>NC_092336.1:523273437-523606250 GCF_046630445.1 Rutidosis leptorrhynchoides
TAATGATAATCTAAAATATCCTGTTTACACACGACCATTACATAATGGTTTACAATACAAATATGTTACAACAAAATAAGTTTCTTGAATGCAGTTTTTACACAATATCATACAAGCATGGACTCCAAATCTTGTCCTTATTTAAGTATGCGACAGCGGAAGCTCTTAATAATCACCTGAGAATAAACATGCTTAAAACGTCAACAAAAATGTTGGTGAGTTATAGGTTTAACCTATATATATCAAATCGTAACAATAGACCACAAGATTTCATATTTCAATACACATCCCATACATAGAGATAAAAATCATTCATATGGTGAACACCTGGTAACCGACAATAACAAGATGCATATATAAGAATATCCCCATCATTCCGGGACACCCTTCGGATATGATATAAATTTCGAAGTACTAAAGCATCCGGTACTTTGGATGGGGTTTGTTAGGCCCAATAGATCTATCTTTAGGATTCGCGTCAATTAGGGTGTCTGTTCCCTAATTCTTAGATTACCAGACTTAATAAAAAGGGGCATATTCGATTTCGATAATTCAACCATAGAATGTAGTTTCACGTACTTGTGTCTATTTTGTAAATCATTTATAAAACCTGCATGTATTCTCATCCCAAAAATATTAGATTTTAAAAGTGGGACTATAACTCACTTTCACAGATTTTTACTTCGTCGGGAAGTAAGACTTGGCCACTGGTTGATTCACGAACCTATAACAATATATACATATATATCAAAGTATGTTCAAAATATATTTACAACACTTTTAATATATTTTGATGTTTTAAGTTTATTAAGTCAGCTGTCCTCGTTAGTAACCTACAACTAGTTGTCCACAGTTAGATGTACAGAAATAAATCGATAAATATTATCTTGAATCAATCCACGACCCAGTGTATACGTATCTCAGTATTGATCACAACTCAAACTATACATATTTTGGAATCAACCTCAACCCTGTATAGCTAACTCCAACATTCACATATAGAGTGTCTATGGTTGTTCCGAAATATATATAGATGTGTCGACATGATAGGTCGAAACATTGTATACGTGTCTATGGTATCTCAAAATTACATAATATACAATACAAGTTGATTAAGTTATGGTTGGAATATATTTGTTACCAATTTTCACGTAGCTAAAATGAGAAAATTTATCCAATCTTGTTTTACCCATAACTTCTTCATTTTAAATCCGTTTTGAGTGAATCAAATTGCTATGGTTTCATATTGAACTCTATTTTATGAATCTAAAAAAAAAAGTATAGGTTTCTAGTCGGAAAAATAAGTTACAAGTCGTTTTTGTAAAGGTAGTCATTTCAGTCGAAAGAACGACGTCTAGATGACCATTTTAGAAAACATACTTCCACTTTGAGTTTAACCATAATTTTTGGATATAGTTTCATGTTCATAATAAAAATCATTTTCTCATAATAACAACTTTTAAATCAAAGTTTATCATAGTTTTTAATTAACTAACCCAAAACAGCCCGCGGTGTTACTACGACGGCGTAAATCCGGTTTTACGGTGTTTTTCGTGTTTCCAGGTTTTAAATCATTAAGTTAGCATATCATATAGATATAGAACATGTGTTTAGTTGATTTTAAAAGTCAAGTTAGAAGGATTAACTTTTGTTTGCGAACAAGTTTAGAATTAACTAAACTATGTTCTAGTGATTACAAGTTTAAACCTTCGAATAAGATAGCTTTATATGTATGAATCGAATGATGTTATGAACATCATTACTACCTTAAGTTCCTTGGATGAACCTACTGGAAAAGAGAAAAATGGATCTAGCTTCAATGGATCCTTGGATGGCTCAAAGTTCTTGAAGCAAAATCATGACACGAAAACAAGTTCAAGTAAGATCATCACTTGAAATAAGATTGTTATAGTTATAGAAATTGAACCAAAGTTTGAATATGATTATTACCTTGTATTAGAATGATAACCTACTGTAAGAAACAAAGATTTCTTGAGGTTGGATGATCACCTTACAAGATTGGAAGTGAGCTAGCAAACTTGAAAGTATTCTTGATTTTATGAAACTAGAACTTTTGGAATTTATGAAGAACACTTAGAACTTGAAGATAGAACTTGAGAGAGTTCAATTAGATGAAGAAAATTGAAGAATGAAAGTGTTTGTAGGTGTTTTTGGTCGTTGGTGTATGGATTAGATATAAAGGATATGTAATTTTGTTTTCATGTAAATAAGTCATGAATGATTACTCATATTTTTGTAATCTTATGAGATATTTCATGCTAGTTGCCAAATGATGGTTCCCACATGTGTTAGGTGACTCACATGGGCTGCTAAGAGCTGATCATTGGAGTGTATATACCAATAGTACATACATCTAAAAGCTGTGTATTGTACGAGTACGAATACGGGTGCATACGAGTAGAATTATTGATGAAACTGAACGAGAATGTAATTGTAAGCATTTTTGTTAAGTAGAAGTATTTTGATAAGTGTATTGAAGTCTTTCAAAAGTGTATAAATACATATTAAAACACTACATGTATATACATTTTAACTGAGTCGTTAAGTCATCGTTAGTCGTTACATGTAAGTGTTGTTTTGAAACCTTTAGGTTAACGATCTTGTTAAATGTTGTTAACCCAATGTTTATAATAACAAAATAGATTTTAAATTATTATATTATCATGATATTATGATGTACGAATATCTCTTAATATGATATATATACATTAAATGTCGTTACAACGATAAACGTTACATATATGTCTCGTTTCAAAATCATTAAGTTAGTAGTCTTGTTTTTACATATGTAGTTCATTGTTAATATAATTAATGATATGTTTACTTATCATAATATCATGTTAACTATATATATAACCATATATATGTCATCATATAGTTTTTTACAAGTTTTAACGTTCGTGAATCACCGGTCAACTTGGGTGGTCAATTGTCTATATGAAACCTATTTCAATTAATCAAGTCTTAACAAGTTTGATTGCTTAACATGTTGGAAACATTTAATCATGTAAACATCCATCTCAATTAATATATATAAACATGGAAAAGTTCGGGTCACTACACCAACACTAGTCCAATCCAAAAATGGTTTAGTTGATCCAATTTACTTTATGAAATCAAAAGGGTTACGGTTTATCATGTATCATCATCCTCTTATCATCAATACCTCATCTTCCATTCACATATAATCATAAAAAAAATCTCACATCAAATTGAATAATATTACTTTGTGAATAATGAATAATTAAGTATGATCATGTGTATCATCTTTAATTATATATATTATTATCAACAACCCACCTCATCATATATAATCATACGTTCTTATTTATTTAAACACATGTGGGTCTAGTTCACGAAAGAAGCAGCTACAGAATGCTGCATTGACAGAAACATAAAATCGAAAGGGTTGAACAGAAAAGAGATAGCAGCTGCAATTGTTCCTGTTGGCTGCTGTTTTGGTATCGTGGGTGTAGTTGTTCAGTGGTGGTGAATTCACAAGGGCTCAACAGAGATTTAAATAATCTATGGTGTTGGGTTATTCGAGTATGAAACAAGAAGAAGAAGAAAAAAAATAAAAAAAAAATGTCGGGTGGGTCTTGTTGGAACATAAATGAAGGAGTACACATAGCAGTTAGTTCGTTGGTGATTCAAGGTGGTGTTAGAAGTGGTGATGGGTTGCGGTGGTTATGGTTGGTTTGTTTACTATGGTGATTGACGGTTGACGATGTTGTGGGTGAAGACCGAAGGTTATGAAGGTGATGTCTAAGGTGGTGATTTTCATTATGGGTTTCGAAAGAAATAAAATAAATGATGTAAATAGATGGTATGTAGTAGTGGTGTAACAGGAATCGTGATTTTTAATTTGGTGATGATCGAGTAAATAACACACAGATTGTGATACTCTTATTGATTTATCACAGCTGCAGGAACATCGAGTAGGTGATTGTGGTAGTATCCGGGTTTGTGAACTAGCGAGAAACAAATAAATAAAAGTAGTGGCAACAGTTACTATTGGTGGCTGTTTAGATATGTTGCAGCAGCCCTGACGGCTAAAAAAATATATAATCATAACAGCAGCAAAGGAAATAAATTGTAGGATGTAATTTGTACGATAGATACATGAAATACAGTAGGTTACTTGATAGGTTGGTGATGGTTGTAGTTGTGTTCGTTGATCAAAAAACAGAAACAATCTAGATGCTAGCGGTAGTAAACACCAAGATTATCAAGCAATAGCAATCGATTATTAACAGTAGCAGTTAGATAATCCGATGGAGATGGTTTCGTTGGGCAGGAAACAAAATAGGAAGTGGTTAGTTCTTTTCCGGTTGAAGATGATGAGTTAGTGTTCGATGATGGATTTGTTAGAAGACAGAATAAGCATAGTAGCAGTAAAACAGTCCGAGAAGGTGGTGGTTTGATGGAAACTTTGTGACGGTCAGTTCACAGGGACAAAAAGAAAGAAAGATGATGGGTGTTTATTGTGGGATTCTCGATTTAAAACAGAAAACAAGGGTGGTGAATGGCGATCATGGTGGTGGTTTGATGTGGAGGTGGTTCAAGGTTTTGTGATGTCGACAGGCGGTGGTGGCACAAGCATGGGTTATACACCCTTGGTTTGAAGAAGTCATTTTAACGAGAGTAGGGAATAATATGGTTATATGGATCATGGATGATCCATGTCTTCAACCCTCTTGTATGTGTATGTGATATTATATGTGAAAGCTATTGAGAATTTAAATCTCTCCTTCTCCCGTACCATATGTGATGCAAGATGTATATAAGTAAATTGGTAGGGTCACAAGATGAAAGAAAAATTGATGGGGGAATGCATGTATCAATAAAACAAACGGAGAGGAGTATTATATATATAATTTAAATTCACATGTGAATATATGTACATATGTAGAATAATAAAAGCTGTCAACGGTTAGATATTTTGCTAGAGTGTTTCGTGCTCCGTCGTTAATCAGTGGTGAATAAAAAGTCTTCAGGAAAAAAATCCCAAATTTTTTTATATTAAATATATTTATTTATTTTGGTCATTATGGTATGAAATTCGATCATTCATTATTAAATAAAAATTACATTAATTATTCACTCCCAACCCTAAGTAAAATATATATAAAAAAAATTTAAAACTTAATAAATAGCTCCTAAATACCTATTTAATAAGCCTATAAATTATATCACTCATTTTCGGATCATCGTTTATTTTAAAATAATATTAGTTTGAATTTAACTTGCTTAATATCGACCGACTGACAAATGAGTGCTATTCTCGTTTACTAAATAAATTCGAAACCATATAAATATACATTCAATATACCTTACATATATATATATATATATAGATTTATTTTAATATTATATATTATTTTATTTACATAGTTAATTAACTCATGTAATATTTTAATTTATAATAATTAATATATATATATATATATATATATATATATATATATATACACACATAATGGTTCGTGAATCGTCGGGAATAGTCGAAGGGTAATTGATTACATGAACACAGTTCAAAGTTTTTTTTTTTGAAACATCAACATTACAGACTTTGCTTATCGTGTCGGAAATATTAAATCATATAAAGATTAAGTTTAAATTTGGTCAGAAATTTTCGGGTCATCACATCGTGCCTATCCTCGCGCCGCGGAGTAAACCCTCCGCGCCGTGGCTTAAAGGGTGATTTTAGTTCACATTTTCAAGCTTTCTGACCCTCAAAATAGGTAAAATCCGCACCGTGGAGATTCTGGTCACGCCGCGGAGTTAGCCTATTTCATCCGAACTTCAACAACTTGTTTTGGCCATAACTTTTTGACCGTAACTCTGTTTTTAATGAATCAAATATCGTTGGAAACGTAATAAGATTTCCTTTCTAATGGTAAGGTTTTTGAAAAATCAACTCAAACTTTATTTGGGGTTGAAAAGGTACGTACACACCTTGTAACTCAAACAACGTCCAGTTTTCTTCGACATTCGAACAACCACCACGTACATGCTTGGTACCCTTCGTACACGCATCGTACAATCATCTTTATACAGTTATACAACCAAGTATGAACATTCTAAAGATCAATTACGTACCTCAGACATGTATGATGAAAAACGGGATGTTACAACTCTCCCCCACTTAAATTGGATCAAGTCCTCGTGATCCGCATCAATACTAGAAGTTAAACACTTCTTCCTCGAACCTTTCCGTTTCCAATGCGGAGTCACACATGTAGTAATCACGCATCTGAATTCTCGCTTCGTACACTAACACATTATATTACAACAACCGTACTTCGCTGATATGGCCGAAACGGACGATTTTGTTTGTGCGGTGTCGTCAGGCCGCAGCTCGTCAGAATCAACCACCAAGGGGGTGGGTACTGTTTTAAATTTATATTTAGAGGGGCCTAAATCGTACTACTCCTTAGTATGAGTAAGGGAAGTATGACCTAGAGTCTTATTTTTGAGATATCAGTAGAATCGAACCTATATTTAAGCCTAAGATAGTTAGGAAGGAGTAGTAGTTACTTAATTTTAGGATTTTCTAATTTATAAGACAGATAAAGTAAATGCGATAAAATTCGTAATTCAGATAAGGTTAAAGTGAGTGCATACTATGACTTCATCAGTTACTCTGCCGAGATTATGGAATACTGGCTCATGAATAGGCAGAGGCCTTGTATTAATTACACTGGTCCTAAACGACCCTGTCATAAGACATGTCACTGGGTACTGCGTTAGGCTTGAAGATTCTGAATAGACAGCAATGTCCCTTACCCCCGATGCCCGTGCAGTCTGACTACAGGCATACACGTTCAGACGGCTCATCCAATTGAGCGACTCGGTTGGGTGACGTATTAACATTCCACAATGGTCTAAACTTTCTTAAGCATAATAAAATACATGGTTTACCATATCCGAGAGACGTGATGTGTTTCAATGCTTTCGTTAATGATTGGTTTTAAAAGATAGTTAGGCCCTTTAAAAAGAGTTCAACCATAAAGAACACCATAGCCAAGTCAAGCTGACTTCCAGGAACACGTTCGGTTATCCTAACGGTCTAATCCTTTATGTGTCTAAACAAACAGTTCCTTAATTAACTAAGAATCCCTCAAGCGGGGTGCAATGCTTGAGACCGCGTTATGGTGAAGTGTACTAATCAACACTAACCGGGTTCCATGGCCTTACTTAGCAGAGGTACAGCTTACAACAACCGCTGTGCTTCAGCGTGCACGTACGAAGTTTATATGCTTGGTGACTACACTAGCATGGTCTGGGACTGACAATGTACTAAGGGTCTAGTTAGATGTTTCACTACGAAAGAGTCCTCAGTTGGAATCCAAAGCTCGATAGACTTACTACAACCGGTGTGCCTCAGTCGATCTTACGTTGTATTCGATAGACTTCTCTTACCAAGGGGTGACACAGATAGTGTACTCTGAATTAGGGTTCACGACTTCCCAATAACAGAGCCAATGACTACGTTCTATTAGTTGGAAAAGCGATTGAGTTTAAAGCATAATCGGAAAGAATTTCAACAGCATACACAAACCATAACATTATTTCGGCATTATAACTACTTACATCATAGCATACACTAAAGATAACTACTCGCTAATCATGGCAACAATATCACAGAACATAATGATAGAAGACATTATATAAAGATAAGGAATAGAAGTACCAGTAGATTAAACGAGTTCCGAATACAAAAGTGACAACTTCAAGACTCCAGACCGCTCCTAATACAATCTTTAGCATTCTTCTCCGGGTACTAGGTTTCCCGCACGGAGTCGAAGGCCTTGAGAGTATGACTAATATTGTACAAGAGAGAGAAAGAAGTGAATTGAAGTGTGTGTTGGAATGAATGACAAAGACCCTTTAAATAAGCACAAAATTTGCCTGCAAACGGCTGGCAGGCCGTTTGGCAGGCCGTTTGCAGGGCCTGTTTGCTGAGGCAAGCCGTTTAATGAGGGCGTTTGATCTGGGCATTTGGCAGGCTGTTTGACACACTGGCAGGCCGTTTGGCAGCCCGTTTGGCAAGCCTTTTGGCTTGCTGATTCCCTGGATCGTAACTTGATTTCATGTCTTTCACCGTTTTCGCTCCAGAATCTTCGTTTTACCTCCAATTCTCTTGATTCTTTTTGCACCGTCTTCGTAATTGCTTGTTCTTCAATTCTAACTGACGAAGTGGGTATTTTTCTGATAAAGTTCGAATCTTTCTTGTTTTTGGGCCTTAATACCGGGGAGAAAACGTGAATATTTAGCCAATATCATTCGCACTTTTATTTGACCAAAATTTCCACCACTCACTCGCAAGTACACCGTGAAAACTTCATAACATTCTTCCAATGGCCTTATTATTCCACCATTTTCAACGATATCGGGTAATCAACCCACGAAACAAAACAACCACAACCATTTGCTCCTACGCCGAGTATCCAACTCGTACCATACACCTCACAATCGTCCTAAAAGTAGAACAATTCACGACATTCATCGTCATTGCCTTTCAATCATGGTGTATTCAGGAATCATCCCGACACTTTACGAAAATCTCTCGTATCCGCCATTCGGGAACTTCGCCATTCCAGCTCATGCCGCAAAAATACCTTCATAATTTATTCCAAAGTCCAAATTGGGACTTCTCCGAAGACCATAGAAGTCTTCCTTTCCTGACACCCATTCGCCCATCACGTCTACTAGATAGGGATTATTCTGAAATCCCCGATACTTACTCCCCCCAACTAGGATTCTAATCCCGTACATCCACTGCCAAAGTGATAACATTTTGCGAAATCCTGACATTACACAAACCCACATGACCGGTCTCGACACTGGTCATACTCAACGAATTCTTCGCGGATCTATAACAAGGTGTTCGAACCTCGATCCTTCGAATCGGTCAACGCTAACGCCCGCTAAACACCGCAGTAAACCACAGTCGTATCTTCAGGTTCCTCACCGGTACTCAAATACAAAGTAATCTCACCATCAGAGTGAAACATTTCACTAGCAGGTATAAAGAGGCACCTGACGCAGTGTTACGAAACTCCCATTACCACTACCGAGTCTCAAGAGCTCGACCCTTTATGGGGTCTACTCTCGGTGTCACGCGTCTCTTGTTTACTCGAAGTTGCGCAATTTCCAAGAACTTTACGGCTCAGCGCCCATAACCTTCTAGCGACACCTGCTAGTTTCAATTCATCTAGGTCGCACCACTAGCCTATTAACTCTTTGACTCATCACTAAGGAGATGCTTGGAAACACCAAGGCTTATACTCTTCCAACTTCGTTATAAACATCATCACAGTTACCTTCTCACATAAATTCTATGAACACTCGCTACGCGCACCGTATCAAACCGCAATCATGGTTAACGAAAATGCCTCTCGAATGGCACACCACGCATACACCCAAAAATCATAGAAGAAAAGAGCGGCCGTCAAGAGCGTACCACACTCGCCACATCGTATCCAATCCAACAAAATCGAACCACCAATTAACATGTATATACCTCCTAGCAGGTTAATATCATCAAACTGACAACTACACTCCGGTTACGCCCTAATTGGTTTCACTATAAAGCTCAACACAATAGACAAATCCTATGGGTCTCACTATCAAACCACAACGTAAAAAGCCTAGACAACCAAAGACTCAGCAACAAAGTCAAGACACAACACATCGACCTATACGACCAATCTCCTCATCGATCATAGCCTACGAATTCTCGCGAATTCCTTTTACCACAACATTGACGGTCACTATCACCCGTTGGCGTCAATTAAGCAATGACCTACCGCCAACATGACTCGTACCTCGTATATCAAAGATGCCACTACCCGTAGGGTAGACTTTCCAACCAGTGGGTTCACTCGACTCATTGTACCTGAATTTGTCCGACCGACAGTACACCTATGCTTCCACTCTGGGAAAAAGAGTGAACAATGTTAACTTAACAATTGCGTTACCCGCATCCTCACCATCAAACACCTTCCTTAACTTGTTCGACCGTCAAGTCCGTGTCCGCATCCCTGACAATCTTGCACTTCCATCTCGTAAAAGGGAGATGAAATTTACCAGTCTAGTATCTCACGTCTCGTACGTCAATCAGATTGTTCCATTCATCCTATGCTACCAGTCTCAAGACTAAAATGACTTCAATTATATCCAACCTATGAACCTTACGGTTCTTCAACTTCCGACACTATAATGAACACGTGTTGTCAATCCAACACTAAAGCCCATTTGTAAAGGTTGGTAAAACCAAACCCCTCACTCCACCCTAGGGATGCTTAGTGTGACAACCCGGAAATTTCCAACCAAATTTAAACTTTATCTTTATATTATTCCGACACGATAAGCAAAGTTTGTTAAGTTAAATCTCAAGAATTTTAAATTGTGTTCATACATTCATTATAACCTCGACCAAATTCCGACGATTCACGAACCGTTATATATAAATAAATATGTATATATATGTATATATATATTATAACTTGAGAATATTAATAAAGTATTAAACGTATAATACTTTACATGAACGTATTTATTTCAATATGTTTATCGATGGAATTAGAAGATAATATCAAATGATTGATTTATCAGATACATTATGATATGATTACGGGTCTATGTTATGAGGTCCACTGTGATTTAAGAAATCTATTCTTTTTGACAACATTCAAAAAATGGTAAAGTGATTTATAAGTAAGAACCTGAAGTGTAAATAACTTAGATGTTGGATATCGACAAGTTATGTAACTCGACATTTTTCATTAAGATGATTTCATACGTTTATTTAACCTTTGAACTTTATCCCATACTTCACCAACAAACTGTAATTTAAAAACTTGAAACCTATTATGAATATATATAATTCTACTTTTCTAAAACATTTTATGATATAACGATTTCCATTATTTTAACCTTTAAACAAAATGATTCTTAAAAATATATTTGGTTTTGGAAAACAAAATTATTATATTTATTTGATTTAGTTTCAAACGTACAAAAACGTTTTCAGTTTAAAAAGAACTTTATTATTAAAACGTATATAACTTTTATAAATATCTAGAATCACTTTTGGCAACTCATTACTTAACCAGTATGATAAAGATAACGATATTTATATTTTATTTTATTAAATATATATAACAATTTAAATTAATATTATATATATTTATACGCGTATTAAACGTACATAGTTTTATACTTTTACTATACTTAAACTTTACCTTTACTTTATTTTTACTTTACTTTAACTTTAATAATTCATACTTTAATAATTCACTTTAATAATTCATACTTTAATAATTCACTTTAATAATTCATACTTTAATAATTCACTTTAATAATTCATACTTTAATAATTCACTTTAATAATTCATACTTTAATAATTCACTTTAATAATTTAAAAATCTATTATAAATAGAATTCAATAGGTTTCATTATTTCATAAGAAACTTGAAAATATTTTTCTCTAAACTCTCTCAATCGATTTACATATATATATTTACTCCGTATTATTTCAAGATATTATTAGTATACATAAAATATTACGTCAGAGTGCTGTCCGAGTGATTTTGAAATTGTTTTTCGAGTGGGATTGGATTAAGGAAATTATGGGTTATAGCTATGGAGGTGATTGGGTATGGTTCATGGGTATGCTCGTGAGATCAATATAGTGTTTATCATCTCCGTTGCGTCTACGTACCTTTCCTGCAATATTGAATCTCAATATTGATACGTGAGTACTCATAATTTAACTTTTACATACTAATAGTGTATCCCTGACTAGTGCTCGAGTATATAGGATTATGCATGTTTGTACTTTTGATATTGCCTTTAGTTAGGTTATGTTGAATCCTGAATTAATTATATATGCAACTGAGATAAGGTATAAGATATGCATGTCGTTGGAAAGCTAGCGAAAAATTAAGAACTTTTCATTTAGACATCGAATGATTTCGATGAACGGATTTGAAGTTATAGTCCATCGAATTTTTGTATTATTATTAAAAATGATTATTATTATCGTCGTTATTATCGTCATTCTAGTTTTATCTTATTATTATTATTATTATTATTATTATTATTATTATTATTATTATTATTATTATTATTATTATTATTATTATTATTATCTTTATCAATAAAAGGATTTATCATTAAAAATTGTTATTTTTTTTATTATTACTATCGTTATTATCGTTAAAGTTATAATTAGTGTTATTATTATTATTATCCAATTATTATTATTATTATTATTATTATTATTATTATTATTATTATTATTATTATTATTATTATTATTATTATTATTATTATCATTATTAATATATATATCATTATTTAAAAATGGTTATTGTTATTGTTATTATTATTACTATATCATCATTAAGATAATTATTAGTATTATCGTTAATAATGTTATAGTAACTATCATTATTAATATTAGTGTAATTAAAACAAATATTTGTAACACATAATTATTTTGATTACTATAATTATCATTATTATGAACACGATATAAAAGACAATTAAAAGCTATTAAACGAAACAATTAATAAATAATGGGTAAGAGTATCATGATGAAATTAAAATATTATAAGACATTGATTTAGATAAAATTATCGTTCTTATTATTTTTATCATTACTATTATTATTAAAATTATCGTTAGTATTAAAACTATCATTTTAACAAAAATTATCATTTTAATAGAAATGTCATTGTTACTATAAAATATCATTATTATTATTATTATTATTTTAAATAGAATTATTATTTTAAAGATAATATTAAAAATTATCGTAAATATTAAAGTTATCATAACTAGAATTATCGTTTTATCATAATGTCATCTTAGTAATTATAAATATTGATATTTTTATAATAATAATTATTATTACAAAATAATACAACTTTTACTTACTATCATTATAGATATTATTTTATCAAATAAATATTTGATACAAACATATTTTACTACGTGTAATAACTTACTTTAATAATACCTATCATATTGTCTTTATAATATTAAATGAACCCTATAAATTTTATTACTTAATATATATATAAAAGTATATTTTATTATATAAATATAATATAAAATTTTATTTATTAATAAATAAATTATATTATTTACTCTAATAAATCTTTTAAAAATATTTAAAAATATAAAACGACGATATTTAAACTATATATTAATCATGTATAGATTTTTGGAAATTATTTTGAGTCAAATTTACTTTTGTTAACTTTTGCATATTAGTCTCGAGCATTAGGATTGTGGTACACTATGACTTGAACTAATTTGTTAGACAAATATTGACCAACACATAAATATATATAATTAATTTAGGTTCGTGAATCCGAGGCCAACCTTGCACTTGTTCAATGACGTTATATGTATTTTTACTACGAAATACAGTATGGTGAGTTTCATTTATCTTTTTACCCTTTATATCTTTGGGACTGAGAATACATGCGCTTTTATAAATGTTTGACGAAATAGACACAAATAATTGAAATTACATTCTATGGTTGAATTATCAAAATTGAATATGCCCCTTTTTATTAAAGTCTGGTAATCTAAGAATTAGGAAACAGACACCCTAATTGACGCGAATCCTAAAGATAGATCTATTGTGAAATGTCCCGTTCTTATTGATTAAAAACGTTCCATATTAATTGATTTCGTTGCGAGGTTTTGACCTCTATATGAGACGTTTTTCAAAGACTGCATTCATTTTAAAACAAACCATAACCTTTATTTCATCAATAAAGGTTTAAAAAGCTTTACGTAGATTATCAAATAATGATAATCTAAAATATCCTGTTTACACACGACCATTACATAATGGTTTACAATACAAATATGTTACAACAAAATAAGTTTCTTGAATGCAGTTTTTACACAATATCATACAAGCATGGACTCCAAATCTCGTCCTTATTTAAGTATGCGACAGCGGAAGCTCTTAATAATCACCTGAGAATAAACATGCTTAAAACGTCAACAAAAATGTTGGTGAGTTATAGGTTTAACCTATATATATCAAATCATAATAATAGACCACAAGATTTCATATTTCAAAACACATCCCATACATAGAGATAAAAATCATTCATATGGTGAACACCTGGTAACCGACATTAACAAGATGCATATATAAGAATATCCCCATCATTCCTGGACACCCTTCGGATATGATATAAATTTTGAAGTACTAAAGCATCCGGTTCTTTGGATGGGGTTTGTTAGGCCCAATAGATCTATCTTTAGGATTCACGTCAATTAGGGTGTCTGTTCCCTAATTCTTAGATTACCAGACTTAATTAAAAGGGGCATATTCGATTTCGATAATTCAACCATAGAATGTAGTTTCACGTACTTGTGTCTATTTTGTAAATCATTTATAAAACCTGCATGTATTCTCATCCCAAAAATATTAGATTTTAAAAGTGGGACTATAACTCACTTTCACAGATTTTTACTTCATCGGGAAGTAAGACTTGGCCACTGGTTGATTCACGAACCTATAACAATATATACATATATATCAAAGTATGTTCAAAATATATTTATAACACTTTTAATATATTTATATGTTTTAAGTTTATTAAGTCAGCTGTCCTCGTTAGTAACCTACAACTAGTTGTCCACAGTTAGATGTACAGAAATAATTTGATAAATATTATCTTGAATCAATCCACGACCCAGTGTATACGTATCTCAGTATTGATCACAACTCAAACTATATATATTTTGGAATCAACCTCAACCCTGTATAGCTAACTCCAACATTCACATATAGAGTGTCTATGGTTGTTACGAAATATATATAGATGTGTCGACATGATATGTCGAAACATTGTATACGTGTCTATGGTATCTCAAGATTACATAATATACAATACAAGTTGATTAATTTATGGTTGGAATAGATTTGTTACCAATTTTCACGTAGCTAAAATGAGAAAAATTATCCAATCTTGTTTTACCCATAACTTCTTCATTTTAAATCTGTTTTGAGTGAATCAAATTGCTATGATTTCATATTGAACTCTATTTTATGAATCTAAACAGAAAAAGTATAGGTTTATAGTCGGAAAAATAAGTTACAAGTCGTTTTTGTAAAGGTAGTCATTTCAGTCGAAAGAACGACGTCTAGATGACCATTTTAGAAAACATACTTCCACTTTGAGTTTAACCATAATTTTTGGATATAGTTTCATGTTCATAATAACAATCATTTTCTCAGAATAACAACTTTTAAATCAAAGTTTATCATAGTTTTTAATTAACTGACCCAAAACAGCCCGCGGTGTTACTACGACGGCGTAAATCCGGTTTTACGGTGTTTTTCGTGTTTCCAGGTTTTAAATCATTAAGTTAGAATATCATATAGATATAGAACATGTGTTTAGTTGATTTTAAAAGTCAAGTTAGAAGGATTAACTTTTGTTTCCGAACAAGTTTAGAATTAACTAAACTATGTTCTAGTGATTACAAGTTTAAACCTTCGAATAAGATAGCTTTATATGTATGAATCGAATGATGTTATGAACATCATTACTACCTTAAGTTCCTTGGATAAACCTACTAGAAAAAAGAAAAATGGATCTAGCTTCAACGGATCCTTGGATGGCTCGAAGTTCTTGAAGCAGAATCATGACACGAAAACAAGTTCAAGTAAGATCATCACTTGAAATAAGATTGTTATAGTTATAGAAATTGAACCAAAGTTTGAATATGATTATTACTTTGTATTAGAATGATAACCTACTGTAAGAAACAAAGATTTTTTGAGGTTGGATGATCACCTTACAAGATTGGAAGTGAGCTAGCAAACTTGAAAGTATTCTTGATTTTATGTAACTAGAACTTGTAGAATATATGAAGAACACTTAGAACTTGAAGATAGAACTTGAGAGAGATCAATTAGATGAAGAAAATTGAAGAATGAAAGTGTTTTTAGGTGTTTTTGGTCGTTGGTGTATGGATTAGATATAAAGGATATGTAATTTTGTTTTCATGTAAATAAGTCATGAATGATTACTCATATTTTTGTAATTTTATGAGATATTTCATGCTAGTTGCCAAATGATGGTTCCCACATGTGTTAGGTGACTCACATGGGCTGCTAAGAGCTGATAATTTGAGTGTATATACCAATAGTACATACATCTAAAAGCTGTGTATTGTATGAGTACGAATACGGGTGCATACGAGTAGAATTGTTGATGAAACTGAACGAGGATGTAATTGTAAGCATTTTTGTTAAGTAGAAGTATTTTGATAAGTGTATTGAAGTCTTTCAAAAGTGTATAAATACATATTAAAACACTACATGTATATACATTTTAACTGAGTCGTTAAGTCATCGTTAGTTGTTACATGTAAGTGTTGTTTTGAAACCTTTAGGTTAACGATCTTGTTAAATGTTGTTAACCCAATGTTTATAATATCAAATGAGATCTTAAATTATTATATTATCATGATATTATCATGTATGAATATCTCTTAATATGATATATATACATTAAATGTCTTTACAACGATAATCGTTACATATATGTCTCGTTTAAAAATTATTAAGTTAGTAGTATTGTTTTTACATATGTAGTTCATTGTTAATATACTTAATGATATGTTTACTTATTATAGTATCATGTTAACTATATATATATATCCATATATATGTCATCATATAGTTTTTACAAGTTTTAACGTTCGTGAATCACCGGTCAACTTGGGTGGTCAACTGTCTATATGAAACATATTTCAATTAATCAAGTCTTAACAAGTTTGATTGCTTAACATGTTGGAAATATTTAATCATGTAAATATCAATCTCAATTAATATATATAAACATAGAAAAGTTCGGGTCACTACAGTACCTACCCGTTAAATAAATTTCGTCCCGAAATTTTAAGCTGTTGAAGGTGTTGACGAATCTTCTGGAAATAGATGTGGGTATTTCTTCTTCATCTGATCTTCACGCTCCCAGGTGAACTCGGGTCCTCTACGAGCATTCCATCGAACCTTTACAATTGGTATCATGTTTTGCTTAAGTCTTTTAACCTCACGATCCATTATTTCGACGGGTTCTTCGATGAATTGAAGTTTTTCGTTGATTTGGATTTCATCTAACGGAATAGTGAGATCTTCTTTAGCAAAACATTTCTTCAAATTCGAGACGTGGAAAGTGTTATGTACAGTCGCGAGTTGTTGAGGTAACTCAAGTCGGTAAGCTACTGGTCCGACACGATCAATAATCTTGAATGGTCCAATATACCTTGGATTTAATTTCCCTCGTTAACCAAATCGAACAACGCCTTTCCAAGGTGCAACTTTAAGCATGACCATCTCTCCAATTTAAAATTCTATATCTTTTCTTTTAATGTCAGCGTAGCTCTTTTGTCGACTTTGGGCGGTTTTCCACCGTTGTTGAATTTGGACGATCTTCTCGGTAGTTTCTTGTATAATCTCTGGACCCGTAATCTGTCTATCCCCCACTTCACTCCAACAAATCGGAGACCTGCACTTTCTACCATAAAGTGCTTCAAAAGACGCCATCTCAATGCTTGAATGGTAGCTGTTGTTGTAGGAAAATTCTGCTAACGGTAGATGTCGATCCCAACTGTTTCCGAAATCAATAACACATGCTCGTAGCATGTCTTCAAGCGTTTGTATCGTCCTTTCGCTCTGCCCATCAGTTAGTGGATGATAGGCAGTACTCATGTCTAGACGAGTTCCTAATGCTTGCTGTAATGTCTGCCAGAATCTTGAAATAAATCTGCCATCCCTATCAGAGATAATAGAGATTGGTATTCCATGTCTGGAGACGACTTCCTTCAAATACAGTCGTGCTAACTTCTCCATCTTGTCATCTTCTCTTATTGGCAGGAAATGTGCTGATTTGGTGAGACGATCAACTATTACCCAAATAGTATCAAAACCACTTGCAGTCCTTGGCAATTTAGTGATGAAATCCATGGTAATGTTTTCCCATTTCCATTCAGGGATTTCGGGTTGTTGAAGTAGACCTGATGGTTTCTGATGCTCAGCTTTGACCTTAGAACACGTCAAACATTCTCCTACGTATTTAGCAACATCGGCTTTCATACCCGGCCACCAAAAATGTTTCTTGAGATCCTTGTACATCTTCCCCGTTCCAGGATGTATTGAGTATCTGGTTTTATGAGCTTCTCTAAGTACCATTTCTCTCATATCTCCAAATTTTGGTACCCAAATCCTTTCAGCCCTATACCGGGTTCCGTCTTCCCGAATATTAAGATGCTTCTCCGATCCTTTGGGTATTTCATCCTTTAAATTTCCCTCTTTTAAAACTCCTTGTTGCGCCTCCTTTATTTGAGTAGTAAGGTTATTATGAATCATTATATTCATAGATTTTACTCGAATGGGTTCTCTGTCCTTCCTGCTCAAGGCATCGGCTACCACATTTGCCTTCCCCGGGTGGTAACGAATCTCAAAGTCGTAATCATTCAATAATTAAATCCACCTACGCTGCCTCATATTCAGTTGTTTCTGATTAAATATGTGTTGAAGACTTTTGTGGTAGGTATATATAATACTTTTGACCCCATATAAGTAGTGCCTCCAAGTCTTTAATGCAAAAACAACCGCACCTAATTCCAAATCATGCGTCGTATAATTTTGTTCATGAATCTTCAATTGTCTAGACACATAAGCAATCACCTTGGTTCGTTGCATTAATACACAACCGAGGCCTTGCTTTGATGCGTCACAATAAATCACAAAATCATCATTCCCTTCAGGCAATGACAATTTAGGTGCCGTAGTTAGCTTTTTCTTCAATAACTGAAACGCTTTCTCTTGTTCATCATTCCATTGAAATTTCTTCCCTTTATGCGTTAATGCAGTCAAGGGTTTTGCTATTCTGGAAAAGTCTTGGATGAACCTTCTGTAGTAACCAGCTAGTCCTAAAAACTGGCGTATGTGTTTCGGAGTTTTCGGGGTTTCCCACTTTTCAACAGTTTCTATCTTTGTCGGATCCACCTTAATACCTTCTTTGTTCACTATGTGACCGAGGAATTGAACTTCTTCCAACCAAAATGCACACTTTGAAAACTTAGCGTACAATTCTTCCTTCCTCAATACTTCTAACACCTTTCTCAAATGTTCACCGTGTTCTTGGTCATTCTTTGAGTAAATAAGTATGTCATCAATGAAAACAATGACAAACTTGTCAAGGTATGGTCCACACACTCGGTTCATAAGGTCCATGAACATAGCTGGTGCATTAGTTAAACCAAATGGCATGACCATAAACTCGTAATGACCGTAACGTGTTCTGAAAGCAGTCTTTGGAATATCATCTTCTTTCACCCGCATTTGATGATACCCGGAACGTAAGTCAATCTTTGAATAAACAGACGAGCCTTGTAGTTGATCAAATAAGTCGTCGATTCTCGATAGTGGGTAGCGGTTCTTGATGGTAAGTTTGTTCAACTCTCGGTAGTCGATACACAACCTGAATGTACCATCTTTCTTCTTGACAAACAAAACAGGAGCTCCCCACGGTGATGTGCTTGGTCGAATGAAACCACGCTCTAAAAGTTCTTGTAATTGACTTTGCAGTTCTTTCATCTCGCTGGGTGCAAGTCTGTAAGGAGCACGAGCTATTGGTGCAGCTCCTGGTACAAGATCTATTTGAAATTCAACGGATCGATGTGGGGGTAATCCCGGTAATTCTTTCGGAAATACATCGGGAAATTCTTTTGCAATGGGAACATCATTGATGCTCTTTTCTTCAGTTTGTACTTTCTCGACGTGTGCTAGAACAGCATAGCAACCTTTTCTTATTAGTTTTTGTGCCTTCAAATTACTAATAAGATGTAGCTTCGTGTTGCCCTTTTCTCCGTACACCATTAAGGGTTTTCCTTTTTCTCGTATAATGCGAATTGTATTTTTGTAACAAACGATCTCTGCTTTCACTTCTTTCAACCAGTCCATACCGATTATCACATCAAAACTCCCTAACTCTACTGGTATCAAATCAATCTTAAATGTTTCGCTAACCAGTTTAATTTCTCGATTTCGACATATATTATCTGCTGAAATTAATTTACCATTTGCTAATTCGAGTAAAAATTTACTATCCAAAGGCGTCAATGGACAACTTAATTTAGTACAAAAATCTCTACTCATATAGCTTCTATCCGCACCCGAATTAAATAAAACGTAAGCAGATTTATTGTCAATAAGAAACGTACCCGTAACAAGCTCCGGGTCTTCCTGTGCCTCTGCCGCATTAATATTGAAAACTCTTCCGCGGCCTTGTCCATTCGTGTTCTCCTGGTTCGGGCAATTTCTAATAATGTGGCCCGGTTTTCCACATTTATAACAAACTACATTGGCATAACTTGCTCCGACACTACTTGCTCCGCCATTACTCGTTCCGACACCATTTGTTCCTTTCGTTCTATTAACCCCTGGTCCATAGACCTCACACTTCGCCGCGCTATGACCATTTCTTTTACACTTGTTGCAAAATTTGGTGCAGAACCCCGAGTGATACTTTTCACACCTTTGGCATAGCTGCTTCTGATTGTTGTTGTTGTTGCGGTTATTATTGTTGTTGGGATGATTGTTGTAGTTGTTGTTGTTGTTGTTGTTGTTGGGCCGTTTGTTGTAGTTGCGATTGATGTTGCGATTGTTGGGATAATTGTTGCGATTATTGTAGTAATTGCTGTTGTTGTTGTATTGGTGATTCTTATCACCGTTTTCCTCCCACTTTCTTTTGACTTGCTTCACATTGGCCTCTTCAGCAGTCTGTTCTTTAATTCTTTCTTCAATCTGGTTCACTAGTTTGTGAGCCATTCTACATGCCTGTTGTATGGAAGCGGGCTCGTGTGAACTTATATCTTCTTGGATTCTTTCCGGTAATCCTTTCACAAACGCGTCGATCTTCTCTTCCTCATCTTCGAATGCTCCCGGACACAATAGGCACAATTCTGTGAATCGTCTTTCGTACGTGGTAATATCAAATCCTTGGGTTCGTAACCCTCTAAGTTCTGTCTTGAGCTTATTGACCTCAGTTCTGGGACGGTACTTCTCGTTAATCAAGTGCTTGAATGCTGACCACGGTAGTGCGTACGCATCGTCTTGTCCCACTTGCTCTAGATAGGTATTCCACCATGTTAACGCAGAACCTGTGAAGGTATGCGTAGCGTGCTTCACTTTGTCCTCTTCAGTACACTTACTTATGGCAAACACTGATTCGACCTTCTCGGTCCACTGTTTCAATCCGATCGGTCCTTCGGTTCCATCAAATTCCAAAGGTTTGCAGGCAGTGAATTCTTTGTAGGTGCATCCTACACGATTTCCTGTACTGCTAGATCCAAGGTTATTGTTGGTATGTAGCACAGCCTGTACTGTGACTTTGTTTGAAGCTAGAAAAGTACGGAATTCCTCTTCATTCATATTCACTGTGTGTCGAGTAGTCGGTGCCATTTCCTTCAAAATAGTCAAATGGAACAAGTTAATCATACAGAATATTAAGAGTAGTTAATAGTATTTCGTAGCATAATATGAACTCATTTATAAAAGCTTTTTCTTCATATTAGCATTTTATAAGTTTAAATTCGGGTAGTACCTACCCGTTAAGTTCATACTTAGTAGCTAATATACAATTCAACTACTACAATTCTATATGAAAAAATGATTATAATAATATTTCGCGTTCAAACTTTTACACAATATTTTACAAACTTACAATACCGCTTATTTTACGTATAGCATGAAATATAGCACACAATAATTTTGATACAAGATGGTTGTGAAGATAATTCTAGCTAGTACACAAGTTGTTCAGCAAAGGCAATAAAGACACGTAATTCATACGTCCAGAAACAAGTCATGCATTCTGGTTTTACTAGGATTACTTCCCATCCTTGGTCTTGTGGAACATAACCGTTATGGCCGTTGATAAGACATCGTGTTGTAACGTTGTCAAAGGGACGAGGGTTACGTAATGTCCAACAGTCCCGTAACAATCTAAAAACCTCATTTCTTACCCCAATTACTGACTCCGTCACTTGTGGGAACCTTTTGTTTAATAGTTGTAGCCCGATGTTCTTGTTCTCACTTTGGTGAGAAGCGAACATTACTAATCCGTAAGCATAACATGCTTCTTTATGTTGCATGTTTGCCGCTTTTTCTAAATCACGAAGTCCAATATTCGGATATATTGAGTCAAAATAATTTCTTAACCCATTGCGTAAAATAGCATTTGGGTTCCCCGCAATATATGCGTCAAAGTAAACACATCGTAACTTATGGATTTCCCAATGTGATATCCCCCATCTTTCGAACGAATGCCTTTTATAAACCAAGACATTCTTGGAACATTCTTCGAATGTCTTACAAACTGATCTCGCCTTAAATAGTTGTGCCGAAGAATTCTGACCGACTCTAGACAAGATTTCATCAATCATGTCTCCGGGTAGGTCTCTTAAAATATTGGGTTGTCTATCCATTTTGTGTTTTTATACTGTAAAATAGACAAGAGTTAGATTCATAAAAAAAAATACTTATTAATACAAGCAATTTTTACATATATCATAAAGCATAAGCACACTATATTATATATATTACACCACACGAATACAACTATCTTATTCCGACTCGCTTGTTTCTTCTTCTTCGGTTTTGGTTCGTTTTGCCAAGTTTCTAGGGATATATGATGTTCCCCTAATACGAGCTGTCGTTTTCCACATTGGTTTAGAAAAACCTGGTGGTTTAGAGGTTCCCGGGTCATTGTTACAACTTAAGGACTTCGGGGGTTGACGATACATATAAAGTTCATCGGGGTTGGAATTAGATTTCTCTATTTTTATGCCCTTTCCCTTATTATTTTCTTTTGCCTTTTTAAATTCAGTTGGGGTAATTTCTATAACATCATCGGAATTCTCGTCAGAATCCGATTCATCGGAGAATTGGTAATCCTCCCAATATTTTGCTTCCTTGGCGGAAACACCATTGACCATAATTAACCTTGGTCGGTTGGTTGAGGATTTTCTTTTACTTAACCGTTTTATTATTTCCCCCACCGGTTCTATTTCTTCATCCGATTCCGATTCTTCTTCCGGTTCCGATTCTTCTTCCGGTTCCGACTCTTCTTCCGGTTCCTCTTCGGGAACTTGTGAATCAGTCCACGAATCATTCCAATTTACATTTGACTCTTCATTATTATTAGGTGAGTCAATGGGACTTGTTCTAGAGGTAGACATCTATCACATAATATCAAACGCGTTAAGAGATTAATATATCACATAATATTCACATGTTAAAAATATATAGTTTCCAACAAAATTTGTTAAGCAATCATTTTTCAAGTAAACACGGTCAAAGTCCAGACTCACTAATGCATCCTAACAAACTCGATAAGACACACTAATGCAAAATTCTGGTTCTCTAAGACCAACGCTCGGATACCAACTGAAATGTCCCGTTCTTATTGATTAAAAACGTTCCATATTAATTGATTTCGTTGCGAGGTTTTGACCTCTATATGATACGTTTTTCAAAGACTGCATTCATTTTAAAACAAGCCATAACCTTTATTTCATCAATAAAGGTTTAAAAAGCTTTACGTAGATTATCAAATAATGATAATCTAAAATATCCTGTTTACACACGACCATTACATAATGGTTTACAATACAAATATGTTACAACAAAATAAGTTTCTTGAATGCAGTTTTTACACAATATCATACAAGCATGGACTCCAAATCTTGTCCTTATTTAAGTATGCGACAACGGAAGCTCTTAATAATCACCTGAGAATAAACATGCTTAAAACGTCAACAAAAATGTTGGTGAGTTATAGGTTTAACCTATAAATATCAAATCATAATAATAGACCACAAGATTTCATATTTCAATACACATCCCATACATAGAGATAAAAATCATTCATATGGTGAACACCTGGTAACCGACATTAACAAGATGCATATATAAGAATATCCCCATCATTCCGGGACACCCTTCGGATATGATATAAATTTCGAAGTACTAAAGCATCCGGTTCTTTGGATGGGGTTTGTTAGGCCCAATAGATCTATCTTTAGGATTCGCGTCAATTAGGGTGTCTGTTCCCTAATTCTTAGATTACCAGACTTAATAAAAAGGGGCATATTCGATTTCGATAATTCAACCATAGAATGCAGTTTCACGTACTTGTGTCTATTTTGTAAATCATTTATAAAACCTGCATGTATTCTCATCCCAAAAATATTAGATTTTAAAAGTGGGACTATAACTCACTTTCACAGATTTTTACTTCGTCGAGAAGTAAGACTTGGCCACTGGTTGATTCACGAACCTATAACAATATATACATATATATCAAAGTATGTTCAAAATATATTTACAATACTTTTAATATATTTTAATGTTTTAAGTTTATTAAGTCAGCTGTCCTCATTAGTAACCTATAACTAGTTGTCCACAGTTAAATGTACTAAAATAAATTGATAAATATTATCTTGAATCAATCCATGACCCAGTGTATACGTATCTCAGTATTGATCACAACTCAAACTATATATATTTTGGAATCAACCTCAACCCTGTATAGCTAACTCCAACATTCACATATAGAGTGTCTATGGTTGTTCCGAAATATATACAGATGTGTCGACATGATAGGTCGAAACATTGTATACGTGTCTATGGTATCTCAAGATTACATAATATACAATACAAGTTGATTAAGTTATGGTTGGAATAGATTTGTTACCAATTTTCACGTAGCTAAAATGAGAAAAATTATCCAATCTTGTTTTACCCATAACTTCTTCATTTTAAATCCGTTTTGAGTGAATCAAATTGCTATGGTTTCATATTGAACTCTATTTTATGAATCTAAACAGAAAAAGTATAGGTTTATAGTCGGAAAAATAAGTTACAAGTCATTATTGTAAAGGTAGTCATTTCAGTCGAAAGAACGACGTCTAGATGACCATTTTAGAAAACATACTTCCACTTTGAGTTTAACCATAATTTTTGGATATAGTTTCATGTTCATAATAAAAATCATTTTCTCAGAATAACAACTTTTAAATCAAAGTTTATCATAGTTTTTAATTAACTGACCCAAAACAGCCCGCGGTGTTACTACGACGGCGTAAATCCAGTTTTACGGTGTTTTTCATGTTTCCAGGTTTTAAATCATTAAGTTAGCATATCATATAGATATAGAACATGTGTTTTGTTGATTTTAAAAGTCAAGTTAGAAGGATTAACTTTTGTTTGCGAACAAGTTTATAATTAACTAAACTATGTTCTAGTGATTACAAGTTTAAACCTTCGAATAAGATAGCTTTATATGTATTAATCGAATGATGTTATGAACATAATTACTACCTTAAGTTCCTTGGATAAACCTACTGGAAAAAATAAAAATGGATCTAGCTTCAACGGATCCTTGGATGGCTCGAAGTTCTTGAAGCAGAATCATGACACGAAAACAAGTTCAAGTAAGATCATCACTTGAAATAAGATTGTTATAGTTATAGAAATTGAACCAAAGTTTGAATATGATTATTACCTTGTAATAGAATGATAACCTACTGTAAGAAACAAAGATTTCTTGAGGTTGGATGATCACCTTACAAGATTGGAAGTGAGCTAGCAAACTTGAAAGTATTCTTGATTTTATGTAACTAGAACTTGTAGAATATATGAAGAACACTTAGAACTTGAAGATAGAACTTGAGAGAGATCAATTAGATGAAGAAAATTGAAGAATGAAAGTGTTTATAGGTGTTTTTGGTCGTTGGTGTATGGATTAGATATAAAGGATATGTAATTTTGTTTTCATGTAAATAAGTCATGAATGATTACTCATATTTTTGTAATTTTATGAGATATTTCATGCTAGTTGCCAAATGATGGTTCCCACATGTGTTAGGTGACTCACATGGGCTGCTAAGAGCTGATAATTGGAGTGTATATACCAATAGTACATACATCTAAAAGCTGTGTATTGTACGAGTACGAATACGGGTGCATACGAGTAGAATTGTTGATGAAACTGAACGAGGATGTAATTGTAAGCATTTTTGTTAAGTAGAAGTATTTTGATAAGTGTATTGAAGTCTTTCAAAAGTGTATAAATACATATTAAAACACTACATGTATATACATTTTAACTGAGTCGTTAAGTCATCGTTAGTCGTTACATGTAAGTGTTGTTTTGAAACCTTTAGGTTAACGATCTTGTTAAATGTTGTTAACCCAATGTTTATAATATCAAATGAGATTTTAAATTATTATATTATCATGATATTATCATGTATGAATATCTCTTAATATGATATATATACATTAAATGTCTTTACAACGATAATCGTTACATATATGTCTCGTTTAAAAATTATTAAGTTAGTAGTATTGTTTTTACATATGTAGTTCATTGTTAATATACTTAATGATATGTTTACTTATCATAGTATCATGTTAACTATATATATATATCCATATATATGTCATCATATAGTTTTTACAAGTTTTAACGTTCGTGAATCACCGGTCAACTTGGGTGGTCAATTGTCTATATGAAACATATTTCAATTAATCAAGTCTTAACAAGTTTGATTGCTTAACATGTTGGAAATATTTAATCATGTAAATATCAATCTCAATTAATATATATAAACATGGAAAAGTTCGGGTCACTACATATTGGGCCTAACAAACCCCATCCAAAGTACCGGATGCTTTAGTACTTCGAAATTATATCATGTCTGAAGGAGGATCCCGGAATGATAGGGGATATTCTTATATGTATCTAGTTAATGGCGGTTACCAGGTGTTCACCATATGAATGATTATTTTTTGTCTCTATGCATGGGACGTATATTTATGAGAACTGGAAATGAAATTCTTGTGGTCTATTAAAATGATGGAAACAAATGATTATGATAAACTAATGAACTCACCAATCTTTTGGTTGATACTTTAAAGCATGTTTATTCTCAGGTGTTAAAGAAATCTTCCGCTGTGCATTTGCTCATTTTAAAGATATTACTTGGAGTCTTTCATAGCATATTTCGAAGAACATTGCATTCGAGTCATTGAGTTCATCAAAGATTATTATTAAATCAATTTATAGTTGGATAGTGGATATTATGAAATGGTATACATGCCTGTCAATTTTTGATGTAAAGAAAGATTGTCTTTTAAAAACGAATGCAATGTTTGTAAAATGTATCATATAGAGGTCAAATACCTCGCAATGTAATCAACTATTGTGAATCGTTTATAATGTATATGAACGGGTCCTTTCAGTTGGTATCAGAGCGGTGGTCTTAGCGAACCAGTTCTGCATTAGTGTGTCTAACTGATAAGTTGTTAGGATGCATTAGTGAGTCTGGACTTCGACCGTATCTGCATGTCAAAAGTTTTGCTTATCATTTCTAGTCGGAAATCTTCTGCTTATCATCCATAGGAAATTACCTGCGTATCATTATTAGTCTAGACACATCTTGCTACATTAATTGCATGAGTAGTGTATTGACAAAATTCATATCTTAGCGTATCTGCTAAATCATATCTTATCGTATCTGTTACTTAAACTTTGCCTGACATATCCCGCAAATTCCTCCGTAATCTATGAAATCTTTTGATCTCTATATATAGATATCCTATGTAAATAGAATACCACCCGATAGCCGAAAAATCATTTTATATCGAAAATCCTTTATCCAATCGTACGAAATGGAATTTGTCATCAGTTCAAGTCACTCGGATTCCGAAATGGAATCTCACTCAAGCTTTGAAAGCAGTGTGACCGAAATGGATCAACCAATCAGTCATCACCTATTCTGGATGAATTGGGGATGGGTTCGTAGCCTCCTCAATCATTGGAAACAAGAAGAAGGCGATCCTTTCCATCCACCACATTGCCCTCTTGGCGAAGAACCTGAAGCACTTACCGGCGAACCTGTTCGAGACACCATTTTCTCTCTCATTTCCAGGGTATCTCGTCACAATTATATACTACATCAAATTCTAGATTTTATTTATCCGCTCGTTCCGACCGACAATCATCCTGGAATAATAGAAGAAGTCAACGAACTTCGCACTCGGGTAGTGGCTTTGGAGAATATGGTGCAGAGATTACAAACACCAGCAGCAGCACCAGCAACATAACCAGTACCACCATCATCAACGCCAACAGTACCATTACCACCTCCAACCACAACCGCGTTGTAAACCTCAACTTCACAATCTGTCCCACGAGCATCAACGTCATACGCACCATAGATACCATGGAGTACCAACAACAATAACTGACGAAGTATTAATTCATAACTTCATTGGAGAAACATTCCGCGGCGATTATATAATCTCTAAAGTCTTAGAGATTATCTAATCTAGCCCTAACCATAAATCAGTTAAGCGAACCAAAATGATAGAAGGAAGAGTAGAAACCCTGACAAAAATGGTGTGTGATTAACAAGTTAAACTTGTTTTACCAACAACATCAACAGTACCGTCAACGTCACCAGCATCGTCAGTACAGTCAACATCAGAATCAACAACACCTATAACATCACAAACTCCGTCAGTTCAAGAATCACTGTGGACATCATTACGAATCAATAACGTGTATATTGTATCAACAAGTTATGAAGAATTATCTCATTCCCTCTGAAGAAATTATATATATATATATTATATATATATATATATATATATATATATATATATATATATATATATATATATATATATATATATATATATATATATATATATATATATATATATATATATATATATATATATATATATTTTGAAATAAAAAATAAATCTTTCCGTGCTAAGTTATTGTGTGTGAATCTTAACTACTCGGTTAATTCATATTACAAATATGCAATAATGTACGTCCCTCGCCCGCAACTTAACCATCGTTAACTACAATCTCTATCTCAATTCAACAAGTTCCAATTCCTAATAAATCAAGTATATATTTGATTTTACACTTCATCATTGATGTAATCGAAACTTTTTAGATAACATCATTCGTACTTTGTGAAGTTCACAAGAATTTAAAGAAAACCAACATCACATCTCAACAAATAACGAAGTATTGATTCATAATTTCAATATTATTGAAGAAATACTTATGTAACCTTTAAAGCCTTCAAGGAATTATTCAATTTTAGTTCCAACCGTAAATCGAATGAGTTTAATTTAGTATTAACTCATTAAAATCTATGTTACATCTGAGGAAAATATATACATATATATTTTCATAAAGACTGTAATAAAATTCTTATGTACAATATATTAATTGTGAAAATTTTTTAACCGGTAGGTAATACCCGAGAGATATATATAAATTCATAATTAATATGTTACATTCTTCGAATCAGATTAAGCAAATTATCAATTATACTTCCTACTTTCACAATAATATACATTCTTTCATAGAAATCAAAACAACCATACTCATTCAAACCCAATTACATATTCTGATTTTAAAATCTCAGAATTCAATTCGAGATATAACCGGTACCATCACTTTTAGATTCCTACATCTTTCAAAGCTATACTTTGACTTCAAAAGTGTGTTAGAACATCAAATGTATACAAACGATTACAATCTGTGTTCAAACCCTTCGAAAATCTCTGAAGACACTTCAAATAATGAGCAATCGAGATGATGATCCAACCACATATTACCCACAGTTATGTACTTAAAAAGCTCTCGAAACCAAAGTCATAATTCAATACATATCTGTGTCAGATCTTTTGGCATTTTTAGCCAAAATAACCTTGCAATTCCTTTGCAAAGTAGCAAATTATATCACAGCTCCAGCAAGACAACTTCATTTTTTTCATTCGGAGTAGCCTTATCATAATTTTGATATATGTGATTACCCTTTTGTTACCAGAGAACCTTTCATATTCCACCACATTAGCAATAAACTTACCAACAACTTCACTGATCTTGGGCATTCCGAAGAATCTTTATATTTATCAAAACCTCATCATTTACTCATCTGCCTCTTGTAACGAGAATTGCCATACAAATCATTGGGAATTAGCAATCAGTATTTTGAAATCTCACAGCATGTTGACGCCAACAGTTATACATAATGTCTATTTCCAAGGCTTACATACTTCGAATGTGAAGTTTCTGAAAAACACTCTGAACCGCGAACTAGTTCTCGAAATGCTGATGAAGCAACAAAAACTGTAAACGACCTTAGCAGTAAAAAGTTTGATGATAAAGATTAGTGTATTAACAAAGCTCAGAAATAGAGAAGTTTTGGAACTGGAAAACGGATTGAGCAAAGTATGAAGGAGGCTGTGGACAAATCACAAAGACTGAACCTGCCTTCAAAGAATCCAAATGATTCAGTGTCTGCTGAAGTCATTAATGAATACCTTGCTCCTGACACTAAACCCTTACAGACAATATTCTTCATCATCCTCTGATATTAGAAATTCTAAGATATCATCGTATCTTTCATTATAAATATCCTCCATATTTCTGAAGATATTTTCATAACTATTCTTATCTGGAATCATTTATCTCTTTGCGCTATCTGTATTACATCAAAAAGGAAACTGTTTAGTTCCTATACTCTGTAAACCTTTGAGTTTAAAATATGAATGTTTTTGAAGTAGTGTTGGAAACTGAAGCATGAGTTAGTATAATATAATGACACTTGATCAACGTGATTATATTGCAGTAATTCATGACGAGTTTCTAAATAGAACGTGATGATTCACAGATCATAACATCATCATGTGCCATGTTATATGACTCTTGTATTCTATTTAACCTCTAAAATATAAAGAAAATATTTCTTGATGATTCGGCCTTTTACAAGGTATTCTAGTAATTTGACAAGTCAAGATCGTGCCATCACAATTTCCTTCCTAGAACATTAACAATGTTCATTCCGAAATTCATATCTGTGAATTCTGGACCATTACAAGCGGTGCTTAATCGCAAGAAGAAGAAACGAAAGGACAAAACTCCGAAATAGAAATTGGGGTATAAATTGCAGCAAATAAAAGAGAGCATTAACTCTGGATGACAATGATTATAGAAGATAGAAACAGAGACTTTGAAATATAAGGGAAGATATAAAGCCCAATGACAAACCAAAAATTATAAACCATATATATCGATGCATATAGTAATATAAAGACACGGGAGAACTAGAAACACTATAAACCCAAGAGTATAGTAGAAGTAAATAGATTCTTCCGGCAGTAGATGAAAAAGAAGAATGACCGATATGAAAGTTATAAGTATATCGAGAATCAGAACTGGATGGAGCATATTGATGAATACTTTAAAATATGAGTTGAGGGAGAAAGAATAGAAGGTGATGAAACATGACTAGGAACTTAGAAATCAACAGATTTAACACACACAATGACGGAATAAGTGAATCAAACCCTCTAGTGAATAGGTTAAGCTTTTTGGGATTAATTTAGTCATACCACAACTAAATCAAGTGTGATTAGATCAACACCTAGAGCTATTATTCACCACCTGGGTGATTTGGGTTGAGAGAGAATCGGAGGAGCTCACCAGATCTGAGTGTGTGTAAGAAATGAGAGGCTTAACCTAAAATGAAGAACATAAGACTTTATATACCCCTGCTGTTGACTCACCCGTACGATTCATCCATCATACATACGAGTTGGCTTCATCAGCCGTACGGGTGATCACTCACTCGTGTCTTCTCATTTAGGTTGTAATTGTGACTTAGCTCAGTATCAACCGTGCGTATGAGCCTGTCAGCCGTACGAGTGAGGCTTCACTCGGATGTCTGACTAAGTCTAACATAGTCAAATATCCAAATCTCGTTCCTGCAGTTGCTGTAACCGCATACAAACACGGATAGGATAATAACGAACGATCATGGTGGCCTGTAAACTGTTGTACCTGCAATGGACGTGGGTAGATGTCTAGGGACTTGCATAAAATGCATCAACAGAAGGTGTGAGTTGTAAGAAAATGAAGGAGGTGAATTTATAAGAAAATCTCTGACAGAAGAATTAAAATAGACGATCGCATTTAAAGCGGATCCTAATTCCTTTTGTTACCGGAGAATCAAATCTTATTACAAAGATTTTCTTCAAATCCCTTAAAATCTGGAAATCAATCATATCTACGTCAAATGATAAGATGAATCTACACTTACTCATTTCACTCTTCTATGTTAGCTTCATTCGTACTCTTCATATAAATGGATTGTTTATCCAAATTATTCGCTGATGATAAAACTCTAATTTTCAGCCTGTATGCATCATGAAAACATACTTATTATCATTCATGACCTTTCCACTCAAATTTCGGGACGAAATTTCTTTAACGGGTAGGTACTGTGACAACCCGGAAATTTCCAACCAAATTTAAACTTTATCTTTATATTATTCCGACACGATAAGCAAAGTTTGTTAAGTTAAATCTCAAGAATTTTAAATTGTGTTCATACATTCATTATAACCTCGACCAAATTCCGACGATTCACGAACCGTTATATATAAATAAGTATGTATATATATGTATATATATATTATAACTTGAGAATATTAATAAAGTATTAAACGTATAATACTTTACATGAACGTATTTGTTTCAATATGTTTATCGATGGAATTAGAAGATAATATCAAATGATTGATTTATCAGATACATTATGATATGATTACGGGTCTATGTTATGAGGTCCACTGTGATTTAAGAAATCTATTCTTTTTGACAACATTCAAAAAATGGTAAAGTGATTTATAAGTAAGAACGTGAAGTGTAAATAACTTAGATGTTGGATATCGACAAGTTATGTAACTCGACATTTTTCATTAAGATGATTTCATACGTTTATTTAACCTTTAAACTTTATCCCATGCTTCACCAACAAACTGTAATTTAAAAACTTGAAACCTATTATGAATATATATGATTCTACTTTTCTAAAACATTTTATGATATAACGATTTCCATTATTTTAACCTTTAAACAAAATGATTCTTAAAAATATATTTGGTTTTGGAAAACAAAATTATTATATTTATTTGATTTAGTTTCAAACGTACAAAAATGTTTTCAGTTTAAAAAGAACTTTATTATTAAAACGTATATAACTTTTATAAATATCCAGAACCACTTTTGACAACTCATTACTTAACCAGTATGATAAAGATAATGATATTTATATTTTATTTTATTAAATATATATAACGATTTAAATTAATATTATATATATTTATACGCGTATTATACGTACATAGTTTTATACTTTTACTATACTTAAACTTTACCTTTACTTTACTTTAACTTTAATAATTCATACTTTAATAATTCACTTTAATAATTCACTTTAATAATTCATACTTTAATAATTCACTTTAATAATTCATACTTTAATAATTCACTTTAATAATTCATACTTTAATAATTTACTTTAATAATTCAAAAATCTATTATAAATAGAATTCAATAGGTTTCATTATTTCATAAGAAACTTGAAAATATTTTTCTCTAAACTCTCTCAATCGATTTACATATATATATTTACTCCGTATTATTTCAAGATATTATCAGTATATATAAAATATTACGTTAGAGTGCTGTCCGAGTGATTTCGAAATTGTTTTTCGAGTGGGATTGGATTAAGGAAATTATGGGTTATAGCTATGGAGGTGATTGGGTATGGTTCATGGGTATGCTCGTGAGATCAATATAGTGTTTAGCATCTCCGTTGCGTCTACGTACCTTTCCTGCAATATTGAATCTCAATATTGATACATGAGTACTCATAATTTAACTTTTACATACTAATAGTGTATCCCTGACTAGTGCTCGAGTATATAGGATTATGCATGTTTGTACTTTTGATATTGCCTTTAGTTAGGTTATGTTGAATCCTGAATTAATTATATATGCAACTGAGATAAGGTATAAGATATGCATGTCGTTGGAAAGCTAGCGAAAAATTAAGAACTTTTCATTTAGATATCGAATGATTTCGATGAACGGATTTGAAGTTATAGTCCATCGAATTTTTGTATTATTATTAAAAATGATTATTATTATCGTCGTTATTATCGTCGTTCTAGTTTTATCTTATTATTATTATTATTATTATTATTATTATTATTATTATTATTATTATTATTATTATTATTATTATTATTATTATTATTATTATTATTATTATTATTATTATTATTATTATTATTATTATTATTATCTTTATCAATAAAAGGATTTATCATTAAAAAATTGTTATTTTTTTATTATTACTATCGTTATTATCGTTAAAGTTATAATTAGTATTATTATTATTATCCAATTATTATTATTATTATTATTATTATTATTATTATTATTATTATTATTATTATTATTATTATTATTATTATTGGTATTATTATTATTATTATCATTATTAATATATATATCATTATTTAAAAATGGTTATTGTTATTGTTATTATTATTATTACTATATTATCATTAAGATAATTATTAGTATTATCGTTAATAATGTTATAGTAACTATCATTATTAATATTAGTGTAATTAAAACAAATATTTGTAACACCTAATTATTTTGATTACTATTATTATCATTATTACGAACACGATATAAAAGACGATTAAAAGCTATTAAATGAAACGATTAAGAAATAATGGGTAAGAGTATCATGATTAAATTAAAATATTATAAGACATTGATTTAGATAAAATTATCGTTCTTATTATTTTTATCATTACTATTATTATTAAAATTATCGTTAGTATTAAAACTATCATTTTAACAAAAATTTTCATTTTAATAGAAATGTCATTGTTACTATAAAATATCATTATTATTATTATTATTATTATTATTATTATTATTATTATTTTAAATAGAATTATTATTTTAAAGAAAATATTAAAAATTATCGTAAATATTAAAGTTATCATAATTAGAATTATCGTTTTATCATAATGTCATCTTAGTAATTATAAATATTGATATTTTTATAATAATAATTATTATTACAAAATAATACAACTTTTACTTACTATCATTATAGATATTATTTTATCAAATAAATATTTGATACAAACATATTTTACTACGTGTAATAACTTACTTTAATAATACTTATCATATTATCTTTATAATATTAAATGAACCCTATAAATTTTATTACTTAATATATATAAAAGTATATTTTATTATATAAATATAATATAAAATTTTATTTATTAATAAATAAATTATATTATTTACTCTAATAAATCTTTTAAAAATATTTAAAAATATAAAACGACAATATTTAAACTATATATTAATCATGTATAGATTTTTGGAAATTATTTTGAGTCAAATTTACTTTTGTTGACTTTTGTATATTAGTCTCGAGCATTAGGATTGTGGTACACTATGACTTGACCTAATTTGTTAGACAAATATTGACCAACACATAAATATATATAATTAATTTAGGTTCGTGAATCCGATGCCAACCTTGCACTTGTTCAATGACGTTATATGTATTTTTACTACGAAATACAGTATGGTGAGTTTCATTTATCTTTTTACCCTTTATATTTTTGGGACTGAGAATACATGCGCTTTTATAAATGTTTGACGAAATAGACACAAGTAATTGAAATTACATTCTATGGTTGAATTATCGAAATCGAATATGCCCCTTTTTATTAAAGTCTGGTAATCTAAGAATTAGGGAACAGACACCCTAATTGACGCGAATCCTAAAGATAGATCTATTGGGCCTAACAAACCCCATCCAAAGTACCGGATGCTTTAGTACTTCGAAATTATATCATGTCCGAAGGAGGATCCCGGAATGATAGGGGATATTCTTATATGTATCTAGTTAATGTCGGTTACCAGGTGTTCACCATATGAATGATTATTTTTTGTCTCTATGCATGGGACGTATATTTATGAGAACTGGAAATGAAATTCTTGTGGTCTATTAAAATGATGGAAATAAATGATTATGATAAACTAATGAACTCATCAACTTTTTGGTTGACACTTTAAAGCATGTTTATTCTCAGGTGTTAAAGAAATCTTCCGCTGTGCATTTGCTCATTTTAAAGATATTACTTGGAGTCTTTCATAGCATATTTTGAAGAACGTTGCATTCGAGTCATTGAGTTCATCAAAGATTATTATTAAATCAATTTATAGTTGGATAGTGGATATTATGAAATGGTATGCATGCCTGTCAATTTTTGATGTAAAGAAAGATTGTCTTTTAAAAACGAATGCAATGTTTGTAAAATGTATCATATAGAGGTCAAATACCTCGCAATGTAATCAACTATTGTGAATCGTTTATAATGTATATGAACGGGTCCTTTCACTTAGAAACTTAAGTCCTTCGCCCTTCATCCGTCAATCCGGCCGTCAATCGTAGGGTAATTCCATTAGGAATGCTACCCATAATAATACTATGTATTAACACCATGCACCCGACCCACGTCACACTATCAAGAGTCAACGACTCAAGCATCACCCCGGTGCACCGTCATCGAACTCACTACAAATCAAATCATCACCGAGTTCACTAACTCCGTACCCTTATGGGTACTAATTACATACACGTTCACTCGAGACTAGTTAGATCTCGAAACGAGAGTTAAGTCTTCTAACACATACCCGAATCCATCGACACTCAACAAATAATCATAAGGCATTTTTGTATCGAAAATGAAAGTACCCGAAGCAGCATCGTTGGACTTCCGCGCTTCACTATCCATCAAATACTCGCGTTCTAACCTCTTAACCCGATCGGCAAATGATTCAGAACACTCCGACTTTCGGTGTCCCTCCTTCTGGCAAATAAAGCACTTGATCGTGCTTAAAGGCATACTCGCACAATCCTGTGTCAAATGATCTCGTTGTAGACAATTATAACACGTGGGCGCGAAATCTCCCAACTTACAAGTTTATTTAACTACCCATTCGGGACACTCTGACTTCTAGTGCCCTTCCTTCCGACAGTTAAAACATACAGTCTTGCTCGACAGACACTCGCGAGACTTATGTCCCTTTTACCCACAATTGTAACATTTTGACACACTGGATCCCGACACTCCCTTCACCATACTACCCGTGATCTCCACTACACTTTTACCTTGATCATTAAACAACTCGGGACACTCCACCTTTCGGTGTCCCTCTTTTTGACACTTAAAACATGTCTCGTTGTTAGAAGGTGCATTTGGGCAGTCACGCGACAAATGACCCCTTTTTGCACAATTATAGTACGTAGATACATAACCTCCCTTACTCCTCTTTTTCACGTTCCCCACACCTTCAGGCGTACTCCTCGCCCTCTTACCAGGAGCGCCATGTGACTCTAACCTTGCAGGTACTCCTTCATCACCACTACCTTGAGGTTCAAGAAACCTCTTTTCCAACTCTTCCCTTATGACCTTAGTCACTTGGTCTCAGACCATCTCGGTTACTAGTCCCTCGAACGACTCTTGGACAACTTGTTTAACCTTGTCGGCGAAGATCGAGATATAGCATTCGAACTTGGCCTCAATCCTTAACGTTATTTCATCCTTCCCTTCTTGAGTAGGCCTGTCCGTTCCATATTCATCTTCCATCTTCATTCTAAGAAATGCAAAAACGATTAAACCACAAACGCATATAAACTCACTCGCACTACAACGCCCCATCTTGCTCAACAATCTTCGTACATCGCTCGTTTGGCACGGTTTGAACCCATAACAATGGTAGCTAGTCATTGTTACACGATCACGCCGCGTTAACTTACTAGTACAATGTCTATCTCGTTTGATGATTACAAACACAACACAAAATAAATAGCGCATGGTTTGTTCACCTAAACTGTGACAACCCGAAAATTTCCTACCAAATTTAAACTTAATCTTTATATGTTTCCGACACTATAAGCAAAGTCTATTATGTTAAGTCTCAAAAAGTTTGAACTATTATCATACAATCATTTAACCTTCGACCAGTTCCAACGATTCACGAACAATTTACTTGTAAATAAATATGTAATTAAATATATATACATATATAAAACTCTAAGTATATATGATAATTAAAAATAATAAAATAGGATTTAAACATTTGAATTAAAAAGGTAAGATAAGTTATAAAATAATTATGTTGTAATTTAAAAAGAAGTTATATATAACAATATTTGATTTTTTACATAATGTGTGTATAGATTATAAATATTCAATTACAAATAATAAAATTAGAAACTATGATATAATTGATAAATTGCGATATTAACATATCAACTGTAATTACAAGCTAAAAATAAAATTTGTTACATTAAGAATATTATTTATTAATATTAATATTAAAACCAGTATTAGTTATATTATTAATTCCAATGAACAATATATATGAAATTGATACATTTAATTTGTTATAATATTATTATTACGAATAGTATGATTATCATTATTAATTAATATTATCATCACTAATATTATTATTAATTTTTTTAGTATAATTAGTATTACTAAAATTCATAAAATTATTATAATTATGATTATTATCATTATAATACAACTTATTAAATTTTATCATTTAAAATAATTGCCATTATTATTAGTAACATTATTAGTATTAACTTTATTACCAAAATTGTTAAAATTATTATAATTCTTGTTATTGTATTATTATAGTTGTCATTATTATTATAAAAATAATACAAATTAATATTATTATTATTAATACTAATATTATTTATGTATTTATTATTATTAATATTTTTATTATATTAGTAACAATACATATATTTATTAATAATTCAAAATAAAGATAAAAAGAATAACTTTCTGTTTCACATCTACATCAAGACTTTATCTATTTTGTTTACTGTCTCTTGTAATAACAGTAATCACACAAGCAATCCAAAATCAGTTGAAGGTCGATGTCAAAGTTTTATTTTTATTATTCTTTCTTTATCCGAGTGAAGAATTTCATATTCAGGTTGTCGAATTTTGTTACCTGTCGACATCAATAAGTATTATACATCAAACATGATTGATTATAAGTATTAAAATTCGTTCATTACTCAGACACAACCAATTATCACTGCAAATCAAAATTTAAACAGAAAATAAAGAGTTTACACTCCGTTCTTCCACTTTTTACTCAATTCTCGAATTCAAATGAAAATTCAAAATGTAATAATGCCATTCTGTTAGAAATCATTCATTCAAACTGATGTCGTAGGGGGTGTATACAAAATAGTATTATTTTTAGTGCGAAATACTATTAAATATGCTACAATTTTACACAAGTTATTTATTTATTTATCGAGTGGATATACTTAAACCTTGCTACAACACTTATAGGCAGTGTACCTAATCGTATTATAGTATAGTTTTTAGTAAGTCCGGTTCGTTCCACAGGGAGCTCGTGAAGTATAACACTATATTTTTTTACACACAATAATTGTAAAAATACAAATATATATATATATATATATAAGTAATATTATTATTATAAAGGGGGGTTTTTACCGTTTAATGACCGGTTTGTCGATTTTAAAACTTTAGTCGCAGTTAAAACCAAATGTAAAATATTAAAAATAAATACAAGACTTAAATTAAAGCATAAAGTAAATAACGATAATGAAATTGCGAATAATAAAAGTGCGATAAAATAAACTTGCGATAATTAAAAAGTACGATAATTAAAAGTGCAATTAAATACAATAACAATAAAAATGCGAATATTAGAAGTGCAATTAAATATAAAATAAAGGAAATAAAAGAATTATGCTTATTTAAACTTCCGTAATCATGATGTTTGACGTGTTGATTTTAGTTTTATGCCCATGGGTTAATTGTCCTTTGTCCTGGATTATTTAATATGTCCGTCTGGTTTTTGTCCATAACAGTCCATCAGTCATAAATATAAAGTGCGAGTGTCCTCGTCAAATTATTCTTATACCCGAAGTTAAATATTCTAACTAATTGGGGACTTAAACTGTAACAAGATTTTAATACTTTGTTTAGTAATTACACCAGGATGTCGACTGAGTGTAACCCAAAGTTTTAATATTTTGTTATCAATTATACCAAGTGTCCTTGTACATAATTTCACCCCTGTTTTAATTATTCTAGTGGCTATTAATCCATTCCCGTGTCCAGTTAGATGAACGATTATTCGTACATATAAATACCCCGCCCATCGTGTCCGATTGAGTGTATATGGTAATTTATAGGGACGCCCAATTGTAAATCTGTATATTAACATTAACAAACTATCATTTAGTTAAACAAATATAAAGCCCATTAATAGCCCATAGTCTAATTTCCACAAGTGTCGTTCTTTTGTCCAAACCCCAATTATGGTACAAAGCCCAATTACCCAATTTTAGTAATTAGCCCAACATCATGATTACTTCATTTTAAATAAGCATAATAATAACTTAGCTACGAGACATTAATGTAAAAAGGTTGAACATAACTTACAATGATTAAAAATAGCGTAGCGTTACACGGACAGAATTTCGACTTACACACTCAAACGATCTCTATCATAAATCTTATTATTATCATAATTTAAAATTAAAATTAAGATTATTGTTATATCTTATTAAGTTAACATTATGATAGAGATATAGAATATAGATATTGATAATTGATATTGATAATAGATAGATGGATCGATATATAGATAGAAAATATGATCGAAAAAGGTATCCTCCATTTCAACGAAATACGTCGCCTTTTATAGGCAAAATATTAAATTGAATTTTCACTTATGACCCCTGAACTATGCTCAATTAACAACTTTTTATTATTTAATATTATTCTTATTATGAATTATTTAAATGTTATATTTTATTCTTGTGCATAGTTGACTCGTAATTTTTACACCGTTGCGTCGAGCGTTGAGAGTTGACTCATGTCCCGGTTTCGGATTTTCGAACGTCCTTACGTACAATTTAATATCTTGTACTTTGAGTTTTGAATCTTGTACTCTTGTAATTTCGAGACGTTCTTCATCAATAATTTGAACCTTTTTGATTGTATCTTGTACTTTTGAGCTTTTTGGACCTTTGTGTCTTCAATTCGTCGTTTTCGCCTTTTGTCTTCGCACTTATTTAATATAAACGAATATTACTTGAAAATGGAACAATTGCAACTAAAATCTTGTCTTTCTTGGGGGATAATGCTATGAAATATATGTTCCTTTTTAGCCTTATCAATATTCCCACACTTAAGCGTTGCTTGTCCTCAAGCAATATAGTCTTGAAAAACACTTGAATCACTTCTTTATTCTTCACACTTTGTACATCAGTGATTTTAATATGGCGGTATGAACAATGGTAGTAACAATGTGGTTAAAGGTGGGTGTGTCATCCTCAGTTGCCTCGGGTTTAGGTCAACGACACTTGCAATCAAATATCCGATTTACTTTCGGTTTCCAAAGCAAAGTGCACATTTGAAAGGCGGTTTACAGTCCCACATGACTATAAAAATTTAGATCCTTTAGAAAATTGGATCTTTATGAAAACATTTGATCTTTTGAAAATTCAAGCTAGATTTTACCCTAGACAAGTTTTCTGATTTGATCCATCATCGGTGTTGCAAAATATATTTGTGGATTATTATTTTGGCTAAAACTTTTAGGCTCGTGTAATCCACTGCTATCCCGGTATCGGAAAGCACACATCCAGTTTACTTGTTCCGTATATTACCTTTCGGTAAACTACCGTCCGGTTGTAAAGGAAAGCGATGAACAAGAAACTGTTAAGGCAATGTCTAATGACATGCATTTGATTATGGTCTAAAAACGTGTCGGATGCTAGAACTATCCTTGGTAGGAGCGATAGTAAAGATCATCCTATGATTTTTCGGTCTGGCACAAGGTCCTGTCTCCGACCATGCTATGCAACCACCGTTCTTACGGTTGACACCCGATTTTATTCAGGTGACCTAATGAATTCCAGGTGAATTCCTAGGATTTTACGTTCAATGGTAATGAACGCATTGAAAATGGATTTTCAGAAAACAAATCGGTTTGTATTTTTGATCAAAATATTTTCTCGTTCAAGCTCGAGTTTAGATATCATTGAATTCCATGAGTTTGAATTCTCAATCTTTAAGGTCAATCTCAAGGATTGAGTAATATCAGTCTTAAAAGCTGATTTTTAATCTTTAAGGAGATTATCCTTTCTGGGGATCTGATTCATTAGTCTTATCAAGCTAATTTGCACGGTGCCCCCCATTGTACGAGATAAATCCTTCTCATGGTTAGGATAAATCTGACCACCTGGCGACCCTGTTTGATGCTGAGGTTCGTGGATTTCCAGCCGATTTTAGTGATGACTTTTCTAGATTTTTCGTCAACCTACAGCTGGTCTGGACGACAACTTCATGACCTAAATCAAGAAGCGCGTGTCTTTTTCGGAAGACTTTACTTCCTTTTAATGATGGAATTGATTCATCGTGTAGATCTATCTCTTCTTTTCTTTCATCGGATAAAACAGTTGATTATCGTTCCAAAACAAAAGTATTTTCAAAAATTTGTACAAAAATATGTGATATATGTTTTGAATAGTTTGGTAAAGTTTTCCCACACTTGGCTTTTATTTATGTTTTTCTTTGCCTTTTTCTCCTCTATTCCATTCTTAAATGAATTCTAACATTTTGGTTGTTTCTCAATTTATGTCCTTTCCGAGGTAACGATAATTTCGGCTCAATGACCTAGTTTTCATCGTTCATAAATATGTATAAACATGATTTTGAATTCATTTTGTTGAAAATTTTAAAAAATTTACTAGAAGTGGGTAGTCAGTATATAAGACTAGGGCTGTTCCTTGTTATCGGAGAGCACTAGATTCTAATACAACTACTGCGTTACTAGTATTTTTAATGGTAACCCAGTGTTTAAGATAAAAATTTTAAAATTCGAAAGAATTTAACCCCTTCCCACACTTAAGATCTTGCAATGCCCTCATTTGCAAGAAATCAGTAACAATTTAAATTATTGAGGGTGATTAGCGTAGAAAAATGATTAAATTTTACCAAAGTTTCCAAACATATTGGATTTTTTATTTTTTTTAGAAATCTTTAACTTATAAAAAAATTTTTAATTAATTTTAAAAATTTGTTTCTCTTGTTATTTAGGACGAGGTCGTTTCGGATCGATGTCCTAGTCCGTCCTTCGACAAAATTTTAAAATTTGTCTTTTTGTAGCGATTTTTTTAAAAGCTAAGATTTTTAGGGTTTTTTTTTTTTTTTTTTAATATTTTTGCCATACTTTAATTCAATAAGATTAAAAATAATGATAATAAAAGTTCTCGTCCCTCCTTCAGGTAAAGCAATTTCGGTTCAATGACCTAGTCTTCAACTTACGACGAATTTTAAAAATTATATTTTTAACTTAATGAGATAAAGTAAATTTTTGTTTTTAAATTCACACAATTTAAATATAAAATTCAAAATTAATATTAAAAATTCACACCAAACTTAAAATTTGAAATGCATAAAATTAAAAAATTCATATTTTTAAAAATTAAAAATTCACACCAAACTTAATTTAAAAATTCATATTATAAATTCACACCAAACTTATATTAATTTTTCAAATATTTACAATTTTAAATATATTGTTTTTACAAAGTTTACAATATTAATTTAAGATTTATATATTAATTTTAAAAATATGGTAAAAATAAAATTAAAAATCTTTTTGGCTTTTTATCCCACTTTAATCAATCAAATATTATCAAAAATATGCGCCCCTCTTTTCGGTAAAGTAATTTCGGTTCCAAGACCTAATTTAACTCATGATGAATTTTTGAAATATTTTGGGTTGATTGATTAAAGATATTTATACCTTAAGAATAAACGTTAAATTTCGCAGTGATGTAATAAATTTTTGAATGATATCAATAATTTCGGTCGCCAAACCTAATTTTATTTAATACCAATTTAATACTTTTTAGCGAACAAATTAGCGTTTATTATCAAAAGGTTAAAAAAAAAAAAAAAAAAAACTGTACAGACATACCTGTGAAATAGATTTCTTAGTTATATGATCTATCCCATTCATAAGATAGTCGGTTTAATTGGTTTTTCATGGCTACATAGGCGTAACCTCGAGCATTCAGTGTCTTTTCTTCTAAACATATGAACGGTCCGTCTCTGCATAAAGTAACAAATTCGGTGTTTGAATAGGTTTGATTATTTGAACATTTACCTCCATGTGACCATTTTCCGCATTTGTGACATCTTTCTAGGTGTCGTGCTCTTCTTTTCGCTGCGGATTTTGATTTTCCTTTACCAAATTGTAATTTATTATCTTCGCATCTGGATTCTTTTCTAACTCCGTCCATTCTTTCTCTGATTACTGATACTAATTCACTCGGTAGTATGTCATTATTACGTTTAGTGATCAAAGCGTGTAGCATTAGACCATGGTTTAGTTCACAGGCAGTCTTCATTTCGTAAAAACCTAAAAAAAAATAAAAAATTCAGAATGGGGGGAGAAGACTAGTTCTTTAGGGTCTGCTAGGGAAAGACCATTCGGGTTCCATTTTTGAGAACTACACGAAAACAGACAATCTAACTCTAACAGAAATACATATTATCCTTTAAAGACTTGATTCTCCCCACACTTAGTTAGCTGTGGTGTCGAAATTGTGATTAACTTCGTTGTCGACTTCCATCGGACCATGTATGTAATGTTTAACTCTGTGACCATTAACTTTAAATTCAATCCCATTTGAATTTATTAATTCTATCGTTCCGTATGGGAAAACTCTTTTGACTATGAATGGTCCAGACCATCTTGATTTCAATTTTCCAGGAAATAGCTTGAATCGTGAATTGAAAAGAAGAACTCTGTCTCTTTCTTTAAATTCTTTTGAACTTCTGATTCTTTTATCATGCCATTTCTTCGTTCTTTCTTTATAGATTAACGAATTTTCGTATGCTTCATGTCTTAGTTCTTCTAATTCGTTTAGTTGACTTAATCGTAGACGTCCAGCTTCATGTAAATCAAGATTACATGATTTCAAAGCCCAAAATGCTTTGTGCTCAATTTCTACTGGAAGGTGACATGCTTTTCCGTAAACGAGTTTAAAAGGTGTTGTTCCAATTGGAGTTTTGTAGGCTGTTCTAAAAGCCCAGAGTGCATCCTCCAATTTCATGGACCATTCCTTCGGATTTGATCCTACGGTTTTCTCTAGAATTCTTTTTAATGCTCGGTTAGTATTTTCAACTTGTCCACTTGTTTGTGGATGATAAGCAGTTGAGATTTTATGAGTTACTCCATAACGTTTGAGAACTTTCTCAAGTTGATTATTACAGAAATTAGTACCCCGATCACTTATTAAAGCTTTTGGTGCTCCAAACCTTGCAAAAAGACGTTTTAAGAAGTTGACTACAACTCGTGCATCGTTAGTTGGGAGAGCTTGTGCTTCCGCCCATTTAGATACATAATCAATGGCAACGAGAATGTAGCGATTATTATGAGATTTTGGAAAAGGACCCATAAAGTCAATACCCCAAATGTCAAATACTTCACATACTTGAATGACATTTTGTGGCATTTCATCACGTTGACTTATTTTTCCGGCCCTTTGACATGCATCACAGGATTTGCAAAGAAGGTGTGCATCTTTGAAAATTGTAGGCCAATAGAATCCAGCATCGTAGACTTTTCTTGCTGTGAGTTGAGGCCCATAATGCCCTCCTGTTGGTCCAGTGTGACAATGGTTTAAGATTTGATTGGCTTCTTCTCCGAATACGCATCGGCGTAATATTCCATCGGGACATCTTTTGAATAAATGTGGATCTTCCCAAAAATAGTGTTTTATATCACTAAAGAATTTCTTTCGTTTTTGGTACGACAACCCTTTTTCAAGGAATCCACATACTAAGTAGTTTGCAAAGTCAGCAAACCATGGAATTTCACTATAATCTATCTTCAATAGATATTCATCGGGAAAGTTATCTTGAATGGCCGATTCATTTAGAACTTCTAAATCGGGATTTTCAAGACGAGAAAGATGATCGGCGGCGAGATTTTCTGCTCCCTTTTTGTCTCGGATTTCAATATCAAACTCTTGTAATAGTAAGATCCAACGAATTAATCGTGGTTTGGCATCTTGTTTCGAAAATAGGTATCTAAGAGCAGAATGATCGGTATAGACTATTGTTTTTGATAGAACGAGATATGATCGAAATTTGTCAAAAGCAAAGACAATAGCAAGGAGTTCTTTTTTAGTAGTTGTATAGTTCGTTTGTGCTCCTTGTAACGTCTTACTAGCATAATATATAGGTTGAAATCGTTTTTCAATCCTTTATCCTAAAACGGCTCCCATTGCAAAATCACTTGCATCGCACATTAGTTCAAATGGTAGATTCCAATTTGGTGTTATCATGATCGGCGCATTAGTGAGTTTCTCTTTAAGAATATTAAAAGATTTGATACACTCATCTGAAAAGATGAATGGCGCATCCTTTTCTAGGAGTTTATTCATAGGAGTGGCAATTTTAGAAAAATCTTTTATGAAACGTCGGTAAAAACCGGCATGCCCTAAAAAACTCCTAACTCCTCTAACATTGGTGGGATGTGGAAGTTTAGCAATTACATCTACTTTAGCTCTATCCACTTCAATTCCTTCTTTTGAAATTTTATGTCCAAGAACGATGCCTTCTTTAACCATGAAATGGCATTTCTCCCAATTAAGAACTAGATTTGATTGTTCACATCTAATTAGCATTCGTTCCAGATTAACTAGACATGATTTAAATGTATCACCGAAGACTGAAAAGTCATCCATGAATACTTCCATGCATTCTTCTATCATGTCGTGAAAAATCGCCATCATACACCTTTGAAAGGTTGCAGGGGCGTTGCAAAGTCCAAATGGCATGCGTTTGTAAGCAAAAGTACCATAAGGGCACGTGAATGTGGTTTTCTCTTGGTCCTCGGGTGCTATTGGAATTTGAAAATATCCGGAAAATCCATCTAGAAAACAATAGTAACTATTTCCGGCTAATCTTTCCAACATTTGATCTATGAAAGGTAAGGGAAAGTGATCTTTTCTGGTGGCGTCATTTAATTTTCTATAATCAATACACACACGCCATCCTGTTACAGTCCTAGTAGGAATAAGCTCATTTTTCTCATTTGTAATGACAGTCATGCCACCCTTCTTAGGCACGCATTGAACTGGGCTTACCCATGGACTATCAGAGATTGGATAAATTAGACCTGCGTCTAGCAGTTTAATAATCTCTTTCTTAACTACATCTTGCATATTAGGATTTAGTCTTCGTTGGCGTTGCACATACGTTTTATGACCTTCTTCCATAAGGATTTTATGTGTGCAATACGAAGGACTTATTCCTTTAATATCATGAATCTTCCATGCAATGGCTGGTTTATGAGCTTTCAACACAGAAATGAGTTGTGATTTCTCATTTTCAGTAAGAGAAGACGATATTATTACAGGTAATTCAGATTCACCATGTAAATAAGCGTATTCCAAATGGTTTGGAAGTGGCTTTAACTCTAATTTCGGAGGTTCTTCTCTCGATGATTTGTATCGATATCTGTCTTCTTCTTTTAGCATTTGAATTTCTTCTGTTGTTGGTTCATATCCATTAGCTATAAGTGTAGCTAACATTTCAGCTTCATCAATTGGTTCATTACCTTCTCCTAAAGAACATTCTCCTGTTCCTTGTAATTCTGGAAATTCTTCTAATAATTCTGCATGTGCATCTATAGTTTGAATATAATAACATGTATCATCTGCAGATTGTGGTTGTTGCATTGCTCTATCAACTGAAAAGGTAACACTCTCATCCTCTATACTTAGGGTCAGTTTCTTACCGAACACGTCTATCATTGCTTTAGCCGTGTTTAAGAATGGTCTTCCTAATATGAGAGGAACTTGAGAATCTTCTTCCATGTCCAGAACAACAAAATCTACTGGAAATACTAAAGTACCAACTTTAACTAGCATGTTCTCCATTATCCCTCTAGGATATTTTATTGATCTATCGGCTAGTTGTATGCTTATTCTTATTGGTTTCAATTCTCCAAGGTCTAGTTTAGCGTATAGTGAATACGGCATTAAATTTATACTAGCACCTAAATCTGCTAATGCTTCTATTGAACTAAGACTACCCAGAAAACATGGAATTGTGAAACTTCCTGGATCAGATAGTTTTTCTGGTATCTTATTCAACAGCACTGCTGAACAATTAGCATTCATAGTAACAGCCGAGAGTTCTTCCATTTTCTTTCTATTTGAGATTAGATCTTTCAAGAATTTAGCATATCTAGGCATTCCTGAAATCACATCAATGAAAGGAAGATTTACATTTATCTGTTTAAACATATCCAAGAATTTAGATTGCTCGGCTTCAAGTTTCTCTTTCTTCATTTTACTCAGGTAAGGAAGTGGTTGTTGGTATGGTTTAACATAAGGTTTAGCCTTAGCTGTGTTATCTTCATTAACCTTTTCAACTACAGGTTCTTTTTCCTTATCTTGATCAGGTTGTGGTTCTTGTGGAGTAGGAATAGCTTCATCAGAAGTTACAGGTATTTCAGGTGGTTTAAGTGTTGTACCACTTCTTGTGGTAATGGCTTTAGCTGTTTCATTTCGGGGATTAGCATTTGTATTACTAGGTAGACTTCTCGGTTTTCTTTCACCTATTAATCTTGCTAGGTTACTTACTTCTTGTTCCAGATTTTGAATAGAAGCTTGTTGATTTCTAAATGCTTGAGCATTTTGTTCATTGGTTTGTTTTTGAGATGTGAAAAACTGCGTTTGAGTTTCAACTAGCTTCGTCATCATATCTTCTAAATTTGGCTTTTTATCATCGGTTTGTTGTGGTGGTTTGTTTTGAAAATTAGGTCTTTGCTGATTGTAAGTATTGTTGGATACTTGTTGATTGCTAGGACCTTGTTGGTTGTTGTATGGAATATTTCGGTTATAGTTCTGATTTTGATTGTAAATAGGTCTTGGCGGTTGATAATTATTCTGATAATTATTTCCAGGCCTTTGGTTTATGTATGAAATATTCTCTCTTTGTTCCATTGTTAATTCAATACTGAGACAATCTTTTGTCAAATGTGGTCCTCCACACTGCTCACAACTAATTCGTATTGAGTGAATATCTTTAGTCATCTTTTCCATTCGTCGTTCCACAGCATCTATCTTTGCGGAAATGGAATCTAAGTCATGGCTAGAATCGGCTCTAGCTGCTTTAGATGATCTAACGATATCTTTTTCTTGGTGCCACTCATGTGAGTGGGAAGCAGTGTTATCAATAATTTTGTAAGCATCAGTTTCGGTTTTCTTCCTAATAGAACCACCAGCTGCTATATCTATGTCTTTCCTTGTAGTGATGTCGCATCCTTGGTAGAATATTTGTACTATTTGACAGGTGTCTAAACCATGTTGCGGACATCCTCTTAACAACTTTCCATATCTTGTCCATGCCTCATATAGAGTTTCATTTGGTTTCTGTGTAAACGTAACAATTTCTGCTTGAAGTCTTACGGCTTTAGATGCCGGAAAAAATTGTTTAAGAAAATTTTCAACTAATACGTCCCATGTATCGATCGCCCCTTCAGGTAACGATTCCAACCAATCTTTGGCTTCTCCCTTTAAAGTCCAGGGAAATAACATGAGATATATCTGCTCATCCTCCACTTCTCGGATTTTAAATAGTGTGCAGATCCTATTAAAGGTACGTAGATGTTCATTTGGATCTTCCTTCGGCGCACCACTAAATTGGCATTGATTAGTCACCATGCGTAGAATTTGTCCTTTGATTTCATAATCTGGCGCATTAATGTCTGGATGAGTAATTGCGTGACCTTGGCCAGTGCGTTTAGCTCTCATTCGGTCTTCCATACTTAGAGGTTCCAGATTCTCCATAATTGAATTTGTTGAATCGGTATCACTAGATGATTCTGATTTAATGGTTCGTTCCTCAACAATCTCTGTTTGAATGATTGGTGGTTCCGGAGGAAAGTTTAATGGTTCAGGATCTACGAACCGTTCCTGAATATTCTCTGGATTCTCAATTGTGAGGTTGGGTTCAAAAAATGGATTATCGGAGATTGGAATTGGAGTACTTGGTCGACTGGATGACGATTCTAAAGAAAAATCAATGGCGACAATATTTGCTAAATGTCTTGATCTAGTTACAGGTGGTGAACGTACAAAAGGTGGTGAACGTCTTGCTCGGTGCATTCACTGAATATCCTATTAGTTTTTAAAAAGGAAAGAAAAATTATATAAGTTATCCAATCAATAGACTTTTCTGATTTTGCCCACGTTTCGAATAGCCAAAAGATGCAGCAGAGGGGCAGGATTCGTTTGGTCTCAATATAATTGAGTACTGTTTGGCTCCAATAACCCGGTCCACGTACAAATCCAACTATTACTACGAACCAGAAAATTTTGATGTCTATCAATTTAACCACTTAAAATAAATTTTCGTAATTTTAAGAAATTTAGAGAAGAAGTAGAAAAAATTCTAAGTCCTAAAAACTAGAATGGCGAGAAATAAGAGAGAAAAAGAGTGCGCGTCGAAAAGTGTCGAAAAATGAAAAAGACGAAGAGTGGTTTGTAAACACGCGGTTAATCCAACCTTATAACTATCACTATCTTAAAATTAAAACTACAAATAGAGATTACTAATTGGAATTGTAATTGATACATAGGTAAAAGCGTCAAAAAAAAAAAAATTAAGAAAATAGCGCGAAAAAACGGCGTCGCAAAATTCTAAAGCACCTAAAACTTAGTCTAAGGAATAAGCACTTAAGGAATTTTACGGCAATCCTAAAAATTCTAGAAATAAAAATTAAACTACGGCAAAAACTAGACTTAAAACTAAGAGTTGCGACTATAGTCTAAAAAAAACTAAAGGTAATAAAACTTAAAATAATTTTTTTATAGACAAAATCTTAAAAATATATAATTTTTTAATTTTTTTTTTTTTAAAAAAAAAACGAATTTTGTTTTTCTTAAAAAAAAACGTTTTTTTTTTACAGAATTTTTTTTTATTTTATTTTATGAAATTGATTAAATTTGAAAAACTTTAACAAATCGATGGACCACAAATATTAAACGGACGTATTTTACTTTTGTTCTTATCAACGTATGGCCCACTATTTTCAAGGGTTATTGTTTTTGTCAAAAGGGTTTTCTCTAGTTGAAATAAGAGCCACACAAATAAAAGAGTTAAAACTCCTTTTTCCCATTCATGTATCCTTTTTTCCACACAAGTTGTCAATAATTTTTGGCTTCACATCAATCACAGAAACACATCAAGTTGTCATTAGACTTTACTCAAATGATAAATTGGTTATTATTATGTGGGGATATTGATAAGGCTAAATACGTATTTTATAAAAATGCCTAATTTAAGTTTTTGTCTGCACGTCCTAATTCATAAGTGTGGGAATATTGATAATGGGTTTTTTTTTAAACTAGTACAACAAAAGAGGGACAAAGCGTGTCATTTTTTTTTCTTTTTTACAAATATAAATTAAAAATATAGTGTTTCGCCGAGTCCCCGGCAGCGGCGCCAAAAATACTTGATGTCGTAGGGGGTGTATACAAAATAGTATTATTTTTAGTGCGAAATACTATTAAATATGCTACAATTTTACACAAGTTATTTATTTATTTATCGAGTGGATATACTTAAACCTTGCTACAACACTTATAGGAAGTGTACCTAATCGTATTATAGTATAGTTTTTAGTAAGTCCGGTTCGTTCCACAGGGAGCTCGTGAAGTATAACACTATATTTTTTTACACACAATAATTGTAAAAATACAAATATATATATATATATAAGTAATATTATTATTATAAAGGGGGGTTTTTACCGTTTAATGACCGGTTTGTCGATTTTAAAACTTTAGTCGCAGTTAAAACCAAATGTAAAATATTAAAAATAAATACAAGACTTAAATTAAAGCATAAAGTAAATAACGATAATGAAATTGCGAATAATAAAAGTGCGATAAAATAAACTTGCGATAATTAAAAAGTACGATAATTAAAAGTGCAATTAAATACAATAACAATAAAAATGCGAATATTAGAAGTGCAATTAAATATAAAATAAAGGAAATAAAAGAATTATGCTTATTTAAACTTCCGTAATCATGATGTTTGACGTGTTGATTTTAGTTTTATGCCCATGGGTTAATTGTCCTTTGTCCTGGATTATTTAATATGTCCGTCTGGTTTTTGTCCATAACAGTCCATCAGTCATAAATATAAAGTGCGAGTGTCCGCGTCAAATTATTCTTATACCCGAAGTTAAATATTCCAACTAATTGGGGACTTAAACTGTAACAAGATTTTAATACTTTGTTTAGTAATTACACCAGGATGTCGACTGAGTGTAACCCAAAGTTTTAATATTTTTTTATCAATTATACCAAGTGTCCTTGTACATAATTTCACCCCTGTTTTAATTATTCTAGTGGCTATTAATCCATTCCCGTGTCCGGTTAGATGAACGATTATTCGTACATATAAATACCCCGCCCATCGTGTCCGATTGAGTGTATATGGTAATTTATAGGGACGCCCAATTGTAAATCTTTATATTAACATTAACAAACTATCATTTAGTTAAACAAATATAAAGCCCATTAATAGCCCATAGTCTAATTTCCACAAGTGTCGTTCTTTTGTCCAAACCCCAATTATGGTACAAAGCCCAATTACCCAATTTTAGTAATTAGCCCAACATCATGATTACTTCGTTTTAAATAAGCATAATAATAACTTAGCTACGAGACATTAATGTAAAAAGGTTGAACATAACTTACAATGATTAAAAATAGCGTAGCGTTACACGGACAGAATTTCGACTTACACACTCAAACGATCTCTATCATAAATCTTATTATTATCATAATTTAAAATTAAAATTAAGATTATTGTTATATCTTATTAAGTTAACATTATGATAGAGATATAGAATATAGATATTGATAATTGATATTGATAATAGATAGATGGATCGATATATAGATAGAAAATATGATCGAAAAAGGTATCCTCCATTTCAACGAAATACGTCGCCTTTTATAGGCAAAATATTAAATTGAATTTTCACTTATGACCCCTGAACTATGCTCAATTAACAACTTTTTATTATTTAATATTATTCTTATTATGAATTATTTAAATATTATATTTTATTCTTGTGCATAGTTGACTCGTAATTTTTACACCGTTGCGTCGAGCGTTGAGAGTTGACTCATGTCCCGGTTTCGGATTTTCGAACGTCCTTGCGTACAATTTAATATCTTGTACTTTGCGTTTTGAATCTTGTACTCTTGTAATTTCGAGACGTTCTTCATCAATAATTTGAACCTTTTTGATTGTATCTTGTACTTTTGAGCTTTTTGGACCTTTGTGTCTTCAATTCGTCGTTTTCGCCTTTTGTCTTCGCACTTATTTAATATAAACGAATATTACTTGAAAATGGAACAATTGCAACTAAAATCTTGTCTTTCTTGGGGGATAATGCTATGAAATATATGTTCCTTTTTAGCCTTATCACAAACTATTTGAAAAGTTTCAATTGCCAATTTTTAGTATCGAGTAAGAATTTCGAAGTCAAAGTTTTTAAAACAAAAAGTCAAACTTTGTTCTTGAATCAAATTCGATTTATCCGTTACGATTCAAGTAAAATTAATGATTTGTAAAGTTTATATGCAGTATTTACAAATTATTTCATGTTATGATAATCATCTAAAATGATCCCAATCTTTAAATCAAAATTTTTTTCTTTCATAACCGACGGTCAGCAGGCCTGTTTTTTAATTTTTTTTAATAAACATAAATGTTTGAAACTAAATTCATTACAGTTAGTATTTTAAAACAATACGTTTATTGTTGTTATGATTGGGTTCAGTTCCTGGTCGACTAGAAGTATAAGAAGATGAAGAACAGATATATTCATGGGTTAAATATTAATGAAATGGGTATTAATCAGAAAAAACGGAGACAAATGAGTGGTTAAGTGTTGGTGCGGGTTATCGAGAGGTCAAGGGTTCGATCCTAGGCTGAAACATATTATTTTTGAACAAGCTTTTTAAGGTAGTTTCATTTTCAAATTTATTTTTAATATTTTTATTATTATTATTATTAAGATTACAAATATGATTGTTATTATTAAGATTATTATTATTATTATTGTTATTGTTATTATTATTATGATTATGATTATTATAATTAGTGTTATTATGAAAATAAAACAAGTTATTATTAGTGCTATTATCAATTTTAATGAACATAAGTATTATTACTAATATTATCATTATTATTATAAATATGATTATCATTATTAGTATTATCATCATTAATATTAATATCAAGATTATTATTATTATTACCGCTAATATGATTATAGGTATTATCATGAATATTACTATTATGTAACTACTAAAATCGTTATCATAACTATCATTTACTGTAAAATTAATACTTTTATAGTTATTTTTATTAATATCATTATTAGTATTATCACTAATGGAAATATTAACATTATTACCTCTATTAGAAAATGTTCGATTGCAAATATGTGTATTAATATATATACAAATGATATAGGTTCGTGAATCCGAGGCCAACCCTACATTGTTCAATTTAGTCATATGTATTTTTACTACAAAATACAGTATGGTGAGTTTCATTACTCCCCTTTTAAATGTTTTTGCAATATATATTTTTGGGACTGGGAATACATGCGCTTTTATAAATGTTTTACGAAATAGACACAAGTAATCGAAACTACATTATATGGTTGAATGATCGAAGCCGAATATGCCCCTTTTACATGGTAACCTAAGAATTAGTAAACCAGTCTACTAATTGACGTGAATCCTAAAGATAGATCTATTGGGCTCAACAAACCTCATCCGTTGTAGTGGATGCTTTAGTACTTCGAGTTTTTATATCATGTCCGATGGATGTCCCGAAATGATGGGGATATTCTTATATGCATCTTGTTAATGTTGGTTACCAGGTGTTCAATCCATATAAATTATTTTTGTCTCTATGCATGGAACGTATATTTATGAGAAATGAAAATGAAAATATTGCGGTCTATTAAAATGATGGAAATGATTATTTATGTTAAGCTAATGAACTCACCAACCTTTTGGTTGACACTTTAAAGCATGTTTATTCTCAGGTATGAAAGAAATCTTCCGCTGTGCATTTGCTCATTTTAGAGATATTACTTGGAGTCATTCATGACATATTTCAAAAGACGTTGCATTCGAGTCGTTGAGTTCATCAAGATTATTATTAAGTCAATTATAGTTGGATATATTATGAAATGGTATGCATGCCATCAACTTTCGATGTAATGAAAGATTGTCTTTTCAAAAACGAATGCAATGTTTGTAAAATGTATCATATAGAGGTCAAGTACCTCGCGATGAAATCAACTATTGTGAATCGTTTATAATCGATATGGACTTCGTCCGGATGGATTAGGAAGGGTCGCTTCATAAACCTAGGCACCAACCAAACTCGGTCCGACCCGTCTCCTACAAGTCCCGCATAAAACGCATACACAATAAAGTCTAAGTCTAGACACTTATCTAAGTTGCCTAAATCCCTTAGACCATGCTCTGATACCACTTGAAACAACCCAACCCGTATGCAACCCGAATTTTTTTTTTTTAATAAACCATTAACGCGCCACTAAATGGTTACATGAAATGAACCGTTTCTTACAAAACGTTTAAACATCCAACAATCTAAAGTTTACATACTTGGCACGAAGGCCATTAACCAAAAGTAATACAAGTTCGACCTTAAAATGTTAGTTTTAACCCGAACGACACACGAGCATGGTTTGGGGCTAAACTACCCAAAACGATAGGCCGACTTCCAAAAGCTTCACCTAGCAACCAACATGGGGAAATCTAATGCCCAACAACCCCTTTCCCTTTCTCCATACCTGCACCTAAAAAATAAAGAACGAGAGGGGTAGCTAACTCTTAGTGAGTGCAACAATTATACATACACATATATAACCCATCTATTTGCAATCACACTCACCAAATACCTCATATGAATTTATAACTCAAATAGCATGCCATCAAACTTATAATGCTATCAATTCGTAGAATATCACAAACCGCATTAGCATATACTCAACACAATATATATATATATATATATATATATATATATATATATATATATATATATATATATATATATATATATATATATATAATATGCTAAAGAATCAACAACAACAACACAATATGGTTAACCATAAACGCTATGGTGCTACCGGCTCGTGGTTCACACCATACGTAATGCTATGACGCTACCGGCTCCTTGGTTCACGCCACTACGCATTTGAGTCATACTCCTTTATAGTGCTACCGGCTCGTGGTTCACACTTTGGTGCTACCGGCTCGTGGTTCACGCCTCATTTTATTGTGCTACTGGCTCGTGGTTCACACTTCACTTTATAGTGCTACCGGCTCGTGGTTCACACTTGATTTTATAGTACTACCGGCTCGTGGTTCACATTTGATGATACCGGCTCGTGGTTCACATCATGACACTCGTCACATACATGCTATGGTACTACCGGCTCGTTGGTTCATACCATAACATTCACAAATAAATACGCCAATTACATATACGCATAATTATTCCACTCACCTTAACGCCAAGGAGATGATTAATATCCGCAAGCCTCAAGCGAAGTACCTAATACATTAAGTACCCACATCAACATATAAACTAGTGGAACTAACCACCAACACTTAACTCTTGAGCATTTAATGACCCAAATGCATTAAATGACCCATTTACACCAAAACCGCCCATTAATGGCCAAGACTCATCATAAATCACCAAAAGCTAGTGATTAAGGTCTACTAACACAAACTTAGGGGATTTCATACCCATCTTACCCAACTAGGTCAACCGTTACCCATTTGACCCATTTTAACACCAAGACTTATATTTTGGTCAAACTTGCACCCATTAACAAACTTTCATCATTACACAAGTGTATTAGTGACTTAACAACACCAATAACACTTACAAACCTCAATTTACATGACCAAACCCTAGATTATAATCATTAGGGTTTCCTTACATCAATTTAATCTAAATTCACCCATTTAACCCCCAAATGGGTCTTACAAGTCCCAAATGAACAAACCATAGCTATAAATCAATTAAAACTCAAAACACGGAGTTAAGACTTACCAAAACTATCAAAACGTAGCTAGAGATGTAGGGAACAACTTTAAAACTTGAGATTTGACCCGATTCACTCTTCTTCTTCTCCAAATCTCCAATTCTCTCTAGAACCCCTCCCTCTCTCTTTCTCTAGGTTTTGATGGAAGTGGATGAGAAGAAAATGGAAGAAATGAGGTTTGGATAAGGTTGGGATCGGATTTGAGGCTCCAAAACCCGTCCACAAGTGAAATACCAATTCTGCCCTTCATTCAACTCATTAAAAGGCTGAAAAGCATCAGATCGTGCCTATCCTCGCGCTGCGGAGTAAACCCTCCGCGCCGTGGCTTAAAGGGTAATTTTAGTTCACATTTTCAAGCTTTCTGACCCTCAAAATAGGCAAAATCCACGCCGTGGAGATTCTGGTCGCGCCGCGGAGTTAGCCTATTTCATCCGAACTTCAACAACTTGTTTTGGCCATAACTTTTTGACCGTAACTTCGTTTTCGATGAATCAAATATCATTGGAAACGTAATAAGATTTCCTTTGTAATGGTAAGATTTTTGAAACATCAACTCAAACTTTATTTGGGGTCGAAAAGGTACGTACACATCTTGTAACAAAAATAACGTCCAGTTTTCTTCGACATTCGAACAAGCACCACGTACATGCTTGGTACCCTTCATACACGCATCGTACAATCATATTTATACAATTATACAACTAAGTATGAACATTCTAAAAATCAATTACGTACCTCGAACATGTATGATGAAAAACGGGATGTTACAGGAGGAAACTCAGTTCGCGACGATGTTGGCAGTACCATCGAAGGTTGGGAAAACCCCCCAGAGACCCTCCCAAATCGCATTGATGTTGGCAGTACCATCAAAGGTTGGAAATTCCTTGCTTGGAGTGAGAATTGAACCTGGGTTGGCAGTACCCCAAGTTGAATCTCACCCCATACCACTCAAGCCAAGCTTCGGTGGTAGAAAGGCACACTATTAGTAGCATTCCAGCTAGAGTGTACCCGGTTGAAGCATCACGGGCAAAGTACATCTTCCCAGCCTCACCTTAGTAACCTGATCAGAATGTTACTTATGTACGCATCCAGGAAGGATCATAACGGACAAAGGATAGCCGGGACGCTACATAAAACTCATCCGGCCCAGACAAGTGTGCAGGCTACCGACATCACCTAGCCGGATGCAAAGGCATTGAGAAGCCAAGAACTATATTGTCACAAAAAGGCCTGCTAAACTATGAACGTCGAGCATCTGACAACCTTTACAAAGTTACTTATGAACTAACTACAATCTTTCTCGGTCATAACACTACCGTGAAGAAACACTTTAAATAAACATCAGGTAAAACCATCTTGCCCAAACAAAGAGCAAGGCATTCATCCGTCACGATCTAGACGTATCTACTACACACTCGGAACTACCATGTCTTCCCAGCTTAGGTGTCCGGTCCCGGGACAAGCACGTTGTCCCGAAATAAGTACACCATCCCGGAACGAAGCAAACTCCCACGAATCTAGGAAAGTTTGTTAAGATCTGTTTGTTATTCCCATGAAAGGGACAGGTGCCACGTCAACCCTCGAGATTAGCAAAGTTTGTTATAACCATGAAAGGGACATGTGTCACGTCACCATTCCCTCATAACACCTATAAATACACAAAAAAGATCATTCATTCAACAACACGGGATGCATTAACGTTACTCTGCCCAAATTAATTACGATAGCGTTTCTCCAGCTGATAACTTAATTCCGACAAAGATTCCGGTCGATATCGGAGTTAATCACTACTCTTAGATATTAACTTATTCGATTTCGATCGAATAAGGTTTATCTCACCGATTGTTTTACAGCCTTGGAATCCAGATTTCAAATCAGGATTTGCTCAATTATTAGAGTTAAAACATTCGATCCACTCTTTTACACTAATCCAGCACTAAAATTCGAAATCACCTTCACCCTTAACGATTTTGGTTTGATCAAATGGCAAAACCTAAAGGTACAAACAATACAGCGAAACCAGGCAGCGAAACGGCAAGCAAGAAAGGAATGTCTGACGTCGTTCCACCAACTTTGAACAAAGAAAGCTCACTAACAGTGGAACCACCCCCAACCACAGAAGCAATCCATCGCTCACATTCACTCCGGCGACACTTCAGATGACGAGATGAATGTTTCTGGTGGTGATGAGGACACACGGGAGAAATCACCAACTGACGGGAGAAGATTGAATATGGGTATCTCCGGTTTCAAAACCGGTGGTTCAAGCCGAATCGGATCATCTCATGATGACACCGAGATGACCACCAAGATGACCTTAGCTGACGTTAAAAAGCAAGTAATCGAGAAATTGAAGACCATGTTGGGCGACAGTACCAATATAGCAGGAAGGCAACAGCTGCAAAACTCTGACATCTTGAAGACTAGCCCCCTGCCGAATATTGGTTCAGGAAGTGAAGGTGTTGCCAAGGCTGCCAGTGATGCATGGATCACCGAGCTCCTCGTGCAGTCTGCACCTCTGGCGTACAAACATTCTCTGTCGCAACCTGCTGTTCAAGACACTGCACTTGAGAATTTGTTTGCTATAATCACTGGTAATAAAGCAAAGCGGCCAGTTGAGATGTCGGCTACCAGCCAGAAGCTTTGCGAATGAATTGACGGCAGTCACTTGGGGTGTACAATGGCACTACCGACCCGGATGATTTCATGCAAATCTTTGAGGGCGTCATGAAAACCCAACATTGGAGTGATAAGGTGACATGCCATCTCTTTTCGACTGTCCTGCAGTCCGCTGCTAGAGAATGGTTTGCTAAACTGCCACAAAACGGCATTACATGCTTTGCAGACCTACAAGAGAAGTTTCTCATGCAATATCAAAACCTTTGCCAGCACACGTACACAAACCTGTATGCCCATGAAATACCAATGTATCGGGGGGAGAAAATCGAAAGCTTCATCACAAGATACATGTTGGTGTGCCAAAATATCCCAGGGCTCACGGAAACATAACAGATTTTCGGGTTCATAACATGCCTAGACAAAGAAGCACACCCATTGCTTGTCACCGAACTTCGATGGAACATCCCGAGTACATTCGCGGATGCTGTGACGGTAGCAAGGTGATGATGCAGCGGAGGGGTACGAAATATACTATTATTTTTAATACGGAATACAGTACAATTTACACAAGTTTTATTTATTTATATAGATGGGATATACCTAAACCTTGCTACAAAACTTATAGGCAGTGTACCTAATCGTAGAGTAGTGTAGTTTTTAGTAAGTCCAGTTCGTTCCACAAGGAGCTAGTTGATTACGTACTATATTTTTATACAACTATATTTATACAAAATATATAATTATATATAGTAATAATAATATATAAAAGGGGGGTTTTACCGTTTAATGACCGGTTTATCGATTTTTAATAAAGCATAAAGATAAATGACGTTAATTAAAGTGTGTAAAATAAATAACAATATTTAAAGTTGCGATAATTAAAATTGCGATAAGAAATAAAATGACAATAAATAAAAGTACGATGAGATATGAAATAAAATAATTATGCTTATTTAAACTTCCATAATCATGATGTTTGACGTTTTGATTTTAATTTATTACTCTGGGTTAATTGTCCTTTGTCTTAGTTTATTTGATACGTCTATCTGGTTTTTTGTCCATAATAGTCCATCGGTCATAAATATAAAGTGCGAGTGTCCTCGTCAAATTACCCTTATACCCGAAGTCAAATATTCCAACTAATTAAGGATTTAAACTGTGACGCAGTTATCACTTCTGTCAACATTTACACCAGTTATCACTGTATGTAATCCACCCCTGTTTTGATTAGATATGAATATTAATTTACCCACTTGATCAGTTTGAATAATCAATTACCCAACCCGAATAATTAATTAAATGATTATAATAGATTCCATATGAACGTCACTAAATAGGACAACCATAATCATTATTAATTATTAGGTTAATTAATTTGAAGATAGGTTCGACAGACTCCAATGAGTTGTTACTCAATTAGACAACACCCACATCTATTAATAGTCAATAGTCCAATTTCCACAAGTGTCGGTCTTTTGCCCAAACCTTAATTATGGTCCAATGTTCAATAACCCCGTCTTAATATTTAGTCCAACATCACGATTACTTCGGCTCAAATAAGCATAATAATAACTTAGTTACGAGATATTAATTTAAAAAGGAAGAACATAACTTACAATGATTATTTATAGCGTAGCATTACACGGACAGAGTTTTGACTTTAAAACCCATAAAACATTTCTTACAATAACCCAATTATTATTAATCTTAAATTAAACTTAATATTATAAATATAAATATAAATATTATTCTTACAGAGGAAAGAAAGAAGTAGTGAAGGTGTATTCCAATCGACAGAACTCGTGGCCTTTTATAGGCATTTTGAGTTTTTGATCCTCATGCAAGTGCATGAGGTTTTAGTGTATATTCCATGCACTTGCATGGGCTTGGTGTCTAGCTCACATATATTTAACTCCTAGCTCATCGACATAGATAATATATATATATATATATATATATATATATATATATATATATATATATATATATATATATATAATTTACATAATTATGTAAATATTATATTATATTCTTGTGCATAGTTGACTTGTAATTTTAGGTCCGTTGACTAGTACGTTTACGCCCGGTTTATGTCTCGGTTCTAGTTTCTCGAACATCTTTTTGTATGCTTAGATATTTTGTACTTTGCGTTCCATGACTTGTACTCTTATCAATATTTAGACGTTAATCATCAATAAATTGAACCACTTGGATTGTAACTTGTACGTTTGAGTATTTTGGACGTTTTCGTCTTCAAATCTTCATTTTCATCTTCCGTCTTCGCACTTATTTAATATTAACGATTACAACTAAAAAATAGAACAATTACAACTAAAAACTTTACATATTAGAAGGATATTGCGACTAAATATATGATCATTTAGAGCACTATCAAATATCTACACACTTGAACGTTGCTTGTCCTCAAGTAATACAGAACTTGAAATAAAACAAACTTCACTCGAATCACTTTTTTTTATTCTCACACGTTATACATTAGTGATTTTGATACAGCGGTATAAACAATGATAGTAACAATATGGTTTACAGTCCCACATGACTATGAAAATTTAGATCCTTTAAGGAAATTGGATCTTTATGAAAACATTTGATCTTTTGAAAATTCAAGCTAGATTTTACCCTAGACAAGTTTTCCGGAATAACCCTTCACCGGTGTTTGCAAAATATTTTTGTGGGTTTTGTGGGTTTCGAATTTGAAAATTTTAGCTCAAAACTTGCGGTTTTGTGTCACCCACTTGCTAACCTTATATTAGGAAAGCACACGTCCAGTATACTTGCTCCGTATATTACCTTTCGGTAAACTACCATCCGGTTGTAAAGGAAAGCGTTAAACAAGCAACTATTAAGGCAATGTCTAATGACATGCCGGTGTTCATGGTCCACAACGTTTCGGATGCAATTACTATCCTTTGTAGGAGAAATAGTAAAGATCACCCTATAATTTTTCGGTCTGGCACAAGGTCCTGTCTTTGACCATGCTATGCAACCACCGTTTTAACGGTTGACACCCGATTTGGCTCAGGTGACCTAATGAATTTCGATGAATTCTTAGGATTTTACGTTCAATGGTAATGAACGCATTGAAAATAGGTTTTCAGAAAACAAATCGGTTTTAATTTGATCAAAATATTTTCTCGTTCAAGCTCGAGTTTAGATATCATTGAATTCTATGAATTTGTAATTCTCAATCTTTAAAGTCAATCTCAAGGAATGAGTAATATCAGGCTTAAAAGCTGATTTTTAATCTTTTAAGGAGATTATCCTTTCTGGGGGTCTGATTCATTAGTCTTGTCAAGCTAATTTGCACGGCTCCCTCCCTATTTTATGAGACAGATCCTCTCATGGTTAGGATAAGTCTGACCACTTGACGACCCTGCTTGATGCTGAGGTCCGTGGATTTCCTGCTGATTTTCGAGATGACTTTTCTAGATTTTTCGTCAACCTACAGCTGGTCTGGACGACAGCTTCTTGACCTAAATCAAGAAGTGTGTGTCTTTTCCGGAAGACTTTACTTCCTTTTAATGATGGAATTGATTCATCGTGTAGATCCATCTTTCTTTCAAATATATATTACAGTAAATCGGGTAAAACTAATTAGTTTAGTCCAAAGCAAAAAGTACCTGCAATAATCTTGTACAAAAATATGTGCTATATGTTTTAAAGATAACTTGGTATCTTCTTCCCACACTTAGCTTTTATTTATTTCTTTCTTTGCCTTTTTATTCTCTTCTATTTCATTTTAAATGAATTCAAGCATTTTGGGTTGTTTCTCAATTTATGTCCTTTCCGAGGTAACAATAATTTCGGTATTATCACCTAGTTTTATCGTTCATAAATATGTATAAACATGATTTTGAGTTCATTTATTTGAAAATTATTCAAATTTTCACAAATTTGGCAATTAAACCAGGTGTAAACCCGAGAGAATTTATAACCCTTTCCCACACTTGAGATCTAGCAATGCCCTCATTTGCAAGAAATCAGTAAAAATTTAAATTCATGAGGGTGATTAGCGTAGAAAAATGATTAAAAATACCGAGTTTGCAAACATATTGTTTTATATCACATTTGATATTTTACGTCTTGTCGTTAAAATTAGTAGTTTTTGCTGAACTTAATGCCAGTTTTTGAAAGTGCGCTGTTTTACCCTGTTTTGTACATAACATAAACTACAAACATATATACATATTTTTGAAGTTGGGTATATTACCCCACATTCATATAATATTTTTGGCATACTTTACATCAATAATATTAAAATAATGATAACAAAATTTTTCGTCCCGTCCTTGGTTGGGTAAAGAAATTTTGGTTCTATGACCTAGTGTTTAACTCACGACGAATTTTAGAAATCATTTTTTAAACTTAATGAAGTAAAGAAAATTTTGTTTTTAAATTAACACAAAACTTAAATTTAAAAGGCGTAATAATTTCATACAAAACCTATATAACAAAAAAAAAAAAAATCAGATTGGGCGGAGAAAACTAGTTCTTTAGTGTCTGCTAGTGGAAAAGACCAATTGGATTTCATTCTCGGAACTACACGAGAATAGAACAACTAACTCTAGACAACATTTTTTTTCTTAGAACATTTGAATCTCCTCACACTTAGGTAGCTGTGGTGTCGAAATTGTGATTAACTTCATCGTCAATTTCTCTTGGACCATAATCAACTTGCATATCTGTGACTTTTGTTTTAAGCCATTGGTCGACTTCCTCTGTAATATCTACGAATTCAACTAGTTTCTCCTTTTCTTTAGGTGATAGATTGGATATTAATCGATTACATAACTTAAAGTTCCCCTTGGTTCTAGCATCTCTAACCCGTTTATAAAGTTTCTTCATTGAACTATTAATAACGGGGTCATTTAATTTCGTATCAACAACGGAGTTCTTTGTTATCAGGTCATCATTAGGTGTTACTTCATCTTCCCCACACTTAGGCATTTTATTATTGCTAAGCACTACCGTTGGAGTTGGTAAAACAACATGATTCTCACCGATCGTTTTTATTTGTTCAACGGTTTTGGTTGGTGGAGATTTAGACTTTTGAATCACAAAGATGTTCGATTTTTCACCATCACTAAGTGTCATTCTACCCTCTTTTACATCAATTAACGCCCCAGTGGATGCTAAGAATGGTCGACCTAAAATTAAAGGAACGTTTGAGTGCTCTTCTATGTCAATGACAATAAATTCGACTAAAAAGGTTAAATTACCTACTTGAATGGGTAGGTTGTCAGCAATTCCAACTGGATGCTTAATGGTTTGATCAAATAATCGAACACTCATTTTCGTTGGACTTAACCCACCTACTCCTAATCTCTTATATAATGAAAGAGGCATAGCACTCACACTTGCAACCTAATCTGCTAGTGCATCACACATGACACAATCACTAAGTAGAGAAGGAACAATAAATTTACCCGGATCACCCTACTTGGGTGAAAGTTTTGGTGGAACTGTCTTCACCGGGTTTACTTTTACGATTTTTGTTTCTTGCACTTTCTTATTCTTCTTCTTCTTTCCAAAGGTATCACAAACTTTATTACCTATTACTTGCTCATACTCAACTCCTTTTCTTGGAAACTGGATGGGTGGTCTGTATGGTGCCACCACTGGCTTTACATACTCGAGTGGTGGTGGTGTTGTAACTTTTTCATTGTTACTCACATCTAAAACCTTCCCATCTTCTGGCGCTGGTTTTTCAGAATTCGTTGAAACCATGTTAAGATTTTCATTCCGAGGATTTACTTCAGTATTGAAAGGACCCGTCCTAATCCATCCGGACAAAGTCCACATCGATTACAAACGATTCACAATAGTTGGTTACATCGCGAGGTACTTGACCTCTATATGATACATTTTACAAACATTGCATTCGTTTTGAAAAGACAAACTTCCTTACATCGAAAATTGACGATATGCATACCATTTCATAATATATCTAATTATAATTATCTTAATAATAATCTTGATGAACTCGATGACTCGAATGCAACGTCTTTTGAAATATATCATGAATGACTCTAAGTAATATCTTTAAAGTGAGCAAATGCACAACGGAAGATTTCTTTCATACTTGAGAATAAACATGCTTTAAAGTGTCAACCACAAGGTTGGTAAGTTCATTAGTTTAACATAAATAATCATTTCCATCATTTTAATAGACCACAAGATTTTCATTTCTCATAAACATACGTCACATACATAAAGACAAAAATATCATTCATATGAATTGAACACCTGGTGACCGACATTCACAATATACATGTAAGAATATCCCCATCATTCCAAGATCCTCCTTCAGACATGATATAAATTTTGAAGTACTAAAGCATCCGGTACTTTGGATGGGGCTTGTTGGGCTCGATAGATCTATCTTTAGAGTTCGCGTCAATTAGGGTGTCTGTTCCCTAATTCTTAGATTACCAGACTTAATAAAAAGGGGCATATTCGATTAAATAATCCAACCACAGAATGTAGTTTTAAGTACTTGTGTCTATTTCGTAAAGCATTTATAAAAGCAGCGCATGTATTCTCAGTCCCAAAAATATATATTGCAAAAGCATTTAAAAAGGGAGCAAATGAAACTCACGCATGTAAATATTGTAAAACAGTTAATAAAGCATTTGCATGTATTCTCAGCCCAAAATGTATATAAAAAGGGAATAATGAAACTCACCTAATGTATTTTGTAGTAAAAATACATATGACTATATTGAACAATTGCAGGGTTGGCCTCGGATTCACGAACCTATATCATTGGTATATATTAAGATGTATAATAATGTTTAAACAATTAGTTTATATGCAATATTAATAAATAAATTAATTTTATTTCATATATATATTTTAAATAACTACCTAATATTTATATATATATATATATATATATTAGATTGATATTAAAGTGTTTAATATAAGGTATGTTATTTATGATAATTATTATACATTCATATACACAAAATATCATACAATGTATTAGTACTTATATATATATTTTTATATATAACTTAATTAATATTAAATAATAAAAAAATAGTATTTAGTATTACTATTGATATAGTATATGTAATAAATATAGTTATTCATATAAAAAGGTATTTATTTGTTATAATAATAATATAGTAATGATAATAATAATCTTAATAATAATTTTAATAAAAATGATAAAAATGATAATTTTTCTAACAATGATAATAATAATATTAATGATACTAAATCTAATAATCAAATCAATACTATAGTTAATTTTAATATTTATGATAATTCTATCATTCTAATAATAATAATAACAATAATAATAATAATAATAATAACAATAACAATAATAATAATAAGAATAAAAATAATAATATAGATTTTATACCAAATAAAAAGGGAAATTGATGGGTGTTGGCGTCCATAAACAGATCGAGAAGGCAGAACACATCACAAGATCAAATCCTGGTTCCTGGGTCTTCGATCCTTCAATCGATCAATTGATAAATCGATCAATCAACAATAACAGATCATCTATTCATCATCATCATCATCGTCATTAAATTGTCACCATCTGCCCTAATCGTCATCATTATCGAATCGGTAGAAAATCGAAGCAGATGTTTGGTATTCGATTTGTGTCTGTTCAATTTAGAAAGCAAAATTAAACACTACGGCGTGTAGCAACAGGAATGGCATCAAATCATTATCAATTGATCATGAAATCGTCGAACAATCGATCAAGTAGGTAATTAGGGTTCTTTTTTATTTATTTAATTATGTGAATATATATATATATATATATATATATATATATATATATATATATATATATATATATATATATATATATATATATATATATATATATATATATATCCTCTATTGATTGGAAACGAACAGTAATGAATGAAAAAAATAAAATGGCTATTTGATAACAGAATTATAATTCGGGTGGTAACAATACATGTTAGCAAAATTTGTGATGTTGGTGTTTCGTGGTATTAGATAGAAACAGAAAAGTGTAATAGCAGCGACAGTTAACAATAAGAATTTAATCATCGTCATTTGTTTGTTGTAACAGGGAAGCAGAAGGAATACAGGAAGAGAGTAGTAGATTGTAGCAGTTAAATGGGTTGGGTTTGATTAAGAATTGAAAACAGAAACAAAATTTGTTGCGGCAGCAGTAGCAGTTCAAACAGTGGTTTCAAGCTGATTAGAAACACAGGAAAATATAGTATAGCAGCTGCAGTAGGTGTGGTTTTTGTTTGATGAGTTTTTGGATGGTCTGGGTTTCGGGTTGCAGTACAACAGATGGTGTTCGAGCTTATTCCTGGACAGAACATAAATGGTACGCAGGAATTACAGGTGTCGTTTGATAATGACAAGTGTGTTTTAGGTTTTGTTATGATTGCACAATAGATGACAATGAAAGCAGTTTAATACTCGATATTTACATAAAAGATTAATATATATAAGTGTATGTATATATGTACTTGTTTTCCGGTTCCAAACAGGAACTAGGATGATGATAGCTGTGGAGTTGAGGTCGTAGCAGATGTAACAGTGATTGAACCGGGATAAATCAAGCAATTGCAGCAACTGTATTCTGAGTTTTAATGGTTGTGAAGGTTTTAGAATAGTAGCAGAAAGTATAGCATAGCAGCAGCTCGATAACATTGTTTCTTGATGGTTGTTGGATGGTGGCAGTTATGATGAACCAAATGGAAACAGAGAGGTCTTGTTCTCCCATGGTGATTAAAACAGAACAACAATCGAGCAAGTGTGGGGTGGTGATGTTAAGGTGGGTAGTGCTGGGTTAAATCAAGAAGATGTGTGAAGTGATGGTGGATCTTGGTTACAAGATGGTGAGAGATTGAGTGGTGGCGGCAACTTTACATGGTAGGTTTTAAACGCGAACTGAGATTGATACTTGACAAAGAAAGAAGGAAGAAAGTCTTGTGGGTGTTTGATAAAGGCAGAAAACAGAAATTGAGATAAGTGTAGACGTATGTAGTAATAAGGGATTTGCTGGTTCTCTTCATGCACATTTTGATATATTCATATAATTTTAGAGTTTCACATGTAATCTTATGTGTAACTAAACTTTGTCTCAATGTGTTGGAGTTTAGTAGAAAGAATATGTTGATTATTTTTTAATTACTATAATGAGCTAATTGTCAAGGGATAGTACTTGAATGTTTAACTTACTCTTGCCACTAAGCCATTTTATTATTATAAAAGAAATTAGTTGGAGACAAGTTTGATAGATTGATAGCTATATGTATCCCTACCCAATATTATAGTAACAATATATATATATATATATATATATATATATATATATATATATATATATATATATATATATATATATATATATATAAGGAGAAAGAGTACGTGAATATATAATAGAGGTTTGTTAGATAGATAGTACTAGATATAGACAGGTAACAGAAAGTAAGGGTAAAATGAAATAATTTAAAGACAAAAAAACATGATTTAAAAAGTTAATCGCGATGTTAATTGATTTGGTAATCACCCGTATAATAAATTTTATATTTAATTAATATATTTATAATAAAATAAATAATAATAATAATAATTATATTAATAATAATAATAATATTATTGATAAAGATACTAATAATAATAAATGATAAAAATAATAATAATATTACTAATAACAATAATTATGTATATAAACTATATATATATATATATATACATATATATATATATATATACATATATATATATATATATACATATATATATATATATATACATATATATATATATATATATATATATATATATATATATATATATTCATTTTAATAACAACATTATTATATCGATTATTATTTTATAACCTAGTTCTTACAATTAAATTATATATTATTTTAAATTATTAATTTCACATTAATTAATATATATATATATATATATATAGATATATGTATCTATTTACAAATAATGTTTGTGAATCATCGAGAACAGTCGAAGGGTAATTGATTACATGAATGAAATTTTAAAAATTTTTGAGACTCACCATTACAGACTTTGCTTATCGTATCGAGATCATATAAGAATTAAGTTTAAATTTAGTCGGAAATTCCCGGGTCATCACAAGTATTACTCGGTAGCTTTCCTTGTTCCCTTTCACTCATCATGCTAGCAAGGGTACCTACTTGTTTTTCTAGATTCAGAATGGAAGCTTGTTGAGTTCTTAATGACTGATCAAACCTCTCATTTGTTTGGGTTTGAGATGTAATAAATTGTGTTTGAGATTCCATTAGATTTGCCATCATTTCTTCCAGATTTGGCTTTTTCTCTTCGATTTGTTGTGATGGTTTATACAAGCCAGGTCTTTGTTGATTGAAAATGTTGTTTTGAGTTGGTTGGTTATTCGGACCTTGTTGGTTATACGAATTATTATTTTGCCCATTTGGATTGTAAAGAATGTTTTGATTTCGATTGAAATTTGGCCTTGGCGGTTGATAATTATTTTGATAATTATTTCCCGGCCTTTGGTTCATGTAGGAAACATTCTCTCGCTGTTTCATGGTTCGTTCAATGTGACAATCTTTCGTTAAGTGTGGTCCACCGCATTGCTCACAAATGATTCGTATTGCGTGAATATCTTTAGTCATCTTTTCCATTCGTCTCTCGAAAACATCTATTTTTGCGGAAACGGAATCAAAGTCATGGCTAGAATCGGCTTTTGCCACTTTAGATGAACAAAAAATATATTTTTCTTGGTGCCACTCATGCGAGTGGGAGGCTGTATTATCAATAATCTTGTGAGCTTCGGTTGTGGTTTTCTTCATAATGGAACCCCCAGCTGCTGTGTCGATGTCTTTTCGTGTAGCAACGTTAACTCCTTTGTAAAATATTTGCACTATTTGAAAAGTATCTAAACCGTGTTGAGGACATCCTCTCAACATTCTTCCGAATCTTGTCCACGCCTCGTATAGAGTTTCATTTGCCTTTTGCGCGAACGTGGCAATTTGTCCTTGATGTCTCACGGCTTTAAATGCCGGAAAGAATCTTTGAAGAAATTTTTCTACTAAAACATCCCATGTGTCAATCGCTCCTTCGGGTAACCATTCTAACCAATCTTTGGCTTCTCCCTTTAAAGTTCAGGGAAACAAAATGAGATAGATCTGTTCATCCTCAATTTCTCGAATTTTAAATAGAGTACAGATCCTATTAAAGGTTCGAAGATGTTCGTTTGGATCTTCTTTTGGCGTACCACTATATTGGTATTGATTAGTTACCATGTGTAGGATTTGTCCTTTGATTTCATAATCTGGCGCATTAACGTCTAGTTGAATAATTGCGTGACCTTGGCCCGTGCGTGTGGCTCTCATTCGGTCTTCCATACTTTGAGGCTCCGTTTCTGCCATATCTGAATTTGTTGAATCTAAATCACTAGAAGATTCTGATTTAACGGTTTGTGGTTCAGGAGGAATGATTAGTAGTTCAGGATCTTGGAATTGTCCTTGAATATCCTCCAGGTTCTCAATTATGAAGTTGGATTCAAAAAATGGATTATCAGATATTTGAATTGGAGTACTTGTTCGATTTGATGATGATTCTAAAGAAAAAATCAACGGCAATAATATTGGCTAGATGTCTTGATCGGGTTACAGGCGGTGAACGTCGCTCGGTGCATTCACTGAATATCCTATTAGTTATAAATATAAAAATTATATAAGTTATCAAATTAGTAAACTTTTTTTATTTTTCCCACGTTTCGAATAGCCAATAGATGCAGCAGGTAGCCAGGACCCTTTAAATCGGAAATCCACAACTCGCCACTAACAAATCCGACTATTACTACGAACCAGAAAATTGGTGTCTATTGATTCAATCGCTTACAATAATTTTTCGTCGAAATTTAAAGAAAATTAAAAAAAAATCTATGTCCTAAAAACTAGCGCGTAGAAATGAAAAAGAAAAAGTGCGTCGAACAATAAAAAGTCGAAAAATAAACGTCGAAAAACAATCTAAAACAAAAAATTTACGTCTAAAGCTTAGAAAACTAAAACTAAAGTCGTAGGAACTTAAAATACCCAAAAACTAAAGGCGGAGAACTTAAAGCTTATCGTTTAAAAACTTAGAAGTCTAAAAATGAAAAACTAAAAGTAGCGGCTAAAGTCTTAAAAATCTAAAGAAACTAAAAATGCAATTCTAAAAGCAAATCGGCAACTAAATTCTAAGGTAATTAAAACTGGATTCTAAGGAAATATGATGACTTAAAATCTAAAGTTTTAAAATGTATTCTAAATACTAAAACTAAAAACGGCGATTTAATCGAGGATTCTAAAAAAAATTAAAGAAAAAGATTCTAACGGGAAATTTTACGGCACTATACTAAACTAAGAACCTAAAATTTACTTAAAAACTTAATTGCTAAAAACTAAAACTAGAATTATAACTACGAAACTACCGAAATTAGAAACTACGAACTAAAATAAAATACAAATGGAAATATACAACTAAAACTAAAGGAAATTAAAACTATGGAAATAGCTAGCTTAAGTGAATTAAATTATATATAGTTTTGGTAAATCACTAAATTCTACAATATTTTTGTATTTTTCAAGATTTAAATTTTATGCACTAATTATAATTAACTTAGTTATCTAGATTTAGCCTAACTATCTAAACTAATTTATTAAACTAACACTAAATTTATACAAAAACTATAAAGATAACAAAAATAAAATTTACACTTAACGAGTCTAAGTTGATTTTAATTTCTATATTAGTTATCTAATTTAATTTAAAAACTATAAAAAGAAAAAAAATAAATAAAAGAAAAAGGTGAAGGGGGTTTCCTAGGACTCGAACCCGTGACCACCTGAGTAACTTCAAACGCACTTAGCCACTCCACTATTGTTACACTTGATTTATTGTTACAAAATTTAATATTTAAACCTTTAAAGAATTGATTTTAAAATGCAGGCTCAAATCAAAATTTTTTTTTTTACTGGCCAAATCCTCAACCACTCAAACAATTAATTTAAATTGCTCTTGCTTCTTTCTTCTGTTACTCGATCCACACAAAGCAAAAAGAATCAAACGGACCAACAATTTTTTTATTTTATTTTATTATTATTTTTTTAAATTAACGGTTTACCATTAATTTTAATAAAATTACTAAAATCTTAACAAAAACAATAATTTGAAACACGTTGATGTATGAGTTTTTTTTCTATAATTATATTTTTACAAATATAAATTAAAAATATAGCGTTTTAGCGCTCCCCGGCAGCGGCGCCAAAAAATTGATGATGCAGCGGAGGGGTACGAAATACACTATTATTTTTAATACGGAATACGGTACAATTTACACAAGTTTTATTTATTTATATAGATGGGATATACCTAAACTTTGCTACAATACTTATAGGCAGTGTACCTAATCGTAGAGTAGTGTAGTTTTTAGTAAGTCCGGTTCGTTTCACAGGGAGCTAGTTGATTACGTACTATATTTTTATACAACTATATTTATACAAAATATATAATTATATATAGTAATAATAATATATAAAAGGGGGGTTTTACCGTTTAATGACCGGTTTGTCGATTTTTAATAAAACATAAAGATAAATGACGTTAATTAAAGTGTGTAAAATAAATAACAATATTTAAAGTTGAGATAATTAAAATTGCGATAAGAAATAAAATGACAATAAATAAAAGTACGATGAGATATGAAATAAAATAATTATGCTTATTTAAACTTCCATAATCATGATGTTTGACGTTTTGATTTTAATTTAATACTCTAGGTTAATTGTCCTTTGTCTTGGTTTATTTGATACGTCTATCTGGTTTTGTCCATAATAGTCCATCGGTCATAAATATAAAGTGCGAGTGTCCTCGTCAAATTACCCTTATACCCGAAGTCAAATATTCCAACTAATTAAGGATTTAAACTGTGACGTAGTTATCACTTCTGTCAACAATTACACTAGTTATCACTATATGTAATCCACCCCTGTTTTGATTAGATATGAATATTAATTTACCCACTTGATCAGTTTGAATAATCAATTACCCAACCCGAATAATTAAATAATGATTATAATAGATTCCATATGAACGTCACTAAATAGGACAACCATAATCATTATTAATTATTAGATTAATTAATTTGAAGATAGGTTCGACAGACTCCAATGAGTTGTCACTCAATTAGACAATACCCCCATCTATTAATATTCAATAGTCCAATTTCCACAAGTGTCGGTCTTTTGCCCAAACCTTAATTATGGTCCAAAGTTCAATAACTCCGTCTTAATATTTATTCCAACATCACGATTACTTCTGCTCAAATAAGCATAATAATAACTTAGTTACGAGACATTAATTTAAAAAGGAAGAACATAACTTACAATGATTATTTATAGCGTAGCGTTACACAGACAGAGTTTCGACTTTAAAACTCGTAAAACATTTCTTACAATAACCCAATTATTATTAATCTTAAATTAAACTTAATATTATAAATATAAATACAAAGATATTATTCTTACAGAGGAAAGAAACAAGTAGTGAAGGTGTATTCCAATCGACAGAACTAGTGGCCTTTTATAGGCATTTTGAGTTTTTGATCCTCATGCAAGTGCATGAGGTTTTAGTGTATATTTCATGCACTTGCATGGGCTTGGTGTCTAGCTCACATATATTTAACTCCTAGCTCATCAACATAGATATATATATATATATATATATATATATATATATATATATATATATATATATATATATATATATATATATATATATATATATATATATATATATATATATATATATATATATATAATTTACATAATTATATAAATATTATATTATATTATTGTGCATAGTTGACTTGTAATTTTAGGTCCGTTGACTTGTACGTTTACGCCCGGTTTATGTCTCGGTTCCGGTTTCTCGAACATCTTTTCGTATGCTTAGATATCTTGTACTTTGCGTTCCGCGACTTGTACTCTTATCAATATTTGGACGTTAATCATCAATAAATTGAACCACTTGGATTGTAACTTTTACGTTTGAGTATTTTGGACGTTTTCGTCTTCAAATCTTCATTTTTGTCTTCCGTCTTCGCACTTATTTAATATAAACGATTACAACTAAAAAATAGAACAATTACAACTAAAAACTTTACATATTGGAAGGATATTGCGACTAAATATATGATCATTTAGAGCACTATCACAAGGCAATACCAGCATTCCGGGCGAGAAAGGCAAGCCGGGTACTACCGAGAAGAGAATAAGCGAGACGATGAAAGGAGAAGTGATAGCAGGCACCGTCATGACGGTAGCCGATGCAGTGACATCCATCACAGAAGCCATAACAGCCACGGCAAAATCCATGACAATCACAAGCATGACAAAGGCAACCAAATGCCATATGATAAGTGATCTTTAATCGACAGCCTGACCAAAACTCCAAGAGAGATACTACTAACGGAGCCGGTGAAAGCCAAATTCACCCCTCCGGCACCATTGGAAAAATGGGATGGTCAAAAATCAGACAAATACTGTGAATTCCACGAAGATAACGATCACGATACTAATGAATGTAAAGCGTTAATGCGTAAGATCATTGCAAAAATAAAGGCTGATGAACTCAATCACTTGTTGCAGGGCCGGAAATTCAAAAAAGCTGATCCAAACAAAACATTCAGCTGGCAAAAGGAAGATGGTAAGAAGCGTGAGAAAGTAAAAGACAAGGTCGTAATCAACATGATCAGCATTGAAAAATATGAGCTCGTCCCACGTAGCTCCTGGAAAGATGCCACAATCACATTCCCAAAACTACCGCCACGATACACTCGGGAGGAACCAGTAGTGATTGACGGTTTGATAGACGATTTTTGAGTCAAAGAAATGTACACAGACATAGGGAGTGAGGTTGATGTCCTGTATGCCCACTGCCTTTCCCAACTCCCAAAATGTGTCGGAAGAAAAATGAGACAGCCCAACGCTATCATCTCCGGGTTCACGGGGTCTACTGAAGAACCCATGGGCAAACTCAAGGCAACGGTCATGGTATGCACTCAACCATACCTCCGTAGTGAGATCATTGACTTTTACGTCGTCAAATTCGTGACTGCCACAAATGTGATATTAGGAAGAACGTTCTTAAGGAAGTTTGGTGCAATAGCCTCCACTGCTGACGGCTTGCTTAAATTTCTAACCTGACAAGGTGTGGCAACGGTCGAATCTACCCGACATCCCTTCCTATGAGAAGAGAACACTCAAGCTAGGCGAAACGTTGAAACAAAGAAGGCACCGTACATTTTGGAAGAAAAACGTGTGTCAGTTCTTAGAAGGCTAACTTACTTCTCTCCACCGACACGCTCTACTAGAAAAAGCCCGATCATTACCTACGAGATTGGGCAGGGCAGTGCCGGCTGGCATCGTCGGCCATAATTGGAGAAACAATTTATCGATATGCATGAAGCAACTGAACCCTTAAATTCGGCACTAAAACGTTCTAGGACAGAAAGTTGCGAGAGCTCCAACCGAGATGGGACACCGGTTAAGGGAAACAAAAGTGGCTAGATGCCACACTGAAGTTTAGATGGATATCCTGGTTGAAACTGATCACTTCAATCATGATTATCTTGATATTTATGTTTTTCTTTTCAAATAAAGAATCTCTGTACGTCTTTCCTTTTTAAGATGAATAAAAGAATTTTACCGTTTACAATAACTTAGTCATGATGTTATTTACAACGTTGTCCACATAATAATAACCGGCTAGCTGCAGACGGATTTCCTAATCATAATAATAATAATAATAATAATAATAATAATAATAATAATAATAATAATAATAATAACAATAATAATAATAATAATAATAACAATAATAATAATAATAATAATAATAACAATAACAATAATAATAATAATAATAATAATAATAATAATAATAATAATAATAATAATAATAATAATAATAATAATAATAATTAATTAATTAAACTAACTACTTGTTCCCTAAGTATTCTAGATTTTTCCTAATGACTTGATCCCTACTCTAAGTAATCATACCCTAACCCTAATTACTCCCCTATAAATACCCTCTATCCCTAACCCTAAAAATTATTCAAACCCTTTTGTTCTCTTTTTGCTTGTCGAAACCCACCCCAACTCACAAAAATCATTCGGTCACCTGCTGCTTGTTTCAACTCTGTTCGTCTTCTTTTCGGAGGTATAGCGTTTAAACTCTAAACTTTACGTATTACTAGTGCGAATCATAAATAATAAGATTATAAATTTACAGAATTCAAACACTCACATATTTATGATAATAATGCATCGCATCACATGATTGATATAATGCATCGTACCACAAATTATTAATACGCCGTAATAAAATATAATGCATCGCATGTTGAATTTATAATACTTGCATGATGCGGCGCATCATGGATTGAGATGCTGCGCATCATATTTTTGATATGGTTAGTCGTATCGAATTTGTGTTGCATCGTATCGTTTTATGTCTCGGTATAATTATTAAACTGTGTTTTATCCGAACGAGTATAGTAATATTATTCATTAATATATTTATACTAGAAAAAAATATATAATTTTCATAACTAATTGGAATATACACTTTTAATGGAGTGGGACTAAAGTATATGTTAAAGTTAATGAATTGATTATGATCATGAATATTATGGATACTTGAAGATATTAATAAAAATAAAAGGTTATAAATATGGTTTGAAAAGTTAAAGATGATTAAAAAGATTTAGAATTATTGAATACGTTAAAGGTTATGAGCATGATTAATGATGAGATTATGAAAGTTTGAAAATTGATAAAAGTTGATAGAAATATTAGCATATATATGAATATGTATCATGATCTTGTTTAATTATATGTATAACATGTACATAAATTATTGATATGATATGGTTATAAACTTGGTCGTGTAATGTAATAATAAAAGTGTATACATATATATACATATTAAATCCTTAAAACCCTAATACTACTTAAACATTTATTATATAACTCTAAGTACATAATAATCATTACCTAATCATTTTTAATCATAAATCATTACTTTACTAAACACTAATCATTTATTTATTATTAAAACCTAACTACTCTAATTAATTAAAACCCTAATATTACTACTTATACTACATACTACTTAACACTTACGCTATTACTAATACTTATAATATACTACTTATAGTATAACACACGATTACCATAGTCATTCACGATAGCGTGAAATTACTTGAACATTGACATTGCTTAAGGCCTAGGGTGATCCTTGGTACCACTATGGAACGCTTGTGGATTACGAATGCCAAACTTAGATTTTGATCAATAAATCCTGGGCCAAACGGTATCAACTGGTCATTCTGGTGACTCGGCGATGGAATAGATGTTTGAGTATGGTGCACAATGTCAAACCCGACTATAGTAATCATACACTTAGTTATTTTCACACTTAATAGGTGGTAGACTTATTAAGGACAACTCACTAGTGTTCGACACTAACTTACTAAAAGTGGAAACTTACTAAAAATGGAAACTTTCTAAAAGTGGAAACTTGCTAGGAATGGAAACTTAGTAAAACGAACTATACATAAAACACTTTCATACTTAAACTTAAACTTGGGCAAAACATTTAACTACTCTTAAATGTCAATAGGTTGACTTTCTGCTTACGTTCATCCACACTTTCTATTCCGAGGAATAACGATCTCTCTCTACTTACTAAGGTGAACTCATAGCCCCACTCTTTATTGCTAGCAACTTATTTAACTTTTTTGGGGTGAGACACATGCTACTTTTACTATTTATAATTTAGACACAAGTACCAACTGTTAAACTATGCTATACCCGGCTATGTCCTACTAAGTCCCTACAGTGATATTTTTAATTGCTCGTTAAATGCATTCTTAATTATTGGGGGTAGGCCTATCGGGAGTAACGTCCCCGATACATTTGACCAAGTCATTGTATTACTTAATAATGAAATTAAACCGACAAGTATAGACACAACTTGTCATTGGGGCAAACTTTGAACGTTTAGTCTAAATATCACGAATGGCATAAATTTTTGATCCCTGCGAGATCAACTTTATAAACTAAATCTTGTGGTCTAAAACAACGGTCAAACATTTTTGTTAAACCTATGAACTTCACTCAACCTTTTTGGTTGACACTTTAGCATGTTTGTATCAGGTGCTGATTGATCAAGCTTACTTACTTACTGCTTATGTGATGCTACTTGGACTTAGGATCAAGAGATATCGCATTTATTATTCTTGCATTTGAAACAATTACTTTATTGTAATTTCCATTATTGTAACGACATTCATTTTCCGCTGCGTACTCAATAAAGTTTGTTTTTATCATTTAGTATTGTTCTCGTATATTATAATATGTTGGTTTATTTGATATTAATGTCACATTCACCCAGGCCCTAATTGGGGGTGTGATATATATGTTCAAAATGATAAATGAAGTAATGTAAAGAACATAGACACAAGGATTTATAGTGGTTCGGGTGGATGTTAACTAATCCACCTTAATCCACTCCCCGATTACACTAATCGGGATTTGTTGCTTCACTAAGCACTTTTCTCCAAACCCGGTGGAGATCTGATTTACAAGTCTTCAACCTATTTGGTAGACAACAAACCTAATCTTTCTATCCCTTTGAAAGATCAACTCCAACCTAGATCAACTTGTCTTCACCTTGGACAAGTATTAATCTCCAAATAAGATTAATCAACTTCCTAAGTCCCTTTAAGGAAGTAGATCACTAAGCTAGCCTATGCTTCTACTAATTGAAGTTACAAGACTTATACACTATGTGTGATGACCCGTCCAAATCCATTTGGACAAATACATCATTCATCGATTTCACAGTGAGGTACTGACCTCTACATGATATGTTTTTTAAACATTGCATTATTTTGAAAAGGCACACCATAAATGAATATGTAATTCCAAGGTTTTTGACGTTTGATGATTTCTACATATAGACAATCACCGTAAATAATAGTTTACAATACTACATCCGTTGATAATGCAGTCAAAATAAGATACATGGTGATGATTTTGTGAATGCAACATTTTCTTGAATAAAGCATGTATGACTCCACTCACATAGCTTGTATAAGGTATAAGTAAACATCAGAAGACTTCTAGGAACCTGAGAATAAACATGCTTAAAAGTGTCAACACAAAGGTTGGTGAGTTCATAGTTTTAATGTTGCGCATAATCTGTATATAAAGATGGATCACAAGATTTCAGTTGTTTCATCCAGAAACGTTTATCAAAATATTCTACAAGATTGAGCACCCTGATAACTAAACTTTAACGTATATATAATGAGTACCCCTGTTTTAACATACATGCAACCAACATGTATAATACACGCAATCCAACGTGTATTAACTCAAATAGCATACGTTTGCTTTATAGTTCAGGCTAGGGTTTCTATACCTGGAACGGAAGGGGATGTCAAGCCCTATGGATCCATATACAACTATTCGCGCCCACCAGTTCTTATAAATGGCAGCTACTAGTTACCAAAGCTAAGGGATTTTTGGTTCAAACTCGGTGTAGAATTAAGTATGTACTTGTATCCATTGCGTTTAAAATAAAGTGCATGTATTCTCAGCCCAAAAATATAGATTGCAAAAGCAATTAAAAAATGAGCAAATGAAACTCACCTTAGCAGCACATAAGGTCATTCACCAAAATGTGCCCAAACTCGGAATGCAAAATAATCGTAGATCTCAATCTAGAGAACATATGTTGGTCAATACATGTCTAACAAGCTAGGTCAGGTCATAGTGTATCAGAAATCCTAATGCTCGAGACCGACATGTAAAAGTTAACAAAAGTCATCTCAAAAAGTCAACTTTGACAATTGTTTAACAAAACGAGACGTGTCTTATATAAGAATTCATTTACTCGACTAGTAGTATTCAAAAATCCAATTTATTAATCTTATAAACAAGTTGTTTAAATATTAATTGTAGATTCAAAAGCAATTTCAATTAACATCAATCATAATTAAGTTGATCATAACTTTTAATTCGTTCATCGAAATCACGCGATTTCTAAATGAAAAGTTATTAATTTTTTGCCAGCTTTCCGACAACATGCATATCATATACTTTATATCAGTAGTACATGTGTTAAGTTCGTAATTCATCATAAAACTATCTAACGACGTCATTTAGCATACAAGCATGCATAAACATATATACTCGAGCACTAGACATGGATACCCTATTAATATATAAAGGATAAGATATGAATGCTCACGTATCAATATTGTGATTTAATATTGGAGGAAAGTACGTAGATGCAACGGGACGGATAGACACTAGGTTGACCTCACGAACAATACCCACGAACATTACCCATAACCTTCATAGCTATAACCCATAATTTCCTTAGCTTTAACTTACTTGAAAACTTGTTTTGAACTTACTCGAGCAACACCTCGTCGTAGTGTTTTATGTATAATGCTAATATTAACATTAATAATACTACTACTACTAATAATAAGTTGAATAATAATAATAATAATAATAATTTAAATAAATATATAAATTTTTACGGAGTACAATGAAATCAGAGAGATGGATTGAATGATGGTTCGACCGAAAAATGTGAGCTTTATACACCAATCCTGAAACCGACACCTCCGCGATCGCGGAGGTGTTGTGCCTATATGCTTCGCGATCGCGGAGCAGTGAAATCCATCCCATGCATCATTTGGATTCTAGTTTGTCGACATAATATTTTATTTATATATAATATATATAATTTATATTAATTAATTATATATTATATTATATTCTCGTGCATAGTTGACTTGTAACTTTAGCTCCGTTTTCTTGTACGTTGATGCTCGGTTTATGTCTTGGTTCCGGTTTTTCGAATGTCTTTTCGTACGCTTCAAAATCTTGTATATTATGTTTTGCGGCTTATACTTTCGTTAATAGTTAGGCATAAATCATCGTTAAACTATATTACCCGAAGTATAACTTTTATATTTGAGTGTTTTGGTCATTTGCTTCTATAAATCATCGCCTCATTATCTATTAAAGTATATTAATAATATTGGAACATTTTATATCTAAATTACGTTCTTTTAACAAAACATTTTAATAATCAAAATTCTATTATATTGAAAACGTTTTCTTACATTAAATATTATGATAGTTAAATAATTAACTTATCAAGAATCACGAGGAAAAATATTGTAAAGCATGCATTGAAAATTAAGCAGGAATCTCTACTACTTTTGTCTAATTCATGTTATTTGACATTTTGTTCTCACTTGTAGATTACGCTACTATTTATTCCGAATATCATTAAAAAGAAAAGTTTTCTTAAATCACAATGGACCTCACAACAGAGACCCATAACAATAACACAATCTATAAGAGATTTGATAAATATCTTTTAATTCAATCGTTTATCATTGTCTTTTAATTCCATAGTTAAATATATCAAATAGATATTTAAACCCATAGGTTTAATGTACAGTATTATACATTTAATACTTCGTTAATGTTTTCAAGTTATAATATATATATATATATATATATATATATATATATATATATATATATATATATATACATATATATATATACATATATATATACATATATATATATATATATATATATAATTGTTCGTGAATCGTCGGAATTTGGTCGAGGTTAAATGAATACATGAGCACAGTTCAAAATGTTTGAGATTTAACTTAACAGACTTTGCTTATCGTATCGGAAACATTAAATCATTTAAAGATTAAGTTTAAATTTGATCGAAAATTTTCAGGTCGTCACAGTACCCACCCGTTACAGAAATTTCGTCTCGAAATTTGATTGGGATCGTCATGGCTGACAATAAGTATGTTTTCATGACTCATATGAGTTGAAAAGTAGAGTTTTATCACCATTAAGTAATATAGATAAAACAATTCAATCATGCGAAGAGTACGAATGAAGCTATCACGAAAGATTGAGATGAGTAAATGCAGATTCGTCTTAACTGGTGACGTAATCACTGTTGATTTCCGAATTTCAAGGAAATTAAAGAAAATCTTCGAAATCTAAATAAGATTTGATTCTTCGGTAATTAAGGAAATTAGGATCCTATTTGATTAAATGCGGTTATCTGTCTCGATTGATTTGTCTGATATTTCGCTATAAATTAACCTCTTCCGTTCCATTATTTTCACCACTTCTTTACTTTCTTCTTCTATTCATACTTCCAAAGATTGTGAAAAATGCTCAATCCAGTTCTGATTCTTGATATTATCCTAACTATCGCATCTGACATTCTTCTTTTCCATTTACCACCGGAGGAATTTAGTCACTTCTACTATTACCTTGGGGTTATAGTATTTATAATTCTCCCTTGTCTTTATCTTACTTTACGTATTGATATACACGGTTTGTAATTTAGGTGTTGTTGTCGGGCTTTATATTTTCCTTTATATTTAGGAGTTCCATGCTTTTGTTTCTTCTTCCCGACTTCAATTCAAGCGAATAATGGTCCAGAATTCGTAGGTATGGAGTTTTGAATGATCATAATAATCAAAGTAGAAAGGTAATAGCACGATTTGATTTGTCAAATTACCAGAATATTCGGAAAAGACCGAATCATCAAGAAAATATTTTCTTTATAGTTTAGAGGTTAAATAGAATGAAAGAGTTATGTAACATGGTTCATGATGAGGGTATGATCTGTGAACCTTTATCACGTTCCATTAGAAACTCAGCATGACTTACTGTAATATAATCACGTTGATCAAGTGTCATTATATTATACTAACTCATGCTTTAATTCCCAACACTACTTCAAAAATATTCATATTTTAAATTCGAATTTTTCAGAATTTAGAAACTAAAACAGTTTCCTTTATGATGTAACACAGATAGCGCGAAGAGATAAATGATTTCAGATAAGAATAATTATGAAGATATCTCCAGAAATATTGAGGATATTTATAATGAAAGATACGATGATATCTTAGAATTTCTAATATCGAAAGATGATAAAGAAGATTTGTCCGTAAAGGTTTAGAGTCAGGAGCAAGGTATTCGTTAATGACTTCAGTAGATACTGAATCATTTGGATTCTTTGAAGGCAGGTTTAGTCTTTGTGATTTATCCACAGCCTCCTTCATGGTTTGCTCTATCCTTTTTCCAGTTCCAACTTTTCTGAAATTTGCGAACACACTATTCTTTATCATCAAACTTTCGACTCTTAAAGTCGTTTATAGTTTTTGCTGGTTCATTTAGCTTTTTCAACATTCAGAGTATTGATTCGTAGACTAGGTACTTTTCAGAATTTTAGAATGGAAGATCATAATTCTAAGAGATAAATGTTATATGTAGACATATAACTGTTGATGTAGAAACGCTGCGTGATTCAAAATACCGATTGCTGATTCCCGGTAATTGGTATGACAATTCTCGTTACAAGATGCGGATGAGTATATGATAGGGTTTTTAATGAACAATTATAATGGTTTTTCAGAGAGACTTAAGCCAATGAGTAATGATGTTGCTGGTAACTTTACTGCTAATGTGGTGGGATATAAAAGGTTCCCCGGTAATGACGACGAAAGAGCAAACATGTATATTAAAGTTATAATGAGGCTTATTCGAATGAAAAATCGAAGTTGATTTGCTGGAGGTGTGAGAAAACTAGCTACTTTGAAAAGGAATTGCAAAGTTATTTTTGGTAATAATAATGTCAAAGGATCTAGCATAGTTTTGAATTCAAAGTATGGTTTTGTAAGATGTGAAAATCTAATAGTGATATCTTATGTTAAATCTTGACTCGGATTCTGATCTGTCAACAATCAGAATGTGTAATCGAATTTGTATGAAAATGGTTGTTATGATTCTTATGGAAGAATGTATATCGCTGTGAATGTAGTGAGTATTGTTAATGATTCTTGAATCAACATTGAATAATGTACAGTGTAACATATTAATTGTGAACTTATATATTTCCCGGGTATTACCTACCCTTAAAAATTTCACAAGTAATATTTTGTACAGAAGAATTTTACTACAGTCTTTATGAAAATATATATGTATATTTTCTTCGGATGTAATACGTATTTAATGAGTTAATATACTATTAAACTCATTTGATTTTCGGCTGAAACTAGAAATAAATAATCTCTAAAACATTAGAGATTACATAATCTTCGCGGAGTATTTCACTAATGTAATCGATACTTCATTATCTATTCTTATTGATATTCCTCGGTGAATGATGTTGGTGCTTGTGGAATTCTTGTGAGTTTCGCAAGGTACGAATGATGTTTTCTGGAAAGTTTCAAGTACATCGAAAATGAAAGTGTAAGATAAAACATGTATTTGAATAATACACTTGATTTATTATGAAATGGAATCTATTAAGTTGAGGCAGAGATTATAGTTAACGATTGTTAAGTTATTAACGAAGGATGTACATCATGGCATATTAGTAACATGAACTAACCGAGTAGTACCTACTAGTTAAGATTCACACGTAATAGCTTAGTACGAAAAGATTTATTTTGATTTCAAAATTCATATATATATATATATATATATATATATATATATATATATATATATATATATATATATATATATATATATATATATATATATATATATATATAAAATATACATATAATTTCTTCAGGGGAAATGAGTTAATACTTCATAACTCGTTGATACAATATACGCGTTGTTGATTTGTGATGATGTTGGTGATTATGGAACTGGCGGAGCATGTGATGTTGTATATGCTGCTGGTGCTGGTGATGCTGACGGTACTGCTGGTGCTGCTTGTATAACAAGTCTATTTTGTAATGCACGCACCATTCTTGTCAGGATTTCTATTCTCCCCTCTATCATCTCTATCCATCCACTCATCTTGATTTACGGTTATGATTAGAACAAATAATCTCTAAAACTTTAGAGATTACATAATCACCATAGAATATTTCTCCAATGATGTTATGAATCAATACTTCATCATTTGTTGTTGTTGGTATTCCTTGGTATTTATAGGGCGTATGACGTTGATGCTCGTGGGACATATTATGATGTTGAGGCTTGCGATGCGGATGTTGTTGGTGGTGGTAATGATACTGTTGGTGTTGATGCGGGTGGTGCAGTTAGTGGTTGTGGGGCTTGTGATGCTTGTAAGTTATGCATCATATTCTCCAAAGCCACCACTCTAGCCCGAAGCTCGTTGACTTCTTCTAGTACACCAGAATGATTGGCGGTTGGAACGAGTGGACGAATAAGATCTAGAAGTTTAGATAATATATAATCGTGACGAGATACTCTGAAAATGGTGTTTCAGACTGGTTCGCCTGTAAGTGCTTCAGATTCTTTGCCAATAGGGAACTTTGGTGGGTGGAAAGGATCGCCTTCTTCTTGTCTCCATTGACTGAGTTGGCTATGAACCCATCCCCAATCCATCCAGAATAGATGATGGCTAATGGGTTGATCCATTCCGGTTACACTGCTTTCGGAGCTCAGGTGGATATCCATATCGGAATAGCTGTCGGAATCTGATGAACTTGAACTAGTCGAGGGATCCAACTCGTACGTTCAGGGAAATGAATTTTGGATATGTAATAGATTATAGGATTTAGTTTGCTATTCTCCGATACATAATTTACATATGTATATATAATACCAAAAACCCATAAGTTACGGAGGAATTTTCGGAAAGTGTAAGACAGAGTTTACTGTAATAGATATGCTTAAGATATGAAATTTGTCTATACACTATCTATTCAATAAATGCAGTAAGACGCGTTTAGACTTAAGGTGATAAACAGGTAATTTCCGACAAGAAATGATAAGCAAAACTCGGTAGAAACAGATACGGTCATAGTCCAGACTCACAATGCATCCTAACAATTACCAGTTAAACACACTAATGCAAATTCTGGTTCCCTATGACCTCAAGCTCTGATACAACTATGATGACCCGTCCAAATCAATTTGGAAGAATACATCATTCATCGATTTCACAGTGAGGTACTGACCTCTACATGATACGTTTTTTAAATATAGCATTCTTTTGAAAAGGCACACCATAAATGAATATCTAATTCCAAGGTTTTTGACGTTTGATGATTTCTACATATAGAAAATCACCGTAAATAATAGTTTATAATACTACATCCGTTGATAATGCAGTCAAAATAAGATACATGGTGATGATTTTGTGAATGCAACGTTTTCTCGAATAAAGAATGTATGACTCCATGCACATAGCTTGTATAAGGTATAAGCAAACAGCGGAAGACTTCTAGGAACCTGAGAATAAACATTCTTAAAAGTGTCAACACAAAGGTTGGTGAGTTCATAGTTTTAATGTTGCGCATAATCTGTATATAAAGATGGATCACAAGATTTCAGTTGTTTCATCCAGAAATGTTTATCAAAATATTCTACAAGATTGAGCACCCTGGTAACTAAACTTTAACGTATATATAATAAGTGCCCCTGTTTTAACATACATGCAACCAACATGTATAATACACACAATCCAACATGTATTAACTCAAATAGCATACGTCCGCTTTATAGTTCAGGCTAGGGTTTCTATACCTGGAACAGACGGGGATGTCAAGCCCTATGGATCCATATACAACTATTTGCGCCCACCAGTTCTTATAACTGGCAGCTACTAGTTACCAAAGCTAAGGGATTTTCGGTTCAAACTCAGTGTAGAATTAAGTATGTACTTGTATCCATTGAGTTTAAAATAAAGTGCATGTATTCTCAGCCTAAAAATATAGATTGCAAAAGCAATTAAAAAGGGAGCAAATGAAACTCACCTTAGCAGCACATAAAGTCATTCACCGAAATGTGACCGAAACTCAGAATGTAAAATAATCGTAGATCTCAACCTAGAGAACATATGTTGGTCAATACATGTCTAACAAGCTAGGTCAGGTCATAGTGTATCACAAATCCTAATACTCGAGACCGACATGCAAAAGTTAACAAAAGTCATCTCAAAAAGTCAACTTTGACAATTGTTTAATAAAACGAGACGTGTCTTATATAAGAATTCATTTACTCGACTAGTAGTATTCAAAAATCCAATTTATTAATCTTATAAACAAGTTGTTTAAATATTAATTGTAGATTCAAAAGCAATCTTAATTAACATCAATCATAATTCATTTGATCATAACTTTTAATTCGTTCATCAAAATCACACGAATTGTAAATGAAAAGTTATTTTCGTCAGCTTTCCAACAACATGCATATCATATACTTTATATCAGTAGTACATGTGTTAAATACATGATTCATCATAAAACTATCTAACGACGTCATTTAGCATACAAGCATGCATAAACATATATACTCGAGCACTAGACATGGATACCCTATTAATATATAAAAGATAAGATATGAATGCGCACGTATCAATATTTTTATTCAATATTGCAGGAAAGTACGTAGACGCAACGGGACGGATAGACACTAGGTTAACCTCACGAACAATACCCACGAACATTACCCATAACCTTCATAGCTATAACCCATAATTTCCTTAGCTTTAACTTACTTGAAAACTTGTTTTGAAATTACTAGAGCAACAACTCGTCGTAGTATTTTATGTATACTACTAATATTAACATTAATACTACTACTACTACTAATAATAAGTTGAATAATAATAATAATAATAATAATTTAAATAAATATATAAATTTTTACGGAGTACAATGAAATCAGAGAGATGGATTGAATGATGGTTCGATCGAAAAATGTGAGCTTTATACACCAATCCTGAAACCGACACCTCCGCGATCGCGGAGGTGTCGTGCCTATATGCTTCGCGATCGCGGAGTAGTGAAATCCAGCTTATGCATCATTTGGCTTCTAGTTTGTCGACATAATATTTTATTTATATATAATTTATATAATTTATATTAATTAATTATATATTATATTATATTCTCGTGCATAGTCGACTTGTAACTTTAGCTCCGTTGTCTTGTACGTTGATGCTCGGTTTATGTCTTGGTTTCGGTTTTTCGAATGTCTTTTCGTACGCTTCAAAATCTTGTACATTACGTTTCGCGGCTTATACTTTCGTTAATAGTTAGGCTTAAATCATCGATAAACTATATTACCCGAAGTATAACTTTTATATTTGAGTGTTTTGGTCATTTGGTTCTATAAATCATCGCCTCATTATCTATTAAAGTATATTAATAATGTTGGAACGTTTTATATCTAAATTACGTTCTTTTAACAAAACATTTTAATAATCAAGATTCTATTATATTGAAAACATTTTCTTACATTAAATTTTATGATAGTTAAATAATTAACTTATCAAGAATCACGAGGAAAAATATTGTAAAGCATGCATTGAAAATTAAGCAAGAATCTCTACTACTTTTGTCTGATTCATGTTATTTGACACTTTGTTCTCACTTGTAGATTACACTACTATTTATTCTGAATATCGTTAAAAAGAAAAGTTTTCTTAAATCATAGTGGACCTCACAACAGAGACCCGCAACAATAACACAATCTATAAGAGATTTGATAAATATCTTTTAATTCAATCGTTTAGCATTATCTTTTAATTCCATAGTTAAATATATCAAATAGATATTTAAACCCATAGGTTTAATGTACAGTATTATACAATTAATACTTTGTTAATGTTTTCAAGTTATAATATATACACACACACACACACACACACACACACATATATATATATATATATATATATGTATATATATATATATATATATATATATATATATATATTTACATATATATTCATATCCATTTATATAATTGTTCGTGAATCGTCGGAATTTGGTCGAGGTTAAATGAATACATGAACACAGTTCAAAATGTTTGAGATTTAACTTAACGGACTTTTCTTATCGTGTCGGAAACATTAAATCATTTAAAGATTAAGTTTAAATTTGGTCGGAAATTTTCGGGTCGTCACAGTACCCACCCGTTACAGAAATTTCGTCCTGAAATTTGATTGTGATCGTCATGGCTGACAATAAGTATGTTTTCATGACTCATATGAGTTGAAAAGTAGAGTTTTATCACCATTAAGTAATATAGATAAAATAATTCAATCATGCGAAGAGTACGAATGAAGTTATCACGAAAGATTGATATGAGTAAATGCATATTCGTCTTAACCGGTGACGTAATCACGGTTGATTTCCGAAATTCAAGGAAATTAAAGAAAATCTTCGAAATCTAAATAAGATTTGATTCTTCGGTAATTAAGGAAATTAGGATCCTATTTGATTGAATGCGGTTATCTGTCTCGATTGATTTGTCTGATATTTCGCTATAAATTAACCTCTTCCATTCCATTATTTTCACCACTTCTTTACTTTCTTCTTCAATTCATACTTCCAAAGATTGTGAAAAATGCTCAATCCAATTCTGATTCTTGATATTATCCTAACTATCGCATCTGACATTCTTCTTTTCCATTTACCACTGGAGGAATTTAGTCACTTCTACTATTACCTTGGAGTTATAGTATTTCTAATTCTCCCGTGTCTTTATCTTGCTATATGTATTGATTGTCATACCCTGTCCTAATCCATCTGGATGAAGTCACCAACATCTGGTCCCATTGCGATGATCGACTCCAAGTAATGTCTTTAAAATGAGTAAATGCACAGCTAAAGATTTCCTTTATACCTGAGAATAAACATGCTTTCAAGTGTCAACCAAAAGGTTGGTGAGTTAATAGGTTTATCATAAAATAATAAAATTCATCATTTTGATAGACCACAAGATTTAAATGCTGCATGGTACAAATGGGCTCGAATCCTATACCCACCTGTAATGTACATGCGATATCTTTTAAATACAGTACACGTTTCTCGTGTACGAAACCATTTTTCAATAATTCTTTGTAACCATACACATATCTCGTGCACAAAAATAACATACACATAACCTGTGTATAAAAATCATTCTCTCGATACATAGCATTCACTTTTCATTGCTTTCATAGCTTGGCTTGGTAACCGACCTTAACATATAATGCGCATAATAATAACCCCAAAACAGAACATCTCTTCTGTATAATAATCATATAAACTTCGAAGTACTAAACACCACGCCAACTAGCCCTTCCGTCTAGTGAACATTCTGGGTGGGGGTGTTAAACCCGGTAGCTACCTTTAGGATTCGCGTCAATTAGGTTTGCACTAATTCTCAAAATTAGTGATGTTCCCTAATTCTTAAGTTACCAAGCAATAATAATCAGGGGAAAAACATTCATATCAATTGTGGCAATTATCACGTCCACATAATTCAATGGTGGCAATTATCACGTCCACATAATTCATTCGAGGAATGTTTTGCTTGTGTCTATCTCGTCAAATATTTATAGAAGCATTTCATGTATTCGCAGTTTAAAATGTATTTCAAAAACATTTAATAAAGCAGTTGTAAAAGTAGCGCATGTATTCTCAGTCCCAAAAATGTAAAGAGTAAAAGGGAATCAAATGAACTCACCTAATGTATTTTGTAGTAAAAATACATATGACGACATTGAATAAGTGTAGGTTTGGCCTCGGATTCACGAACCTATATCATTTATATATATTAACACATATATTTGTAATCGAACAAATTTATTATATCTTAAATTATATATTATATATATTTAATTTGTATGTATCTTTAAAAATGACTAATATTTATATAGTTATATTAATATTTATATATGATTAATATTATATTAAAAATACATCATTTGTTATATATGAATGTTTATATAAAAAAATATATTTAAGGAGTTACAAGATCAAACGAACCCGTTTCCTAGATTAACGCTTAAGGAGTTTTGTGAAAGGATTCAGGGTTAAGAACAGCAACAAACCCAAATTTTGGCTAAGAATAATGGCGATGGTGATGATGAACATGGAAATCAGAAATCGAAAGCTATTGCGGTTCAGGTATAGATTCCTTCTTAAAAAGTGTTTAGAATCTTTTATAGAACACTCGTATTTATTGATCTGTTCCAGGAACACCTTATAGTTCTTGAATCAAAAGGTTGACCGAAGATCTTTAGTTGTTGACTATAAATTCTGGTATTGAGAAGTGTAATTCAGTTAAGGTTAATACCTTACGAGACACATACAGCATCCAGGAAACAAAATAAATCATTAATTTGATTTAAATTGTTTGTTCTAGGGATCTCTAAAATTTGTTGAGTTAGTAAGTGTTATATACAAAAAAAAATATAGATCCTGATGATGATGATGATATAGGAGGATAGATATTTTCTGACTGATTTGTTTATGAAAGATTTGAGTATTTTGTTTTTCCTTTACTAACTTGTAAACAGATCACATTCATAAAAAAAAAATCGATGGTGTTATGGGTTGATTCATAACTTAACTTTAGAAATCGAAAGGTTTCTAGTTTGAAGGTTTGCAGGTGTAGCAGCAGTGGTTGTAACTGAAAATAGAAACGTATTACAGTTAAGGTTTGGTGGTGATTTATAAAGTGTGGTGTTTGTAATGTCAGAAATAGAACCATCGAACAATCTAATGGGTTTTGCAGGTGTTTGATGACTAAGGTTTAGGGTGTGCTTTGCAACGAAACTGGATATAGGATCATTGGGTGGTTTATGTCCCTGTTTATGAAATGTTCAGGTTTGAAACAACTTTGTAAAGTGAGATAAATAGATAGATAGATAGTCTAACCGGAATACCAGATTGTAACAGGCTTTGTGATGTTGTTGGCGACTGCAAATAGAAAGAACCAGACAATATGAAGTCACAGCAGTAGGATCATGATGTGGAGGTACAATGGTGTTGGTTTGATGACAGTTTTGAGTAGGAACAACAAGAACGTAGTTAATCAGTGATATTAAATATGTGTTGCAGGTTCAATGGTGAGGTTGGTTTGATGGTGTTTGTTTTATCTTCAATTCAAGACAGAAAAGGTTGTAGTAGCAGCTGCAGTATTTGATGATGGATTGTAGTGGGTTATGTACAAGAAAACAGCAACCAACGCAGCAACATTTGGTGATGGTTGTGGTGTTGCAAAACAGTAGGAGTTGGCTGCGAATTGATGACCCAGAATAGCAGCAACCATGTTACAAAAATGGTGAGTCAGCTGCACCAACAAAATGGCAGTGGTGAAAGTGTACGTTGATGTATTGTGAGCAGGAAAGGGAGAGAAAAGAAAAGGAGATATAGAGGAATATATAATTCGAATGAGTTCATTGATAACAATGATAGACCGTTTGCTATATGGTAAAGAAAACTTGACAAGAAGAATCTCCCGTAAGAAGAAAATAAAATATAAAATAAATAAAAGATGGATGTCGACTTCTTACTGAATTTTGCTGGATTATGTATGAAGATCAATGATCACTAGACAGCAAACAAATCATGAGCAGGATGTGAAGAAACTTTTGTAAAAGCAGATAGTGATTGATAACAAAATATGGATTATTTGTATTTTTATATGTATAAAACTGAATTTATGTATATATATATATTCTGTATCTATATCCTTATATATCGATTATATACATATTTTTGTATTTGCATTTTTAGTTATATAAAGAAATATGATAATATTAATTACATAAACATTAATATTTAATATTACTTTTTATTAATAATAATGTAACTAATAATAATAATAACAAAATTAATAATGATTATAATAATAATAATATTAATAACAATACTTGTATAAATTAAATTTCATATTTTTATATATATAAAACAAAATAATAATAATAATAATAATAATAATAATAATAATAATAATAATAATAACAATAATAACAACAACAATAATAATAATAATAATAATAATAATAATAATAATAATAATAATAATAATAATAATAATAATAATAATAATAATAATAATAATAATAATAATAATAATAATAATAATAATAATAATAATAATAATAATAATTCAAATATTAATATTACCATTTATAATGAAGTAATGTTAATAATATAACTTTTATAATTTAACTTGTACTTGATTTAATTATTAATATTATATATTAACGTATATTTAATATTTATATATTTTATATATTACAATATACATACAAAATTAATTATATATATATATATATATATATATATATATATATATATATATATATATATATATATATATATATATATATTTATTTATTTATTTTTATAGTAACTTCATTATTTTATATACTACTTTACATATTCAACTCAAATGATTAAATTTGTATTTTTTTAAATATTTAATTTAAATTATGTTTTATTACTTCTAATTATTATACATTCTTATATTTACATATATATATATATACATATTAGTTTACAAACAATTGTTCATGAATCGTCGGTAATAGTCAAAGGGTAAACGATTATATGAACTCAGTTTAAAGTTTTTGAGATTTCAACAATACAGACTTTGCTTATCGTGTCGAAAACATTAGATCATTTAAAGATAAAGTTTAAATTTAGTCAAAAATTTCCGGGTCGTCACAGTACCTACCCGTTAAAGAAATTTCGTCCCGAAGTTTGGTCGAGATTGTCATGGTTAACAATAAAAATGTCTTAATGACGAATATAAGTTGATAAATAGAGTTTTATCATTATTAATTAATATAGATAAAACTATTCGATTATGTGAAGCGTACGAATGAAGCTATCACATAAGAGTGAAATGAGAAAGCAAAGATTTGTCTTAGCTTTTGACGTAGTCACGTTTGAATTTCGGAATTCATGGGATTTAAAAGAAAATCTTGGAAATCTATAAGATCTGATTCTTCGGGATTTATGGAAATTAAGATCTCTTTAATTAAATGCGATTATCTATCTCGATTGCTTTGTCTGGTATCTTCTCTATAAATGAACTTCTTCCGTTCCATTATTTTCACCACTTCAATTCTTTCTTTCTCGATCCATACTTTTAAACGATTGTGAAAATGCTTAATCCAGTTCTGATCCTTATCCTCATCCTTAGTATCGCAATATTCATTCTCCTTTTTCAACTTCCCCCAGTGGAATCTGCTTTCTTCTACTTCACCCTTGGGGTTATAGTGTTTTTAATTCTTCTGTGTCTTTATGTTGCGATAAACATTGATATACACGATTTTTAATTTATGTGGTTGTTATCGGGCTTTATATTCTCCCTTATATTTCGAAGCTTTATGCTTTTGTTTTCTCTTCCCGTCTTCAAGTCAAACAAATAATTGTCCAGAATTCGTGGGTATGGAGTTTCGATTTAACATAACTAATGTTCTAAGAGAAAGATTGTAATAGCACAATCTTAATTGGTTAAATTACCAGAATTTAAGAGAAAAGATAGAACTATCAAGAATATATATTCTTGATAAGTTTATGGATTAGATAGAATGTAAGAGTCGTGTAACATGGCACATGGTGACAGTAGGGTCTGTGAATCATCACGTTCCATTAGAAACTCATCATGACTTACTGTAATATAATCACGTTGACCAAGGGCCATTATATTATACTAACTCATGCTTCAATTCCCTACACTTCTCCACAATTCATTCATAGTTTATACTTAGATTTTACAGAAGTTTTCAATATAATGGAATACAGAAAACACGAAGAGGTAGATAATTCGGACAAGAATATTTATGAAAATATCCTCAGAAATATCGAAGATATTTATGATGATATTTTGGAATTTTCTAAGTTCAAAGATTGATGAAGAAGATTTTTCGCAAGATTTTAACATGATTTCGGAACAAGATATTCTCTAAAGATTTCGGCGGATCCAGAATTACCTGGATTCTTTGAATATAGGGTTTGGTCCTTGTATTTGTCCTTGGTCTCCTTCATGGTTAGCTCAATCCAATTTTCGGTACCAAATTTTCTATCGAGTGTTCCCAATACTCCATTTTTCATCATCAAACTCTTTACCATTTAGGCCATCTACAATTTTACTGTTTCGTCTGCATTTAATGCAGCCATATCTGAATCGTCGATTATCAATTCGAGGTGTTTTCAGGAGAATTGTGTTTTTAGATGATTAAATGCTGATGGTAATATGGTGGAATATAAAAGGTTCTCCGGTAATGATGATGCAAGGGCAATCGTATATATCAAAGTTATAATAAGGCTTATTCAAATGAATGGTCGAAGTTGCTCTACTGGAGTTGTGACAAAATTGGTTACTTTGGAAGGGATTACCAAGTTATTTTGGGTAATAATAACACTAAGGAATTAGCACAGTTATGTGTTAAACGTTTACTCAGCTTCCGAGTATTTTCAGGTGCATAACTATATGCATCAATCTTTTTTCTTCCGTAGATGGAGTGCGGTTGGTTCATCCTATCGAATGAAGTGTTTTCAAGAATTATGAAAGGTTTGAATCGCAGATTGTAATCGTCAAGATACAAATGAGGTTTAAGATGAAATCAGGTGGCAAACTTGAAGAATTGTTTAGTTTCATATGTTATAATCAATATTTTAATTTATTTTAATTGTCCAATGTTATTAGTTCACAGTCGATAGTCCACAGTAACAGTCCAATAATTCATATATAGTTTAATATATAATATTCGAATTAATTAATACGTATCGTGACCCGTGTACATGTCTCAGACTCGATCACGACTCAAAGTATATATATTATTATAGAATCAACCTCAACCCTGTATAGAGAACTCGATCATTACTACATATAGAGTGTCTATGGTTATTCCAAATAATATATATAGATGCGTCGATATGATATGTCAAAACCTTGTATACGTGTCCCGATATTTAAAGTGCGTAAAATAAATAACAGAAATTAAATGACAATAAATAAAATTGTAAGAATTTAAATTGCGATAAATAAATTGCGATAAATAAATGTAATAAGGAATTAACAGTTAGCTAGGAACAGTTAGCTAGGATTTTGTTAGCGTGGATTCTTAACACACTTTCTCATAGTTAATTTGTTTGTTTCTAACAAATTTTATTTTGTCCAATGTTTTCTTCATTATGCCACTTGTTGGATTCTGATAAGTCAAAATCCAAATATGAAATTGAAAGAAAATGGTTATTCTGCGGTGAACGGATACGTATATCTTGTGGATGTAAGTATGACAGTAAATGACTGTTGGATCAGATTAGAAGAATGTACAATGTAACTTATTAATGTGAATTCTAAATATTCCTCGGGTATTACCTACCCGTTAAAATATTTTTACCATTATCAGTTTGTACGAAAGAATTTTTAATTACAATCTTTATGAAAATATACTTACATATATATTTTCCTCAGATGTAATCATTGATTAAATGAGTTAATATAATATTAATCTCATTTGATTTACCGTTAGAACTAGAATACATAATCTCTAAAACATTAGAGATTACATAATCATCATGAAGAACGAAGATGTAGAACGTCATGTAGAACGATGATTATACTCGAGGTACAGAATGAGATGTTGAGGCATATGATGTTGAAGCATGGGTTGTTGGTGGTACTGGTATTGATATTGGTGATACTATTGCTGCCGGTGATATTGTTGAAGCTGGTACATTTTGCACTATACTTTCCAAGGCTACAACTCGGGCGCGAAGTTCGTTGACTTCTTCTATTATTCTGGGATGATTGTCGGTCAGAACGAGTGGATGAATAAGGTTTAGAATCTGAGTTATGATATAGTCGTGGCGAGATACTTTGGAAATGAGAGAGAAAATGGTGTTTCGAACAGGTTCGCCGGTAAGTGCTTCAAGTTTTTCGCCAAGAGGGAAAATCGGTGGGTGGAAAGGATCGCTTTCTTCTTGTCTCCGTTGATTAAGTCGACTACGAACCCATCAGATGAATTGGGGATGGCTGATTGATTGATTCATTCTGGTGACACCGATTTCGGAGCTTAGGTGAATATCCATGTCGGAATAGCTGTCGGAATAACTATCGGAATAGCTATCGAAATCTGAGGGACTCGAACTGGTTAAGGAATTCATCTCGTACGATCAGATGAAGGATTTTCGATAAGAAATAGATTATAGGATTTAGATTAGTACCCTGCAATACATAATTTACATATGCATATATAATACTAAAATCCCATAAGTTACGGAGGAATCTACGGAAACTGTCAGGCAAAGGTAACAATAACAGATACGCTAAGATATGAATTTATCTATACACTATTCATGCAATCAATGCAGTAAAATATGCCTAGACTAAGAATGATAAGCAGGTAATTTCCTAAGGATGATAAATAGATGATTTTTGACACGAAATGATAAGCAAAACTTTTGACATGCAGACACGGTCGAAGTCCAGACTCACTAATGCATCTAAACAACTATCAGTTAGACACACTAATGCAAGACCTGGTTCGCTAAAACAACATGTCATACCCCGTCCTAATCCATCTGGACGAAGTCACCAACATCTGGTCCCATTGCGATGATCGACTCCAAGTAATGTCTTTAAAATGAGAAAATGCACAGCGGAAAATTTCTTTCATACCTGAGAATAAACATGCTTTCAAGTGTTAACCAAAAGGTTGGTGATTCATAGGTTTATCATAAAATAATAAAATTCATCATTTTGATAGACCACAAGATTTAAATGCTGCATGGTACAAATGGGCCCGAATCCTATACCCACCTGTAATGTACATGCGATATCTTTTAAATACAGTACACATTTCTCGTGTACGAAACCATTTTTCAATAATTCTTTGTAACCGTACACATATCTCGTGCACAAAAATAACATACACATAACCTGTGTATAAAAATTATTCTCTCGATACATAACATTCACTTTTCATTGCATTCATAGCTTGGCTTGGTAACCGACCTTAACATATAATGCGCATAATAATATCCCCAAAACAGAACATCTCGTCTGTATAATAATCATATAAACTTCGAAGTACTAAACACCACGCCCACTAGCCCTTCCGTCTAGTGAACATTCTGGGTGGGGGTGTTAAACCCGGTAGCTACCTTTAGGATTCGCGTCAATTAGGCGTGCACTAATTCTCAAAATTAGTGATGTTCCCTAATTCTTAAGTTACCAAGCAATAATAATCAGGGGGAAAACATTCATATCAATTGTAGCAATCATCACGTCCACATAATTCAATGGTGGCAATTATCACGTCCACATAATTCATTCGAGGAATGTTTTGCTTGTGTCTATCTCGTCAAACATTTATAAAAGCATTTCATGTATTCATAGTTCAAAATGTATTTCAAAAGCATTTAATAAAGCAGTTGTAAAAGTAGCGCGTGTATTCTCAGTCCCAAAAATGTAAAGAGTAAAAGGGAATCAAATGAACTCACCTAATGTATTTTGTAGTAAAAATACATATGACGACATTGAATAAGTGTAGGTTTGGCCTCGGATTCACGAACCTATATCATTTATATATATTAACACATATATTTTTAATCGAACAAAATTATTATATCTTAAATTATATATTATATATATTTAATTTGTATGTATCTTTAAAAATGACTAATATTTATATAGTTATATTAATATTTATATATGATTAATATTATATTAAAAATACATCATTTGTTATATATGAATGTTTATATAAAAAAATATGTTTATTATATGTAATATTATTATAAGTATAATTTTATATACATAATATTTATTTGTTGTAAAAATAATAATAATGATAATACTAGTAATAAAATAATGATAATAATTTTTAATAATAATAATACTTATGTTCATAATAATAATAATAATAATAATAATAATAATAATAATAATAATAATAATAATATTAATAATAATAATAATAATAATAATAATAATAACATAATAATGTAATCAATATATACCATTTGGTTTCCTGGATCCGATTTCTACCATGCTAGCAACACAACCAACATTTGGCCCAACATTAATCAAGCCCAATCATGAAACAGAAGCCCAATCTATTCCCCTTTTAAAATCTGTGTTCGATGGTCTGTATATATATCATTCAATTTTTTTTTTAGGTTATCACTGTTCGGTTCTCAATCAAACGATCCCCAATTTTTTTTCCAAGATGAACATCTATGAAATCAAGTTACAAGATCAAACGAACTCGTTTCCTAGATTAACGCTTAAGGAGTTTTGTGAAAGGATTCAGGGTTAAGAACATCAACAAACCCAAATTTTGGCTAAGAATAATGGCGATGGTGATGATGAACATGGAAATCAGAAATCGAAAGCTATTGCAGTTCAGGTATAGATTCCTTCTTAAAAAGTGTTTAGAATCTTTTATAGAACACTCGTATTTATTGATTTGTTCCAGGAACACCTTATAGTTCTTGAATCGAAAGGTTGACCGAAGATCTTTACTTGTTGACTATAAATTCTGGTATTGAGAAGTGTAATTCAGGTAAGGTTACTACCTTACGAGACACATACAACATCCAGGAAACAAAATAAATCATTAATTTGATTTAAATTGTTTGTTCTAGGGATCTCCGAAATTTGTTGAGTTAGTAAGTGTTATACACAAAAAAAATATAGATCCTGATGATGATGATGATGATGATGATATAGGAGGATAGATATTTTCTGACTGGTTCGTTTATGAAAGATTTGAGTATTTTGTTTTTCCTTTACTAACTTGTAAACAGATCCCATTCATAAAAAAAATTCGATGGTGTTATGGGTTGATTCATAACTTAACTTTAGAAATCGAAAGTGTTCTAGTTTGATGGTTTGCAGTTGTAGCAGCAGTGGTTGTAACTGAAAATAGAAACATATTACAGTCAAGGTTTGGTGGTGATTTATAAAGTGTGGTGTTTGTAATGTTAGAAATAGAACCATCGAACAATTAAATGGGTTTTGCAGGTGTTTGATGATTAAGGTTTAGGGTGTGCTTTGCAACGAAACCGGATACAGGATCATTGGGTGGTTTATGTCCCTGTTTATGAAACGTTCAGGTTTGAAACAACTTTGTAAAGTGAGATAAATAGATAGATAGATAGTGTAACCAGAATACCAGATTGTAACAGGATTTGTGATGTTGTTGGCGACTGCAAATAGAAAGAACCAGACAATATGAAGTCACAGCAGTAGGATCATGATGTGCAGGTACAATGGTGTTGGTTTGATGACAGTTTTGAGTAGGAACAACAAGAACATAGTTAATCAGTAATATTAAATATGTGTTGCAGGTTCAATGGTGAGGTTGGTTTGATGGTATTTGTTTTATCTTCGATTCAAGATAGAAAAGGTTGTAGTAGCAGTTGCAGTATTTGATGATGGATTGTAGTGGGTTATGGACAAGAAAACAGCAACCAACGCAGCAACATTTGGTGATGGTTGTGGTGTTGCAAAACAGTAGGAGTTGGCTGCGAATTGATGACCCAGAATAGCAGCAACCATGTTACAAAAATGGTGAGTCAGCTGCACCAACAAAATGGCAGCGGTGAAAGTGTACGTTGATGTATTGTGAGCAGGAAAGGGAGAGAAAAGAAAAGGAGATATAGAGGAATATATAATTCGAATGAGTTCATTGATAACAATGATAGACCGTTTGTTATATGGTAAAGAAAACTTGACAAGAAGAATCTCCCGTAAGAAGAAAAAAAATATAAAATAAATAATAGATGGATGTCGACTTCTTACTGAATTTTGCTGGATTATGTATCGAGATCAATGATCATTAGACAGCAAACAAATCATGAGCAGTATGTGAAGAAACTTTTGTAAAAGAAGATAGTGATTGATAACAAAATATGGATTATTTGTATTTTTATATGTATAAAACTGAATTTATGTATATATATATATATTCTGTATCTATATCCGTATATATCGATTATATACATATTTTTGTATTTGCATTTTTAATTATATAAAGAAATATGATAATATTAATTACGTAAACATTAATATTTAATATTACTTTTTATTAATAATAATGTAACTAATAATAATAATAACAAAATTAATAATGATTATAATAATAATAATATTAATAACAATACTTGTATAAATTAAATTTCATATTTTTATATATATAAAACAAAATAATAATAATAATAATAATAATAATAATAATAATAATAATAATAATAATAATAATAATAATAATAATAATAATAATAATAATAATAATAATAATAATAACGCAAATATTAATATTACCATTTATAATGAAGTAATGTTAATGATATAACTTTTATAATTTAACTTGTACTTGATTTAATTATTAATATTATATATTAACGTATATTTAATATTTATATATTTTATATATTACAATATACATACAAAATTAATTATGTATAGGTTCATATATATATATATATATATATATATATATATATATAGTAACTTCATTATTTTATATACTACTTTACATATTCAACTCAAATGATTAAATTTGTATTTTATTTTACATATTTAATTTAAATTATGTTTTATTACTTCTAATTATTATACATTCTTATATTTATATATATATATATATATATATATATATATATATATATATATATATATATATATATATATATATACACATATTAGTTTACAAACAATTGTTCGTGAATCGTCGGTAATAGTCAAAGGGTAAACGATTATATGAACACAGTTCAAAGTTTTTGAGATTTCAACAATACAGACTTTGCTTATCGTGTCGAAAACATTAGATCATTTAAAGATAAAGTTTAAATTTAGTCGGAAATTTCTGGGTCGTCACATTGATATACATGGTTTGTAATATAGGTGTTGTTGTCGGGCTTTATATTTTCCTTTATATTTCGGAGTTCCATGCTTTTGTTTCTTCTTCTCGACTTCAATTCAAGCGAATAATGGTCCATAATTCGTAGGTATGGAGTTTCGAATGATCATAATAATCAAAGTTGAAAGGTAATAGCATGATTTGATTTGTCAAATTACCAGAATATCCAGAAAAGACCGAATCATCAAGAAAATATTTTCTTTATAGTTTAGAGGTTAAATAGAATGAAAGAGTTATGTAACATGGTTCATGATGAGGGTATGATCTGTGAACCTTTATCACGTTCCATTAGAAACTCAGCATGACTTACTGTAATATAATCACGTTGATCAAGTGTCATTATATTATACTAACTCATGCTTCAATTCCCAACACTACTTCAAAAACATTCATATTTTAAATTTGAATTTTTCAGAATTTAGAAACTAAAACAGTTTCCTTTATGATGTAACACAGATAGCGCGAAGAGATAAATGATTTCAGATAAGAATAATTATGAAGATATCTCCAGAAATATCGAGGATATTTATAATGAAAGATACGATGATATCTTAGAATTTCTAATATCGAAAGATGATAAAGAAGATTTGTCCGTAAAGGTTTAGAGTCAGGAGCAAGGTATTCGTTAATGACTTCAGCAGATACTGAATCATTTAGATTCTTTGAAGGCAGGTTTAGTCTTTGTGATTTGTCCACAGCCTCCTTCATGGTTTGCTCTATCCGTTTCCCAGTTCCAACTTTTCTGAACTTTTCCAACACACTATTCTTTATCATCAAACTTTCGACTCTTAAAGTCGTTTACAGTTTTTGCTGCTTCATTCAGCTTTTTCAACGTTCAGAGTATTGATTCGTAGACTAGGTGCTTTTCAGAATTTCAGAATGGAAGATCATAATTCTAAGAGATAAATGTTATATGTAGACATATAATTGTTGATGCAGAAACGCTGCGTGATTCAAAATACTGATTGCTGATTCCTGGTAATTAATATCGCAATTCTCGTTACAAAATGCAGATGAGTATATGATAGGGTTTTTAATGAACAATTATAATGGTTTTTCGGAGAGACTTAAGCTAATGAGTAATGAAGTTGCTGGTAAGTTTACTGTTAATGTGGTGGGATATAAAAGGTTCCCCGGTAACGACGACGAAACAGCAAACGTGTATATTAAAGTTATACTAAGGCTTATTCGAATGAAAAATCGAAGTTGATTTGCTGGAGGTGTGAGAAAACTGGCTACTTTGAAAAGGAATTGCAAAGTTATTTTTGGTAATAATAATGTCAAAGGATCTAGCATATTTTTGAATTCAAAGTATGGTTTTGTAAGATGTGAAAATCTAATAGTGATATCTTCTGTTAAATCTTGACTCGGATTCTGATCTGTCAACAATCAGAATGTGTAATCGAATTTGTATGAAAATGGTTGTTATGATTCTTATGGAAGAATGTATATCGCTGTGAATGTAGTGAGTATAGTTAATGATTCTTGAATCAACATTGAATAATGTACAGTGTAACATATTAATTGTGAACTTATATATTTCCCGGGTATTACCTACCCGTTAAAAATTTCACAAGTAATATTTTGTACAGAAGAATTTTACTACAGTCTTTATGAAAATATAAATGTATATTTTCTTCGGATGTAATACGGATTTAATGAGTTAATATACTATTAAACTCATTTGATTTTCGGCTGGAACTAGAAGTAAATAATCTCTAAAACATTAGAGATTACATAATCTTCGCGGAGTATTTCACTAATGTAATCGATACTTCATTATCTATTCTTATTGATATTCCTCGGTGAATGATGTTGGTGCTCGTGGAATTTTTGTTAGTTTCGCAAGGTACGAATGATGTTTTCTGGAAAGTTTCAAGTACATCGAAAATGAAAGTGTAAGATCAAACATGTATTTGAATAATACACTTGATTTATTATGAAATAGAATCTATTAAGTCGAGGCAGAGATTATAGTTAACGATTGTTAAGTTATTAACGAAGGATGTACATCATGGCATATTAGTAACATGAACTAACCGAGTAGTACCTACTAGTTAAGATTCACACGTAATAGCTTAGTACGAAAAGATTTATTTTGATTTCAAAATTCATATATATATATATATATATATATATATATATATATATATATATATATATATATATATATATATATATATAAATATACATATAATTTCTCCAGGGGAAATGAGTTAATACTTTATAACTCGTTGATACAATATACGCGTTGTTGATTTGTGATGATGTTGGTGATTATGGAACTGGCAGAGCTTGTGATGTTGTAGATGCTGTTGGTGCTGGTGATGCTGACGGTACTGCTGGTGCTGCTTGTATAATAAGTCTATTTTGTAACGCACGTACCATTCTTGTCAGGGTTTCTATTCTCCCATCTATCATCTCTATCCATCCACTCATCTTGATTTACGGTTATGATTAGAATAAATAATCTCTAAAACTTTAGAGATTACATAATCATCGTATAATATTTCTCCAATGAAGTTATGAATCAATACTTCATCGTTTGTTGTTGTTGGTATTCCTTGGTATCTACAGGGCGTATGACGTTGATGCTCGTGGGACATATTATGATGTTGAGGCTTGCGATGCGGATGTTGTTGGTGGTGGTAATGATACTGTGGGTGTTGATGCGGGTGGTGTAGTTGGTGGTTGTGGGGCTTGTGATGCTTGTAAGTTCTGCATCATATTCTCCAAAGCCACCACTCTAGCCCGAAGCTCATTGACTTCTTCTAGTACACCGGAATGATTGGTGGTTGGAACGAGTGGACGAATAAGATCTAGAAGTTTAGATAATATATAATCGTGGCGAGATACTCTGGAAATGAGGGTGAAAATGGTGTTGCGGACTGGTTCGCCTGTAAGCGCTTCAGATTCTTCGCCAATAGGGAAATTTGGTGGGTGAAAAGGATCGCCTTCTTCTTATTTCCATTGACTGAGTCGGCTACGAACCCATCCCCAATCTGTCCAGAATAGATGATAGCTAATGGGTTGATCCATTCCGGTTACACTGCTTTCGGAGCTCAGGTGGATATCCATATCGGAATAGCTGTCGGAATCCGATGAACTTGAACTAGTCGAGGGATCCATCTCGTACGTTCAGGGAAATGAATTTTGGATATGTAATAGATTATAGGATTTAGTTTGCTATTCTCCGATACATAATTTACATATGTATATATAATACCAAAACCCATAAGTTACGGAGGAATTTTTGGAAAGTGTAAGACAGAGTTTACTATAATAGATATGCTTAAGATATGAAATTTGTCTACACACTATCTATGCAAAATGTAGTAAGAAGCATTTAGACATAAGGTGATAAACAGGTAATTTCCGACAAGAAATGATAAGCAAAACTCGGTAGAAACAGATACGGTCATAGTCCAGACTCACTAATGCATCCTAACAATTACCAGTTAAACACACTAATGCAAATTCTGGTTCCCTATGACCTCAAGCTCTGATACCAACTGTGATGACCCGTCCAAATCCATTTGGACGAATACATCATTCATCGATTTCACAGTGAGGTACTGACCTCTACATGATACGTTTTGTAAACATTGCATTCTTTTGAAAAGGAACACCATAAATAAATATCTAATTCCAAGGTTTTAGACGTTTGATGATTTCTACATATAGATAATCACCGTAAATAATAGTTTACAATACTACATCCGTTGATAATGCAGTCAAAATAAGATGCATGGTGATGATTTTGTGAATGCAAAGTTTTCTCGAATAAAGCATGTATGACTCTATGCACATAGCTTGTATAAGGTATAAGCAAACAGTGGAAGACTTCTAGGAACCTGAGAATAAACATGCTTAAAAGTGTCAACACAAAGGTTGGTGAGTTCATAGTTTTAATGTTGCGCATAATCTGTATATATAAAGATGGATCACAAGATTTCAGTTGTTTCATCCAGAAACGTTTATCAAAATATTCTACAAGATTGAGCACCACGGTAACTAAACTTTAACGTATATATAATAAGTACCCCTGTTTTAACATACATGCAACCAACATGTATAATACACGCAATCCAACATGTATTAACTCAAATAGCATATGTCCACTTTATAGTTCAGGCTAGGGTTTCTATACCTGGAACGGACGAGGATGTCAAGCCCTATGGATCCATATACAACTATTCGCGCCCTCCAGTTCTTATAACCGGCAGCTACTAGTTACCAAAGCTAAGGGATTTTTAGTTCAAAATCGGTGTAGAATTAAGTATGTACTTGTATCCATTGCGTTTAAAATAAAGTCCATGTATTCTCAGCCCAAAAATATAGATTGCAAAAGCAATTAAAAAGGGAGCAAATGAAACTCACCTTAGCAGCACATAAGGTCATTCACCGAAATGTGACCAAAAATTGGAATGCAAAATAATCGTAGATCTCAACCTAGAGAACATATGTTGGTTAATACATGTCTAACAAGCTAGGTCAGGTCATAGTGAATCACAAATCCTAATGCTCGAGACCGACATGCAAAAGTTGTAGTGACCCGAACTTTTCCATGATTATATATTAATTGAAAACTATATTTGCATGATTAAATGTTTCCAACATGTTAAGCAATCAAACTTGTTAAGACTTGATTATTTGAAATGAGTTTCATGTAGACAATTGACCACCCAAGTTGACCGGTGATTCACGAACGTTAAAACTTGTAAAAACTATATGATGACATATATATGATTATATATATAGTTAACATGATATTATGATAAGTAAGTATCTCATTAGGTATTTTAACAATGAGTTATATACATAAAATTGAGTTTATTGAATTAAGAAACTCGAAACGATATATATAACGATTATCGTCATAACAATGTCTTACTAATTACATATGAATCATATTAAGATATTGATACACTATGTTTAATCATGATAAATGATGAGTAAACATGTCATTAAGTGTATTAACAATGAACTACATATGTAAAAACAAGACTACTAACTTAATGATTTCGAAACGAGACATATATGTAACGATTATCGTTGTAACAACATTTAACTGTATATATATCATACTAAGATATATTAATATATCATAATATCATGATAATGTAATAATTTAACATCTCTTTAGATATAATAAACAATGGATTAACAACATTTAACAAGATCGTTAACCTAAAGGTTTCAAAACAACATTTACATGTAACGACTAACGATGATTTAACGACTCGGTTAAAATGTATATACATGTAGTGTTTTAATATGTATTCATACACTTTTGAAAGACTTCAAGACACTTATCAAAATACTTCTACTTAACAAAAATGCTTACAATTACATCCTCGTTCAGTTTCATCAACAATTCTACTCGTATGCACCCGTATTCGTACTCGTACAATACACAGCTTTTAGATGTATGTACTCTTGGTATATACACTCCAATGATCAGCTCTTAGCAGCCCATGTGAGTCACCTAACACATGTGGGAACCATCATTTGGCAACTAGCATGAAATATCTCATAAAATTACAAAAACATTAGTAATCATTCATGACTTATTTACATGTAAACAAAATTACACATCCTTTATATCTAATCCATATACCAACGACTAAAAACACCTACAAACACTTTCATTCTTAAATTTTCTTCATCTAATTGATCTCTCTCAAGTTCTATCTTCAAGTTCTAAGTGTTCTTCATAAATTCTATAAGTTCTAGTTTCATAAAATCAAGAATACTTCCAAGTTTGCTAGCTTACTTCCAATCTTGTAAAGTGATCATCCAACCTCAAGAAATCTTTTTTATTTACAGTAAGATATCTCTCTAATACAAGGTAATACTCATATTCAAAATTTAATTCAATTTCTATAATTATAACAATCTTATTTCGAGTGGAAATCTTACTTGAACTTGTTTTCATGTCATGATTCTGCTTCAAGAACTTCCAAGCCATCCAAAGATCCTTTGAAGCTCAAGTTATTTTTTCATCATTTCCAGTAGGTTTACCTACTAAACTTGAGGTAGTAATGATGTTCATAATATCATTCGATTCATATATATAAAACTACCTTATTCGAAGGTTTAAACTTGTAATCACTAGAACATAGTTTAGTTAATTCTAAACTTGTTCGCAAACAAAAGTTAATCCTTCTAACTTAACTTTTAAAATCAACTAAACACGTGTTCTGTATCTATATGATATGCTAACTTAATTATTTAAAACCTGAAAACACGAAAAAACACCGTAAAACCGGATATACGCCGTCGTAGTAACACCGCGGGCTGTTTTGGGTTTGATAATTAAAAACTATGATTAACTTTGATTTAAAAGTTGTTCTTATGGGAAAATGATTTTTCTTATGAACATGAAACTATATCCAAAAATCATGGTTAAACTCAAAGTGGAAGTATGTTTTTCAAAATGGTCATCAAGACGTCGTTCTTTCGGCTGAAATGACTACCTCTTACAAAAACGACTTGTAACTTATATTTCCGACTATAAACCTATACTTTTTATGTTTAGATTCATAAAATAGTGTTTAATATGAAACCATAGCAATTTGATTCACTCAAAACGAATTTAAAACGAAGAAGTTATGGGTAAAACAAGATTGGATATTTTTTGATTGTTTTAGCTACGGGAAATATTGTAACAATTCTATACAAATCATATCCTAGCTAACTTATATTGTATTATACATGTATTTTAATATATTATGAAATCTTGGGATACCATAGACACGTATGCAAATGTTTTGACATATCATATCGACCCATGTATATATATTATTTGGAACAACCATAGACACTCTATATGCAGTAATGTTTGAGTTAGCTATACAGGGTTGAGGTTGATTCCAAAAATATATATACTTTGAGTTGTGATCTAGCCTGAGACGTGTATACACTGGGTCATGGATTGATTCAAGATAATATATATCGATTTATTTATGTACATCTAATTGTGGACAACTAGTTGTAGGTTACTAACGAGGACAGCTGACTTAATAAACTTAAAACATAAACGTATTAAAAATGTTGTAAATATATTTTGAACATACTTTGATATATATGTACATATTTGTTATAGTTTCGTGAATCGACCAGTGGCCAAGTCTTACTTCCTGACGAAGTAAAAATCTGTGAAAGTGAGTTATAGTCCCACTTTTAAAATCTAATATTTTGGGATGAGAATACATGCAGTTTTATAAATGTTTTATGAAATAGACACAAGTAAATGAAACTACATTATATGGGTGAATGATCGAAGGCGAATATGCCCCTTTTTGCTTGGTAACCTAAGAATTAGTAAACCGATCTACTAATTGACGCGAATCCTAAAGATAGATCTATTGGGCCTAACGAACCCCATCCATGGTTGCAGATGCTTTAGTACTTCGATGTTGTTTTATCATGTCCGATGGATTTTCCGGAATGATAGGGGATATTCTTATATGCATCTTGTTAATGTCGGTTACCAGGTGTTCACCATATGAATGATTTTTATCTCTATGTATGGGATGTATATTGAAATATGAAATCTTGTAGTCTATTATTATAATTTGATAAATATATAGGTTAAACCTATAACTCACCAATATTTTTGTTGATGTTTAAAGCATGTTTATTCTCAGGTGATTCCGCTGTTGCATGCTAATATGTGGACAAGATTTGGTGTCAGCATGCTTGTATAATATTGTTTAAAACTACATTCGAGAATTATTTTGTTGTAACATATTAATATTGTAAACCAATATGTATTGGTAGTGTGTAAGTGTGATATTTTTAGATTATCATTTCTGGATAATCTAGGTGGTGTCTTTTTAACCTTGTCGATAAAATAAAGGTTATGGTTTGTTTTAAAAACGAATGCAGTCTTTGAAAAACGTCTCATATAGAGGTCAAAACCTCGCAACGAAATCAATTAATATGGAACGTTTATAATCGATACGAACGGGACATTTCAGTTGGTATCCGAGCGTTGGTCTTAGAGAACCAGAAATTTGCATTAGTGTGTCTTATCGAGTTTGTTAGGATACATTAGTGAGTCTGGACTTCGACCGTGTTTTCTTTAAAAACGATTGTTTAACACTTTTGTTGGAAACTATATATTATGCTACGAATTAAAAACTATAAAATGCTAATATGAAGAAAAAGCTTTTATAAATAAGTTCATACTATGCTACGAAATACTATTGACTACTCTAAAAATTCTATATGATTAACTTAATTCTTTTGGGCTATTTTTGAAGGAAATGGTACCGGCGACTCGTCAGAATTTGAACATGAGCGAGGAAGACTTCCGTGTTTTCCTTGCAGCAAACATAGCCGCAGTACAGGTAGCGATGCAAAATAACAATAACTCTGGATCTAGCAGTGGAACTAATTTCACAAGAAATCGTGTAGGATGCTCCTACAAAGAATTCACTATCTGCAAACCTTTGGAATTTGATGGAACTGAGGGTCCAATTGGATTGAAACGGTGGACCGAGAAGGTTGAATTGGTGTTTACCATAAGTAAATGTACTGTAGTGACCCAAACTTTTCCATGATTATATATTAATTGAAAACTATATTTGCATGATTAAATGTTTCCAACATGTTAAGCAATCAAACTTGTTAAGACTTGATTATTTGAAATGAGTTTCATGTAGACAATTGACCACCCAAGTTGACCGGTGATTCACGAACGTTAAAACTTGTAAAAACTATATGATGACATATATATGATTATATATATAGTTAACATAATATTATGATAAGTAAGTATCTCATTAGGTATTTTAACAATGAGTTATATACATAAAATTGAGTTTATTGAATTAAGAAACTCGAAACGATATATATAACGATTATCGTTATAACAACGTCTTACTAATTACATATGAATCATATTAAGATATTGATACACTATGTTTAATCATGATAAATGATAAGTAAACATGTCATTAAGTGTATTAACAATGAACCACATATGTAAAAACAAGACTACTTACTTAATGATTTCGAAACGAGACATATATGTAACGATTATCGTTGTAACAACATTTAACTGTATATATATCATACTAATATATATTAATATATCATAATATCATGATAATGTAATAATTTAACATCTCTTTAGATATAATAAACAATGGATTAACAACATTTAACAAGATCATTAACCTAAAGGTTTCAAAACAACATTTACATGTAACGACTAACGATGATTTAACGACTCAGTTATAATGTATATACATGTAGTGTTTTAATATGTATTCATACACTTTTGAAAGACTTCAAGACACTTATCAAAATACTTCTACTTAACAAAAATGCTTACAATTACATCCTCGTTCAGTTTAATCAACAATTCTACTCGTATGTACCCGTATTCGTACTCGTACAATACACAGCTTTTAGATGTATGTACTATTGGTATATACACTCCAATTATTAGCTCTTAGTAGCCCATTTGAGTCACCTAACACATGTGGGAACCATCATTTGACAACTAGCATGAAATATCTCATAAAATTACAAAAACATTAGTAATCATTCATGACTTATTTACATGTAAACAAAATTACACATCCTTTATATCTAATCCATATACCAACGACCAAAAACACCTACAAACACTTTCATTCTTCAATTTTATTCATCTAATTGATCTCTCTCAAGTTCTATCTTCAAGTTCTAAGTGTTCTTCATAAATTCTATAAGTTCTAGTTTCATAAAATCAAGAATACTTCCAAGTTTGCTAGCTTACTTCCAATCTTGTAAAGTGATCATCCAACCTCAATAAATCTTTTTTATTTACAATAAGATATCTCTCTAATACAAGGTAATACTCATATTCAAACTTTTATTCAATTTCTATAACTACAACAATCTTATTTCGAGTGGAAATCTTACTTGAACTTGTTTTCATGTCATGATTCTGCTTCAAGAACTTTCAAGCCATCCAAAGATCCTTTGAAGCTCAAGTAATTTTTTCATAAATTCCAGTAGGTTTACCTACTAAACTTGAGGTAGTAATGATGTTCATAACATCATTCGATTCATATATATAAAACTACATTATTCGAAGGTTTAAACTTGTAATCACTAGAACATAGTTTAGTTAATTCTAAACTTGTTCGCAAACAAAAGTTAATCCTTCTAACTTAAGTTTTAAAATCAACTAAACACATGTTCTATATCTATATGATATGCTAACTTAATGATTTAAAACCTGAAAACAGGAAAAAACACCGTTAAATCGGATATACGCCGTCGTAGTAACACCTCGGGCTGTTTTGGGTTTGATAATTAAAAACTATGATAAAATTTGATTTAAAAGTTGTTCTTATGGGAAAATAATTTTTCTTATGAACATGAAACTATATCCAAAAATCATGGTTAAACTCAAAGTGGAAGTATGTTTTTCAAAATGGTCATCAAGACGTCGTTCTTTCGGCTGAAATGACTACCTCTTACAAAAATGACTTGTAACTTATATTTCCGACTATAAACCTATACTTTTTCTGTTTAGATTCATAAAATAGAGTTCAATATGAAACCATAGCAATTTGATTCACTCAAAACGGATTTAAAACGAAGAAGTTATGGGTAAAACAAGATTGGATATTTTTTGATTGTTTTAGCTACGGGAAATATTGTAACAATTCAATACAAATCATATCCTAGCTAACTTATATTGTATTATACATGTATTCTAATATATTATGTAATCTTGGGATACCATAGACACGTATGCAAATGTTTTGACATATCATATCGACCCATTTATATATACTATTGGGATACCTCAGATACTGATTTTAGGGCCTGCCTCTCGGCTACTGCCAACCCTCGTAAGGGATCGCAAGGAGTAAGAGCCAATATTTCGTCACAGGTAACACTGTGAGAACCTCCTTTACAACTAACCTGCCACACATGGACGCCGTTATACCAGCTCTGATGCCAACTGTAAAGACCCATCCTAATCCATCCGGACGAAGTCCATATCGATTATAAACGATTCACAACAGTTGATTACATCGCAAAGTACTTGACCTCTATATGATACATTTTACAAACATTGCATTCGTTTTTGAAAAGACAATCTTTCATTACATCAAAAGTTGACAGGCATGCATACCATTTTATAACATATCCAACTATAATTGACTTAATAATAATCTTGATGAACTCGACGACTCGAATGTAACATCTTTTGAAATATGCCATGAATGACTCCAAGTAATATCTATAAAATGAGCAATTGTACAGCGGAAGATTTCTTTCGTACCTGAGAATAAACATGCTTTCAAGTGTCAACCAAAAGGTTGGTGAGTTCATTAGTTTAATATAAATAATCATTCCCATCATTTTAATAGACCACAAGATTTTCATTTTCATTTCTCATAAATATACGTCCCATGCATAGAGACAAAAATCATTCATATGGATTGAACACTTGGTAACCGACATTCACAATATGCATATAAGAATATCCCCATTATTCCGGGATCCTCCTTCGGACATGATATAAATTTCGAAGTACTAAAGCATCCAGTACTTTGGATGGGGCTTGTTGGACTCAATAGATCTATCTTTAGGATTCGCGTCAATTAGGGTGTCTGTTCCCTAATTCTTAGATTACCAGACTAAAAAGGGGCATATTCGGTTTAATAATCCAACCATAGAATGTAGTTTCGATCATTTGTGTCTATTTCGTAAAACATTTATAAAAAATTGCGCATGTATTCTCAGCCCAAAAATACAAAGGGTAAAAAGGAAAATGAAACTCACCTAATGTATTTTGTAGTAAAAATACATATGACTATATTGAACAACTGAACAATGCAGGGTTGGCCTCGGATTCACGAACCTATACCATTTGTATATATTAAAACATATAATTGTAACTAGACAATTTATTTATTATATCTTAATTTATATATTATATAAATTTGATTTGTGTATATACTCAAAGTAATTTATTTTATTATAGTTATATATAGGTATATCTATTTAGTGTTATAGTATGCTTTAATTATTATATATGAGTATTCCTAAAATAATTTGTTAATATAGTTTATATATACATATAATAATATGTTTAAAACTTTTATTTTTATCTTCATAATACTTTTAATAATAAAGATATTGTCATTACTAATAATCGTAACACTTTTTGTTTTAAAATAATAACTTTAAATAAGTGATTAGTAATGATAATAAGTGTTAATAATAATAATAATAACACTGTTAATAAATATAATAATAACAATAATAATGATAATGTTAAGATAATACTTATAACAATAATAATGATAATAATGATATTACAATTTTAAATGTGTTAATATACTAATAGAAATGGTACTTATATCAATATTAATGAAAAATAATACTTTTATTATTTTCATAATAATACTAATAATATTCATAATTGTATCTAAATATTCCAATAATGATAATAAATGATAACTTTTATAGTTATACCTAATTTAGTAATAATAATAATAATTATTATCATACTTATAATGATATCAATAATTAATATCAACAATAACATTTAATAATAATAACAATAATAATAATACTAATAATAATAATAATAATAATAATAATAATAATAATAATAATAATAATAATAATAATAATAATAATAATAATAATAATAATAATAATAATAATAATAATAATAAATATAACATAATAAAAGAAGTATACCTTCAAATAAGCTTTTTAAACAAAAAAATTGCCTCAAGCGAGGCTCGAACCCACGACCTCTCGTTCGTACCCTAACACCCTTAACCATCATTCCATGCTTGTCTTTCTGAAATTGTATCCTCATAATCAAATATAACTCGATATTGTTTCTGTTTTACTTCATCTTCTTCCTTTAATTTTTAAAATCGACCCGACGTATTCAGAATCAAAATAATGAATTAAGTTTTGATTAAGGCTTATAAATAACCTGTAAAGTATTTAATTGTATTCACTAATGAAAAGAAAAAAAATAAATAAAAAATTAAAGAGCTTCGCTGTTCGTCGGTAATGAAGGAAAAAAAATTAAATTTGATTTAGAGATCGTTTTAGGCAAAACTCAAAACATGAAATAGGTTTCAATACCCTCCTAGAATCTTTCCCAACCATCAATTTAACCTGAATCAGAAAAACGAATTCGAATTTTTATTGAAGAACAATTGTTGACTTTTACATTATGAAACTTTGACTCGAAAATTGAGATTCGTTAAGAAGAGTGGAAGCTTGAAATTTTGCAGGTAGTTTACCTAGTCAACTCCTAACAAGACCCAATTTAAAGATTTGGAAATACCATTCGAATTTGAGTTTTGGCAAGCAAGTGGGATAACAGAGAAGTCGACGGGTTTAATTGATTTTTCTGTTTTAATTTCCCAAATTGTAGTAAGGGGTTTATATTGAATGATTGAATATAAAGAGCAGTTGTTATAATTGATCACCAGTGTAGTACTGTGATTCGAAATTGATGCTTAACGATTTAGAGACAGGAGATATTCCATCCGTAGAAAAAAATATAAAGAATACAATTGGATTTGTTTGATACCTATAATATGAGGTTGATTGGAATCAAATTGTAGACAAGAACAAATTAAAAAGAAGTTTTGATGGCTAAGGCAAAAAAAAACCATACCAGTTATAGACTTTTATAATTTATATAGTTAAATTAATATTAATAAAATGTATTATTAATAATATTAATAATTATTATAACAATAATAATAAATAATAATAATACTAGAATCATACAAATGATAATAATTATAATAATAATAGATTGTATTATTTAATAATAATATAACTATATTAATAATAATAATAATAATAATAATAATAATAATAACATTAATAATAATATTAATAATAGCACTATCAAAATAATACTTAATAACAATAAGTAAAATGATAAAAATAATGATAATAATAATTTTAAATAAAAATGGAAATTTTTAGTAACAATAATACATAATCATAATAATAACTAAAATTATAGTTTTAATCATTCTTATAATCAAATTTATATTTACATCTTTATTTTGATATTCACAAACCTCTTAATTATAATTATAACAATAATAATAATATTAATAACACTAATATTGATATAATGAGAGTAATAGTAATATTACTATATAAATTATATTTTACTTGCAATTCAATATATTAGTATTACATGTTATTAATTGTGTAATATATAAAATGACAGATATTGAATATTTATTATTCATACATATAAATCTAATAATAATTATATATTGAAATCATATATATTTATTTTTACTTTAATTACAACTTATTTATTTTATATTTTGTTTTTCATATTAAATGCTAATATTTCGATTACATTTTATTTCTTCAACCATTTATATAAACTTATATTTATGGGTATATATATATATATATATATATATATATATATATATATATATATATATATATATATATATATATATATATATATATGCATATTTACTTGCAACCAATTGTTCGTGAATCGTCGGAGACAGTCAAAGGTCAAATGAATGTATGAAAATAGTTCAAAACTTCTGAGACTCACATTACAGACTTTGTTTATCATGTCAAAATTATATAAAAATTAAATTTAAATTTGGTCGGAAATTCCCGGGTCATCACATAATCTAGGTGGTGTCTTTTTAACCTTGTCGATAAAATAAAGGTTATGGTTTGTTTTAAAAATGAATGCAGTCTTTGAAAAACGTCTCATATAGAGGTCAAAACCTCGGAACGAAATCAATTAATATGGAACGTTTATAATCGATATGAATGGGACATTTCAAAAGTTAACAAAAGTCATCTCAAAAAGTCAACTTTGACAATTGTTTAACAAAATGTGATGACTAAAAAAAAATGGCATTAATAAATTAATTACATGATAGAATGTTTCCGACGATAAGCGAATCTATTATGTTGAGCCTTAAAACATTTGATCTAGTTTACACATTCATGTACTCTTTAACCATTTCCGACGATTCACGAACAATAATTTATAAATGGATATATATAAATAAGTATGTATGTATGTATATATATATATATATATATATATATATATATATATATATATATATATATAACGGTTTAAATAAATAATTATATTTTTTATATAAATAACGAGGGTTAGAAAAATATTTTTAAAACTCTAAGGTTATAAAAAAATATATAATAATATAGTTACCTTCTTATTTATAAATTTATATACATTTCAAGTTTTAACAAACCCTAAATAGTTACACTCTAAATTGTTATGTAAACTTGAAACAAAATTTTGTCACGGATAATTTTCCTTGTTACTTCACGTGGATATAAAAATGGCAAGAAATGGGGACAGGTGTAAAGTTTTGTTGTTATATATATGTTCAATCGAATCTCACACTAGCAATAAATATATGGTGGATTACTTTTCCATTTTTAGGCACGTGAACTTGTTTCTTAATATATACTTCCGTTATTATTTTTTGCTGAAAAACACGATATACTACATGTATACATAAAGATAACTAATATTCACGAGATTTTTTTTGGGTTCTTGTTTGATTGTGGTTGCCTCATGTGGGGTTATTTCATGTAGAGTTTTTAATTATATTTTTTTTTCATGATTGATGATGTGCATGTAAATGAGTCAAGTTTTGTGCAGAGAATTGGATCCCACACCTATTCATATATTTTACTCCGTGATTTTGTTTGTCTAATACTCCACGTGAACTTGGGTGGGACAAATGTGTCCATATATTTGGTTATAAATTGATTACTAGTTGGCCTAGTGATAATATAACACACACACATATGTTTTCATATATCTTTCATGTTATTCTTGTTAAATCTCACACATATATCTAACTCTATAATATTCCGTATATACCAATACTCTATATTATTATTATCAATCTTATTATTAGTATTATTATTATTATTATTATTATTATTATTATTATTATTATTATTATTATTATTGTAAATATACATAAAATACTACGACGAGTTATGTTCGGGTGATTTTCAAAACGGGTTTTCAAACGGTTTATATCTAAGAAAATATTGGGTATTGTTCGTGAATCCAAGGCCAACCGTACAGTCGTCTATTATCATTACGTCTACGCAATTTGCCTACAATATTGAATCTCAATATTGAACCGTGAGTTTATAGATCCCTTTTTAAATGCTTTAAATATTTTTGGGCAAAGAATACATGCCATTTATTTTAAAAACAATGGATACAAGTACATACTTATTCTACACTGAGTAAAACCGAAAATCCCTTAGCTTTGGTAACTAGTAGCTGCTAGTACATAGGATGTGGACTGGTGAGCGCGAATAATTGTATATGGATCCATAGGGCTTGACATCCCGTCCGAGCTAGAGCGCTAGCCTTTTAACGGACGTATATTATTTGATTTTACGACACGTTGGTTTGCGTGTATTAAAATGAATAGGGTAATTAATACTATAGCGTTAAGTTTAGTTACCAGGGTGCTCTGTTATGTAGAATCTATTGATAAACATTTGATGAAATCTTGTGATCCATCTTTATATACTTATGACTCGAGCAATTGAAACTATAACTCACCAACATTCGTGTTGACCTTTTAGCATGTTTTGTTCTCAAGTTCTTAGACTGCTTCCGCTGTTATGTGCTTGTTGCCTGCATGGAGTCTCTCATGCTTTGTATAAAGTTTATTGCATTCGAAACAAAACTATGTTGTGTAATAAATAATTTGACTGTGATGTCAACCTGTAAGATAAAGACTTATGTATTTTCAGGGATTTGCTTATACTTAAGCACTCGCCCACATGTTTATAACTTTCTATGTTTAGAAAGTCACTTATTTTAATGAATGCAATATTTTATCAATCATATAGAGGTCAACACCTCACTGTGAAATCAATGATTAACGTGCCGCGTCAATAGCGATTTTGACGGGTCGTTACAGTTGGTATCCGAGCTTGAGGTTATAGGGAACCAGAATTTGCATTAATGTGTTTAACTTGTAATTGTTAGGATGCATTAGTGAGTCTGGACTATGACCATATCTGTTTTTAACAATTTTTGCTTATCATTTTGTCAAAAACATTATATGTGATATATATATATATATATATATATATATATATATATATATATGCTAACATAATTGTTGTTTCAATTATGTGATAGATGAATTCTTCTAATCCCATCATTTTGTACGATTCTGAATCGGACACTGAGTCTATTCTTTCCACAACTAAAAAGGGCGTTCCAATACTTATTAAAGAAGAAACTGTGTTAGCCGGGGAATCTCAACTCCCCGTAAACCCAGAGAAGGATTTCGCTAATGAAATAAAAGAAATCACTAGGAAGGAATTCAAACTTGCTATAAAGAACCACAAAAATAAAAAGTCCTTAATTATTAAAAAGGAACAGGACCATTCGATCCGTAACCACCCTTATTGTATTAAACCCACTGAGGCAATGGGTACCTCAAAACCCCGACCAAAAATTAAATACACTGCTAGAATGTCTGTCAGACCATGCACACACAAGCAATTGGCAGAGAGAACCAAATGGGAAGAAGCTTCTGATAGTTCTGAATAAAAGATCTCGCAACCATAAATCTTCCATGCGCTATTCTATTGCTTATTTGTGCTACTCTATCTGGTTATGTAAAATAAGCATATGTAAAATATTGGTATTGTATGGTATTGTATTATTTTGGTTTATTAATAATAAATGCATGGAATGATTATTTGTATTATTACTACTTCTTATTATTATTATTACATAATAACGTAGTAACTCGCTATAATTTTTCATAGTGGAATATTATTAGAATTTTAGTAGTTAATTCCTTGTACTAGCTATTATGTATGAACTTAACGGGTAGGTACTACTCGAGTTATAATTATAAAGTGCTAATAAAGAAGAAACAACTTTTATAATAATGAGTTCATATTATTAATATGCCATGATGTACCATTAATTACTCACTACATCTATAATATTCTACGTGATTAATTATATATGTTGTGTTCATTGAAGAGACATGTCTCAAATGTCGAATGCTGAGTTTGAGGAATTAGTCGAGAAACGTGTGAATGAAAGAATTGCTGCAGCCGAGGCAAAAAAAGCAGCAGCCGAAGCAGCAGCCAAGGCAGCAGCTGAAGCAGCAGCTGTGAATACAAAATCACGAAACGGATGCTCATACAAAACTTTTCAAGCATGCAAACCACAGACGTTTAGTGGAATTGAGGGACCAGTCGGTCTAACCCGATGGTTCAAAAAGATGGAGTTCGTTTTCAAAATCAGTAATTGTGCCGACGAAGACAAGTCAAAGTATGCTTCGTGCACGTTACAAGACAGTGCACTTACTTGGTGGAACAATTATGCTAAAGCCGAAGGAGTAGATACGGCATACGATATCTCTTGGGAAGAATTGAAAAAGATGCTTATTGAGGAGTACTGTCCTCGAAATGAGATCAGAAAAATGGAATCTGAGTTACGTAATCTGAAGGTTGTCGGTGCGAAACTCAATAACTATGAAAAGAGTTTCATGGAACTAGCCTTGTTGTGTCCCGAATTAGTGCCAAGCGAGAAATGAAAGATAGAGATGTATATTGACGGTTTGTCGATCAATATCAAAGGAAATGTTACATCATCCAAACCGAATACGATGCAGGAAGCCATGAGAATGGCACACCAACTCATGGACCAGATCACGGAGAGTTCGATTAAGGCACCAATTACCGAAGTCAAGACAACTGAAGGAAAGAGGAAATGGGAAGACTGTAAGGGCAAAAGTACTCACCTGAAGAGGCGAGAGACTTTTAAAGGTAAACAAGATGGGGCAACTGCTAGTCCAAACTATAAGGGACCCCATCCATTTTGCAAAAGATGTTACACCCATCATTCAGGTTATTGTCAGATGGTCTGTGATAAGTGCAACAAGAAAGGACATGTGGCGAAAGATTGTTATGCCACCGTTTCTGAAGTAAAGACAAAACCGATCGATGTCAAGAAATGTTTTGGATGCGGGAAGCCTGGTCACTTTATAAATCAATGCCCTGATAAGGAGAAGAACAAAGAACCCGCACGTGGGAGGACATTTAACATTAATGTCAGCAAAGCGCGTGAAGACCCTGATCTTGTTACGGGTACGTTTACCGTTAATAATCAACTAGCTTCTATTATGTTTGATACGGGTGCTGATAGAAGTTATATGTGTAAAGACTTTAGTTCTAAACTAAAATGTACATCATTGCCTCTAGACGATAAATATACTATTAAATTAGCTAATGGTAAACTGATAAAATCCGATAAAATTTGCTATGGTTGCGAAATAAATCTCGCTGGTGAAACCTTCAAAATCGATTTGATACCCGTAGAATTAGGAAGTTTTAACGTAATCGTTGGCAAGGACTGGATGTCCAAAACAAGAGCGGAAGTTGTTTACGCTGAGAAAGCGATCCACATCCCTCGTAAGGATGAAACGTCATTAATGATTTATGGGGAGAAGAGAAACTCGAAGCTGAACCGTATCAGCTGTATAAAGGCCCAGAAACTTATAAGAAAGGGTTGTTATGTTATTCTGGCACACGTAAAGAAGATCAATACTTAAGAAAGAAGCATTGATGACGTGCCAGTTGTGAGAGAATATCTCGAAGTATTTCCAGAAGAATTACCTGGGCTACCTCCACACAGATGTGTAGAATTCCAGATTGATCTCGTACCAGGAGCCGCACCTGTAGCACGATCCCCATATAGACTTGCACCTTCAGAAATGCAAGAATTACAAAACCAGTTGCAAGAATTATCGGATCGTGGATTTATTCGTCCCAATTTTTCACCTTGGGGTGCTCCTATTCTGTTCGTCAAGAAGAAGGATGGATCTATGAGAATGTGCATAGATTACTGAGAATTAAACAAATTAACGATCAAGAATCGGTACCCATTACCGAGAATTGATGATTTGTTTGATCAATTTCAAGGATCAAGTGTTTATTCTAAGATTGATCTACGCTCCGGATATCATCAGCTGAGAGTGAAGGAAGAAGATGTTCCTAAAACCGCGTTTAGAACCTGTTACGGTCACTATGAGTTTTTAGTCATGCCTTTTGGATTGACTAATGCTCCAGCAGTATTCATGGATCTAATGAATTGCATCTGCAGACTGTATTTAGACAAATTTGTCATTGTTTTTATTGACGACATATTGATTTACTCGAAGAACAAGGAAGAACATGAGAAACACTTAAGACTGGTACTAGAGGTACTCAAGAAAGAAGAACTGTACGCAAAATTTTTGAAGTGTGATTTCTGGTTACAAGAAGTACAGTTTTTGGGCCATGTTGTCAGTAAAGATGGAATTAAAGTTGACCCCGCCAAGATCGAAGCCATTAGTAAATGGGAAACCCCGAAGACTCCAACACAAATCCGCCAATTTTTAGGTCTTGCTGGTTACTACTGAATATTCATTCAACATTTCTCTCAAATCGCCAAACCCTTAACTGCATTGACTCAAAAGGGAAAGAAGTATGATTGGTCCACGGAACAGGAATCCGCATTTCAACTTTTAAAGAAGAAGTTAACGTCTGCACCCATTTTGTCATTACCGGAAGGAAATGATGATTTCGTGATCTATTATGATGCTTCACGCCAAGGTTTAGGATGTGTATTAATGCAACGCACAAAAGTTATCGCATATGCCTCACGACAACTAAAAGTTCACGAAAGGAACTATACGACACACGATTTGGAACTTAGAGCAGTAGTTTTTGCACTCAAAATAAGGAGACACTATCTATATGGCACCAAATGTACAGTGTACACCGACCATAAGAGTCTTCAGCATATTTTTGATCAAAAACAACTCAATATGAGGCAACGTCGCTGGGTAGAGTTATTGAACGATTACGATTGTGAAATTCGTTACCACCCCGGAAAGGCTAATGTTGTAGCTGATGCCCTAAGTCGAAAAGAAAGAGTAAAACCTCTTAGGGTTCGAGCTTGAAACATTACAATTCGTACTGATCTCACAAAGCAAATTCAAGCTGCACAGTTAGAAGCCTTAAAAGTAGAAAACGAAAAAGGTGAAATGAGCAAAGGGTTAGAAAAACAGCTTGAAGTAAAAGCTGATGGAACCCTGTATTTTGCTGGTAGGATATGGGTACCAAAACATGGTAACCTAAGACAACTAGTACTGGATGAAGCACACAAAACGAGGTACTCAATTAACCCAGGAAACGAGAAAATGTACCACGATCTCAAGAAATTCTTTTGGTGGCCTAATATGAAGACAGAAATTGCTACTTATGTAAGCAAATGTTTGACATGTGCGAAGGTCAAAGCTGAGCACCAAAAGCCGTCAGGATTACTGCAACAACCAGAAATTCCTCGGTGAAAATGGGAAAGAATAACCATGGATTTCATTACGAAATTGCCAAGAACTGCAAGTAGTCACGATACTATTTGGGTGATAGTTGATCGCCTCACTAAATCAGCTCACTTTCTACCAATAAAGGAGACAGACAGTACGGAGAGATTAGCACGTCTATATTTGAAGGAAGTAGTTTCCAGGCATGGTGTACCTATCTCCATCATATCTGATCTCGACACCCGATTCACATCACGTTTTTGGCAGTCATTACAAAAAGCATTGGGAACTCGATTAGATATGAGCACCGCTTATCACCCACAGACAGATGGTTAAAGTGAAAGAACAATACAAACATTAGAAGACATGTTACGGGCATGCGTGATTGACTTTGGAACCAGTTGGGATCGACACTTACCCTTGGCAGAATTCTCATACAATAACAGCTATTATACGAGCATCAACGCAGCGCCATTTGAAGCACTTTACGATAGAAAGTGCAGATCTCCTATTTGTTAGAGTGAAGTAGGAGAAAGACAACTTACCGGACCAGAAATTATTCATGAAACCACCGAAAAGATCATTCAAATACAACAGCGATTGAAAATGGCCATGAGTCGCCAAAAGAGTTATGCTGATGTAAGAAGAAAACTGCTAGAATTTCAAGTGGGTGACAAAGTCATGTTAAAAGTGTCACCCTGGAAAGGCGTAGTACGATTCGGTAAACGAGGAAAACTAAGTCCTAGGTACGTAGGGCCCTTTGAAATCACTGAAAGAATTGGAACAGTTGCTTATCGATTAAAGCTACTGCAAGAACTTAGTAGTGTTCACGACACATTTCACGTGTCAAATTTGAAGAAATGTTTAGCTGAAGAGGATGTCGTAATTCCTCTTGACGAAATACGAATCAATGATAAACTCCATTTTATCGAAGAACCTGTTGAAATAATGGACCGTAAGGTCAAACAATTAAAACAAAGCAAAATACCGATAGTTAGAGTTCGTTGGAACGCTAGACGAGGACCTGAGTTTACTTGAGAACGTGAGAACGCTAGAAGGTAATACTCAAAATTTCGGGACAAAATTTTCTTTAACGATGGGGTACTGTGATGACTCAAAAAAAAATGGCATTAATAAATTAATTACATGATAGAATGTTTCCGACGATAAGCGAACCTATTATGTTGAGCCTTAAAACTTTTGATCTAGTTTACACATTCATGTACCCTTTGACCATTCCCGACGATTCACGAACAATAATTTATAAATGGATATATAAAAATAAGTATATATATATATATATATATATATATATATATATATATATATATATATATATATATATATATATATATATATATATATATATATATATATATATGTTTGTATATAACGGTTTAAATAAATAATTATATATTTTATATAAATAACGAGGGTTAGAAAAATATTTTTAAAACTCTAAGGTTGTAAAAAAATATAATAATATAGTTACCTTCTTATTTATAAATTTTATATAGATTTCAAGTTTTAACAAACCCTAAATAGTCACACTCTAAATTGTTATGTAAACTAGAAAAAAAATTTGTCACGGATAATTTTCCTTGTTACTTCACGTGGATTTAAAAATGACAAGAAATGGGGACAGGTGTAAAGTTTTGTTGTTATATATATGTTCAATCGAATCTCACACTAGCAATAAATATATGGTAGATTACTTTTCCATTTTTAGGCGCGTGAACTTGTTTCTCAATATATACTTCCGTTATTATTTATTGCTGAAAAACACAATATACTACATGTATACATAAAGACAACTAATATGCACGAGATTTTTTTTGGGTTCTTGTTTGATTGTGGTTGCCCCATGTGGGGTTATTTCATGTAGATTTTTTAATTATATTTTTTTTCATGATTGATGATGTGCATGTAAATGAGTCAAATTTTGTGCATAGAATTGGATCCCACACCTATTCATATATTTTACTCCGTGATTTTGTTTGTCTAATACTCCACGTGAACTTGGGTGGGACAAATGTATCCATATATTTGGTTATAAATTGATTACTAGTTGGCCTAGTGATAATACAACACACACACATATGTTTTCATATATCTTTCATGTTATTCTTGTTAAATCTCACACATATATCTAACTCTATAATATTTCGTATATACCAATACTCTATATTATTATTATCAATCTTATTATTAGTATTATTATTATTATTATTATTATTATTATTATTATTATTATTATTATTATTATTATTATTATTATTATTGTAAATATACATAAAATACTACGACGAGTTATGTTCGGGTGATTTTCAAAACGGGTTTTCAAACGGTTTATAGCTAAGAAAATATTGGGTATTGTTCGTGAATCCAAGGCCAACCGTACAGTCGTCTACTGTCATTACGTCTACGCAATTTGCCTACAATATTGAATCTCAATATTGAACCGTGAGTTTATAGATCCCTTTTTAAATGCTTTAAATATTTTTGGGCTAAGAATACATGCAATTTATTTTAAAAAAAATGGATACAAGTACATACTTATTCTACACTGAGTAAAACTAAAAATCCCTTAGCTTTGGTAACTAGTAGCTGCCAGTACATAGGATGTGGACTGGTGGGTGCGAATAATTGTATATGGATCCATAGGGCTTGACATCCCCGTCCGATCTAGAGCGCTAGCCTTTTAACGAACGTATATTATTTGATTTTACGACACGTTGGTTTGCGTGTATTAAAACGAATAGGGTAATTAATACTATAGCGTTAAGTTTAGTTACCAGGGTGCTCTGTTATGTAGAATCTATTGATAAACTTTTGATGAAATCTTGTGATCCATCTTTATATACTTATGACTCGAGCAATTAAAACTATAACTCACCAACATTCGTGTTGACCTTTTAGCATGTTTTGTTCTCAGGTTCTTAGACTGCTTCCGCTGTGATGTGCTTGTTGCCTACATGGAGTCTCTCATGCTTTGTATAAAGTTTATTGCATTCGAAACAAAACTATGTTGTGTAATAAATAATTTGACTGTGATGTCAACCTGTAAGATAAAGACTTATGTATTTCTGGGGATTTGTTTATACTTAAGCACTTGCCCACGTGTTTATAACTTTCTATGTTTAGAAAGTCACTTATTTTAATGAATGCAATATTTTATCAAAACGTATCACATAGAGGTCAAAACCTCACTGTGGAATCAATGATTAACGTGCCGCGTCAATAGCGATTTTGATGGGTCGTTACACAAAATGAGACGTGTCTTATATAAGAATTCATTTACTCGACTAGTACTATTCAAAAATCCAATTTATTAATCTTATAAACAAGTTGTTTAAATATTAATTGTAGATTCAAAGGCAATTTCAATTAACATCAATCATAATTCAGTTGATCATAACTTTTAATTCTTTCATCGAAATCACGTGATTTCTAAATGAAAAGTTATTTTCGCCAGCTTTCCAACAACATGCATATCATATACTTTATATCAGTAGTACATGTGTTAAATTCGTGATTCATCATAAAACTATCTAACAACATCATTTAGCATACAAGCATGCATAAACATATATACTCGAGCACTAGACATGGATACACTATTAATATATAAAAGATAAGATATGAATGCTCACGTATCAATATTGTGATTCAATATTGCAGGAAAGTACGTAGACACAACAGGACGGATAGACACTAGGTTAACCTCATGAACAATACCTACGAACATTACCCATAACCTTCATAGCTATAACCCATAATTTCCTTAGCTTTAACTTACTTGAAAACTTGTTTTGAAATTACTAGAGCAACACCTCGTCGTAGTATTTTATGTATAATACTAATATTAACATTAATAATACTACTACTACTACTAATAATAAGTTGAATAATAATAATAATAATAATTTAAATAAATAAATAAATTTTTACGGAGTACAATGAAATCAGAGAGATGGATTGAATGATGGTTCGACCGAAAAATGTGAGCTTTATACACCAATCCTGAAACTGTGACGATTGCTCCAAATCCATATGGACAATACGTCATTCATTGATTTCATTGCGAGGTATTTGACCTCTATATGATACGTTTTGTAAATATTGCATTCTTTTGAAAAAGCACACCATAAATGAATATTTAAATCAAAGGTTTTCGACATCTGATAATTTCTACATATAGACAATCACTGTAAATAATAGTTTACAATAGTACTTCCGTTGACAATGCAGTCAAAATAAGATACATGGTGATGATTTGGTGAATGCAACGTTTCCTTGAAAAATATGCCATGTATGACTCCATGCACATAGCTTGTCTAACATATAAGCAAACAGCGGAAGACTTCTAGGGAACCTGAGAATAAACATGCTAACAAGTGTCAACACAAAGGTTGGTGAGTTCATAGTTTTAGTGTTTCGCACAATCTGTATATAAAAGTGGATCACAAGATTTCAGTTGTTTCATCCAGAAACGTTTATCAATAGATTATATAAAAGTGAATCACAAGATTTCAGTTGTTTCATCCAGAAACGTTTATCAAAATATTCTACGAAATTGAGCACCCTGGTAACTAAACTTTAACGTATATATAATTTGTACCCTTTGTATAATCATCTTAATAATATACGCAAACCAACGTGTACGCTTCTCAAATAGCATACGTCTGTTAAAAGGCTAGCGCTCTAGCTCGGACGGGGATGTCAAGCCCTATGGATCCATATACTACTACTCGCGCCCACCAGTTCTTATAACTGGCAGTTAACAGTTACCAAAGCTAAGGGATTTTCGGTTCAAACTCAGTGTAGAATTTAGTATGTACTTGTATCCATTGCGTTTAAAATAAAGTGCATGTATTCTCAGCCCAAAAATATATATTGCAAAAGCAATTAAAAAAGGAATCAATGAAACTCACGCATATATATATTGTAAATCAGTTAATAAAGGATTTGCATGTATTCTCAGCCCAAAAATGTAGAGAGTAAAAGGGATCATATGAAACTCACCTTAGCAGCACATAAAGTTGTTCATCGTAATGTGACCGAAACTCGGAATATCAAATAATCGTAGATCTCAACGTATCAATATTGAGATTCAATATTGTAGAAAAGTACGTAGACGTAACGGAGATGATAAACACTAGGTTTGACTCGCGAATATACCCCCGAACATTTCCCATAACCGCCTTGGCAATAACCCATAATTTCCTTAACTCTATCCCGCTTGAAAACCATTTTAAAAGTGACACGCTCATGACTACGTCGTAGTATTTTATGTATAATACTAATAATAATAAGATTAATAATAATAATAATCTTAATAATAATAATAATAATAATAATAATAATAATAATAATAATAATAATAATAATAATAATAATAATAATAATAATAATAATAATAATAATAATAATAATAATAATAATAATAATAATAATAATAATAAATATTTACGGAGTAAAATGAATATATAAGTGTGTAAAACTGAGCTGAAATCGATCAAATTTATAGAGAGTGCCTGACCCAGACTGCCATGCGATCGCATGGCCTTCATGACCATTTCCCATGCGATCGCATGGGAAGATTCTCCAGCTCACAACTTGTTTGTAATCTAGTTCGTCGACATAATAAAATATAAATATAATATATATAATTTAAATAATTAATTATATAATATATTATATTTACGTGTATAATTAACTTGTAATTTTGGTACCGATGATTCGTACGTTGTCACTGGACTTATGTCCCGGTTCCGGTTTTTCGAATGTCCCTTCGTACGCTGAGAAAACTTGTAATTTACATTTTGGGACACGTACCTTTGTCAAAATATAATCTTAAATTATCCCTAAATTATATCACTCAAAGTGTATCTTAAACTTTCGAGTGTTTTGGTCATTTACTTCTATAAATTATTCTCTCGTAGTATATACATATACATATATACATTTTCATTTTTAAAATAGTGTTTACTATAGCAAAGTTACTTCAATTTTACTGTAGCAATTCACTGTAGCAAAGTAAATTTAACTGTAGCAAATAGTGATTTTTGAAAACACTGTAGCTTTTCGGGTACTGTAGTAATTCGAAAATACTGTAGCATATTAGTGTTTTAGTGGTTCATCTTAAATGTTTTAGTTAACTTATCTAAATATTAATCAGATAATCAAACCAATAAGGTTAATGCACAGTATCATTTTCATAACACTTTGTTACGTTTTCAAGTTATAGTATATGTATCTATTTACATATAATTGTTCGCGAATCGTTGAGAACAATCGAAGGGTAATTGAATAGTTCAAAATTTTGAGATTCAACTTCATAGACTTTGCTTATCGTGTCGGAAACATTAAAGATTAAGTTTAAATTTGGTCAGAAATTTCAGGGTCATCACAGAAACCGACACCTCCGCGATCGCGAAGGTGTTGTGCCTATATGCTTCGCGATCGCGGAGCAGTGAAATCCAGCTCATGCATCATTTGGCTTCTAGTTTGTCGATAAAATATTTTATTTATATATAATTTATATTAATTAATTATATATTATATTATATTCTCGTGCATAGTCGACTTGTAACTTTAGCTCCATTGTCTTGTACGTTGATGCTCGGTTTATGTCTTGGTTCCAGTTTTTCGAATGTCTTTTCGTACGCTTCAAAATCTTGTACATTACGTTTCGCGGCTTATACTTTCATTAATAGTTAGGCTTAAATCATCGATAAACTATATTACCCGAAGTATAACTTTTATATACGAGTGTTTTGGTCATTTGCTTCTATAAATCATCGCCTCATTATCTATTAAAGTATATTAATAATATTGAAAAGTTTTATATCTAAATTACGTTCTTTTAATAAAACATTTTAATAATCAAAATTCTATTATATTGAAAACATTTTCTTACATTAAATATTATGATAGTTAAATAATTAACTTATCAAGAATCACGAGGAAAAATATTGTAAAGCATGCATTGAAAATTAAGCAGGAATCTCTACTACTTTTGTCTAATTCATGTTATTTGACACTTTGTTCTCACTTGTAGATTACACTACTATTTATTCCGAATATCGTTAAAAAGAAAAGTTTTCTTAAATCACAGTGGACCTCACAACAGAGACCCGTAACAATAACACAATCTATAAGAGATTTGATAAATATCTTTTAATTCAATCGTTTAGCATTATCTTTTAGTTCCAAAGTTAAATATATCAAATAGATATTTAAACCCATAAGTTTAATATACAGTATTATACATTTAATACTTCATTAATGTTTTCAATTTATAAGATATATATATATATATATATATATATATATATATATATATATATATATATATATATATATATATATATATATATATATATATATTCATATCCATTTATATAATTGTTCGTGAATCGTCGGAATTTGGTCGAGGTTAAATGAATACATGAACACAGCTCATAATGTTTGAGATTTAACTTTACAGACTTTCCTTATAATGTCGAAAACATTAAATCGTTTAAAGATTAAGTTTAAATTTGGTCGGAAATTTTCGGGCCGTCACACTTTGCAATGATGATCCTAAGACAACACTGGGACATACATTACACTAAGTAAACTCACAAGATTAATGATTTTGATTAGTAAGTTTACAACAACCAAATTCTATATCTCTAAGATCATAGAATTTTCTCTTGCTTGATCACATTTGAGTAGTAATTAGAGCCCTTGTGATCTTTAGAAATATGCCTTTGAAATATGCAAGAGGGTCAGCTTCAAATGCTCCTTAATGTTTGCCTTTTATAGTGAGATTCAAAAAGTAGCCGTTGACACACGGTTGCCATCACGGTCGACCGTGGTTCGACCGTGCGTGCTCCAGTCCAAATTTAGTATCCGTTGTATAGCCATTTGACTCAAATTTGAACACCACATTTTGGCACCTTTACTCCTTCTAGCACCGGCAAAAGAAACCAAACATCCTATACACGTACTATATGCATTAAGTGTGTGAGATTTGGTCTTATTGCACGAAAGTGACTTAACATTCCAAAAGTGGTAAACCCAACATTCTTGGAGAAGTGTCTTGATTGATATTTTGGGAAATCTCAGTTTGATCAAGACTTAGTTAGTCACATTAATACCTTTGGTTTAATTCTAAAGACTAGGCACTATGTCATTAACTTCCTAGTTTCAATTAATCATAAGTCATGTTACATTTGGGTTTAGGTAGAGATTAATTGAATGATGTCTTTATAAGATAATCATGAAGTATGTAAAGACATCAAAGTTAAGTCATACTTGAACAAGCAATCACAATTAGTTACTTAGACTAGATCAAATAGACAATTGACTATAATTTTATTGTGAACCATTTTACACTTAATTTATTGGAGTAGGTTAGTTACTTGAATCCTAACTAGTGAGCACATAGAAAACATATTAAGCAAGTAATACTCACACATAGCAAGAGATAGTTACTATAAGATCAATCATATAGATATTTGCACAACTTGTATTTTAAGCTTTTAGCAAGCTTACTTGCAATATAACATATTGCATGATTAATGTGTAAGCACACATTAATGTCCAACATATGCACAAGGTAAGAGCAATCTCTAGTTGGGACTTGGTGACCATCCTAAATGTATCTAAGTGTATTTTGGGATTACAAGTATTTACTAGTTACACATGAGAGCATTGTTCCTCATTTAGCCATAATTAATCACTAAGTCATTTCTAATAGCAATTATTGTTCTAGTGACATTGGCTTAAGTGTGTTGGTACTTGATGATCATACTAAGGATGTATAGATAAGATTTAAGATCACAAGTTATTATTTAACACTTATGTCTTAAGCCTAATCTTGGTTAATTTGTCATTAAGATGTCATTAGGCGTAATTAACCATAATTAGTGTTTTTATGACCAAAACTCAATTGAGTATGGAGAGGGAATCTATTCTAAGTATGTTGAGAAAGGTTTCATGAATTATAAATGTCGGGAACTAGTCAAACTTTATTTGGTCAAAATCAGTAACAGAGAAAACTGCGGTCGTACTGCGGTTGACTGTGGTGGCGACCGTGCAACTTGTTTTCATAAAACTGCGTTGCAATTCAGTTTGAGGTTTCACGGTTGGCTATGCGGTCGACCGTACCTCGACCGTGTGTTTAGCTGAACTTATAATTTCATTCTTTAACCTATGTTTGGCTTGGTCATTTGCAAGATAAAGTATGGATTAGTGACCTTGCGTGTTTTATGTTAAGATGTCAGTCATCACTTATACATATGTGTGTGTCATCATCAAAACATATTCTTTGGTTAATCATCATACTTAAGTTTGTCAGTTAGTTTATTAACCAACATTCAACCAACATTTCCCCCTTTTTGATGATGACAAACATATAAGTGATGAGGGACATTTTGCTATAGATACGCAAGTGTTAACAATCACTTGTATTCATCTTTCTCCCCCTTTTGTCGAAGCAAAAAGGTTAGCTCCCCCTAGAACTAAGCTCGCCCTTAGAGTAAAACTCCCCCTTAAATTGTGCACGTTGGAAAAACATTTATTAAAACATAACAAGCCACATTTTATTCAAAGCAAACATGAAACATAGTGATGCATATTTGAAAATATGCATGGAAAGCACAACAAAGAGCACATAAAAGCATGGTATAGGTAGGCATTCTTCAAATTGCCTGGACCTATGTCTCGCGGTGAATGTAGCGATAAGTGTCTCTTATGATTCATTCAAGTCTGTTCAGATGTCGTCCAATTTTCAGAATATTTCCATGGATGACACTGCTTTGTCCTGACGTCGAGAGAAGACTGAAGTTTGGAGGATTATCAAGAGAAGGTTCAGCAAATGGTCTAGTTGATGCTCTACATATCGGGTATGACGAAACTTGAGCAGCATAGTGATAAGAAGTTATTAATTTGAGATAAGCAAAAAGTTTAGTTAAATGAAGGCCATAAGGTAGTTTCAAGTAGGGTTCTTGAGCTGCCTGTTGCATTCTTGATGCTATAAGAAATGCAATGTTTACCTTAAGTGAGTGTATGAGACACCACAAGAGAGTAACCTCATTTGCATTCATTCTCCAGAGTATTTCACCCTTTCCATATACATTTATGGAGATGATCTGTTGCCATAGATCATATGTTGAAGCAAGATGATGCACTAAGAAACCCTCCTTGTTGACGGACTCAAATTTAAGTGGTCCTTCACTCAGTGTTTTAAGAACACATTCTTTTTCTAACCATTCTGGAAACTCATCAAATGAGTTTGGGTTAAGAAAAAATTTGATTCTGTTACTTGGAACATCCATGATGTTTCCAAATTCTTCAAGTGTCAAGGAATAGTTTTTGCCATAGAGAGTGAATGATATCTTCATATCATCATGGAATTGGAAATTTGCATAGAATTCATTCACATGAAGAGGATATAGAGGTCCTCGAAGATTGAGAAAGACATTCCAATTCACACTAGAGAAGTTGGCCAGCGAATAAGTTGAGAGTTGATGAGTTGATACTTCTCTTCCTTCTGCAATTTGTCTCATGATTTGATTGTGGGTTTTTAGGGATTGTGAAGGTGGGTATAAGTTTAGTTGAATGTACTAGTTTTTATAGAGGCCTACTAGGTATCACTTTACTTTTACACAAGAGGGGTAGGTTAAATGAGTAAAGTCTTTTGATTGACAAGTCAATTCTCATTTGAGAAAAGATATTGGGCATAATCAAGACAAAATGGTTCGTCAATTTATGTATGGCTTATCTTGCGACAGAGCTGCGGTCGACCATGAGATAATCCGTGGAGTAACAGTTTTAGAAAAACTTAAACTCGTTGGTATAGGACACACACGGTTAGGTTCACGGTCGACCGTAGTTCAGCCGTGTATAAATCTGACATGCTTGGACTTTTAATTAAAAACATGTAGTAAGCACACATGAATACTTTATTAAACATACATATTAAAGTTCTCCAAACATTGTTGTCTTAAACATTCAACCATTCAACCATAGAATGTTTTCATGAGAATTTGTTAGAATTCTTCACTTGAACCATCATCTTCCTCATTTCCTGACCTACAGGTCAAGCTTCTGGTCACTCCTTTTAGTAATTTCTTCACCTTTGATTCCTTCTTCAAACTTTTGATTTGAGTTTGATAGATCTTATCCATCTTGGCATTGACCCCAAGATCCCTCACCAATTCATTTCCTTCTTCATTTTCACTGTCTGATATCTCAATAGCTCCTCTGCTTGTTCCCTCCTCATTGGCAGTTCTTCTTTGCTTGGAGGTTGATCCTCCTGTTATTTTTGGTGGTAGGATTGGTTGATGAGTGAGTGGAAGAGAGTCATCACTTTTGATGTTGAGGTGCCTAAATAGTTTGTTTAGATGCATTCCATAAGGCAAACCTCTAAATATTTCGGTGATGCGTCCACTCATTCTGTTTGCCATCAGATAGGCAATATTTACTTTGATTCCATTTTCCAAGCACCACAAGAGAGCAAATTGAGTAGCATGAATGTTTGAGTGATTTCCTGAACTGCAGTAGATGTTGTAGTCAATGACTTTGTTCCAAACTTCATACTCAGAAGAGAGATGTCTTCCCAGTACTCTAGACCTCTCAATTTCAGCACGAGGAGCACTGTCTTTGCACATTGTATCTATCAATGCCATTTTATTGGAGATAAAATTCGGAAGATATGCCAGTCCATGATGCGAACTGAAGAATTCTTCACCATCAGTTGGAACTTGAATAATGCGCCCGAAATCCACAAGTGAGTAGTGGTAATTGGTGCCTTGAAGACTGAAGGAGACTTCATTGTTCACAAAATTGAAATTTACATAAAATTCACGAATGAGAGATGGATAAATGGGACCATCAAGAGTAAGAAAGGCTTCCTATTGAAGAGTTTTGAATTGTCTCACAAGCTCTGGAATTTGATCGTGGGCAACTTTTCTTCCTTCAGTGATAAGACGTCTAGAGAGAAACCAAATGTTGTACTTAATTCTCTCTGTAGGATCTGATGGTGGATCGTATGAGTCCTTTCTTCTTGGTTCACTGCTCTTTCCCTTTCCTCTTGCCATTTTCTACACGATGGTACTTTAAATTAGTTCAAAGTGTATGATTCAATTGTAGGAAACAAGTTTTGCAAACTTTAATTATCATCAATACTTAGATCTTTTGATGTTAATATTCTTCACATTTTCACTCTTCATTAGTGTCAATGAGTTTGCAACTAGATTAAGATTTTCACAAAGTTCATATGTGTTCTAGACTTTTGAGATCATCATCAACACATATTTTGACATTCAACATTATTACACTCAATTTGCAACAATGTCATTTATATCATATGAACAATGCTTCTATGAAAATCTAACCTAGATGTATAATGAACCCTAGAATTATTCATTGTTAAATTAACGCATAGATAGGTACTACTACAATCCTTTCCAAGTTGTTCTTTAAGAACAATTTTGATTGTTTGCATCAATTTAAGATTTGACTCATTCTAGTTAGGGTTTCTTCATAACCCTAATTCATCATACAAACACAATTAAATGCTAGGAAAGCAAGGATTAATCATACCGAAAGTTGGAATTGAGATTGAAGGAATGAGCGTCCTTCTTCGTGCGGTTGATCTACCTCAGCCGTGTGTAAGTGTGTGTGTTTTGAAATGAGTTAGAAAGAAGTAAAAGTAAGGGTTTAATTTAATTTAAAATAGAATCAGACCACGCACGGTCGAAGCACGGTTGACCGTGGTGTTAGCCGTGCAGGAATTTTTACACGTACAGGACAGGAATCTGCTATCAGGTATACGGTCAGCCGTGGTGCTGCCGTGGATCCTTCTGATCACTTATTTCTTCACTTCTTCTTTCTTTGAACGCGTTTTGACGAATCTTAGGTTCTATAGAATACTTGAGGACAAGTTTTCTTTTCCTAACATTGAATGATTACATCCTCCCGATGTTTAATCATCAATGACACGTAATATACTATATATATATATATATATATATATATATATATATATATATATATATATATATATATATATATATATATATATATATATATATATATATATATATATATATATACACACATATATATTCATATTCAATCATTCACATAGTATACACAAAACGCATCAATAATGTATTTAGCATGCAATACATAGTTCCACATAAACACACAATCCTAAAGCAAGTAAGCTTCCTCCACTAACCTTTTAAAATCATTTTTGAAAAACAATTTTGCATTTGTAAGAAAAACCTTTCATTAATATAAAGTCTTTTTGAGAAAGTTATTCTCATTAGTATTTTGATCATTGATTTTGATTAATTTTAAGATTACCCAATCCTTGACTTATCCCTACCATAGAATTGCTAGCTTGGTCAATTTTTCCCATATTCTCAATTTTCCTAATAATAGACAATGGACTTTGATTACAAGATTTGTGTTTGCTAGAGTCGTGGCATATATTTATTTCACGTTTACCTCTTGATGAATCACAAATAATCAAACTTTCAAAATTTCTTTTCAAAGCGTTGTTTTCATCAATTAAGGTTTTGTTAAGTTGTCTAACATTGTGTAATTCTTTCTCTAAAAGTTTTACTTTGTCACGACTACTATCATACACAAACATAATAGTCTTGTAATCATCTAACAATTCTTCATAATTTGAAGGATAGAATACATGTACCTCATTGCAATCCATGCTTGAGACATCATCTTCTTTGAAAGGAGATTCAACCTCTTCTTCACTTTGACCATCTTGATCCAAATCATTCTAAGAACTCATGAGGCAAAAGTCTTCATTTTCATTCAACCCTTTTGCTTGAGAATCATCAATCTTTTCCAAATCCTTCTCTATTCCTTTACCCTTAAAACTCCTAGAGTTTTCTTCTTCTTATGAAGATAGTGAATCCCAACATTCTTTTGCACTTTCACATGAAATTATCTTTAATCTTTCTTCACTAGAAAAAAATTACATGAAGTAGTGAAATTGCATCAAATTGTTTCAAAACATCATTGTTTTGAAATGTTGACTTCACTAGTCTTGAACTAGCTTGTGGTACAAAGTCTCCTACTTTGATTATTCTCCACAAGTAGTAATCCTTGGATTTGAGATAAGACTCAAATCTTAATTTCCACACATCAATATTCATCTTATCAAAGATTGGTGCTTCTTTCACCAATTCTTCCAAGTTTCTCATAGTTTGAGTTGATCCGAGAATCGTTGACTCAAGTTTTTGCACGAAATGAATTTTGACACCTTCAAAAACGTTTATAGAGCAATGATTTGAGCAACCGCTCTGATACCATGTGACGACCCGGAAATTTCCGACCAAATTTAAACTTAATCTTTATATGATTTCGACACGATAAGCAAAGTCTGTAATGTTGAGTCTCAAAAATTTTGAACTGTTTCATATATTCAATTGATCTTCGATCATTCCCGACGATTCACGAACTTGTACTTGTAAATAAATATGTATATATATATAAATGTCATATATATAAAATGTATAAGTATCAAATATTTAAATAATGTTATCATATAATGAATGATATAATTACATAATTAATAGATTGTAATATTAATATATTAAATGTAATTACAAATTAAAATATAATTGTTATACTAATATTATTATTACTTTCATTATTAATATAAAGATCAGTATTAGCTATTTTATTATTTTCAATATAAAACATATGAAAGTTAACACATGTAATTTGTTATATCATTATTATTACTAAAAATTATCATTTTTATTCCAAAATTATTATTATTATTATTTCTATTACTTTTAGTCATTATTCTTATTATTATTAGTATTACTTGGATATTAATAATATTATTATTATTATTATACCTAATTATTTGTTAATACAAATTATATATAGTAATGAAATATAAATACAGATATATGTATATACAGATATATAAAAACATATATATATATATATATATATATATATATATATATATATATATATATACAGATACACTATATGAATCAGTATTATTGTATTTAGATTAATTAAATACAGAATTATGCAAACACAGAATCAAAATTTGTTTCACGTTACAATCATACTGTAAGTAATATGATTTTTTGGCTCTGATCTAGTACAAATCAAGATTTAATCACAAGAATAAAACAAACTTGGATAGGAATCAGAAACAGATGAATGTACGAAATTGTACATCTGACTTATATTTTCTTATTTTCTTCTTCTTGTTCGAAGAACCTTGTCTGCGTTCTGTTACACGTCGATTTCACAATCGTCCTTCAAATCTTGTTACTGTATAATCCTGTCTGAATTTTGTTACCCGTCGACCTCAACAAGCACTACACAATCAAATTTTATTCAACTTGTATATATATATATTTTTTATGTGTACCCGATTGATTTTTCTGTCGACCCAATCAAAGCTACGAAACAAACTGTAATCGAATCTTGTGCTGTATATATCGTACGAATCTGTTACACTTCACTTTCTGCTTTACATATTTTTGTTTTGTTCCTTCTGGCCTCGAATATTTCTGTCGACCACCATCAATCCTACAAAACAAAATGTGATCAGTTATTGCTACGATATCACTCAATATATATAAAAATAATTACATACACAAAGCACATAGAGGTAGAGAGAGTTATAGAGTTACATTCATCATCACCTTTGATCATCATCTTCATTAATCACCATAAACAACTAGTAAACTTCATGCTCACTGCCACCAGGGTACGTGTCTATATTTTCTTTTTCCTTTCTTTTCCTCTCGTTAAACTACAAACATGTCAACCTAAGTCGCCACCCTACCAGTACCACTCGCCACCTTCACCATCGTAATTCATCACCATGATCACGACAAACCCATCATAGAACCAAACACCACTTCGGGAATTACTTGAACAAACCCAACCCACCATCACCTCTTTCTTTCTTTCTTTCTTTATTGATCTTCTTAGTGAAAACGCCACGATCACCCACATACTACAACCTAAACTTTTGCCGCTACTATCTATTGCAACCAACCTCGCCATATATTTTTTATGTTGCTATTCGCATATGGAGAACAATCAATACAGCTCTTTATCGAAACCCCCACTTGGTATGATAATTGAGAACATAGTATGCATGTATATAAAGATATTCATTTTTGAATAAATCACATACACACAAAAGTTACGCGATTCTAAAAACTCCCTTGCTCGACAACCTTTAAATAACAAGACCCCATTTTTTTTTTTTTTTTTTTTTTTGTTTAAAGGAAATAGGAACCGAAATGATTGAGTATTTGGACAACACATTTTTTTTCTTTTCTCTCTTGTTTTGATCGAGACCCTTGGTGGAATTATGGAGTAATTTTCGTTGAGTGACCAACATATTTAAAGTCAAATAACCCCACCACCCACTATCCATATTACTATCATTCACTTGTTTGTGTTTGTGTATGTGATAAAACCGATATTTTGGAAGATACATATTGATGAACGTACGATGATGGGTATGCAGGATTTCTATATGACATTAGACGATAATATTTTAATAAAGGTGTCATGTTTATGTGGTAATGATGAACGAGACCATGAGGGATACATGTATACATTTTTCTTTTTGTTATTACTACCGTGAGATTCATGTTCAACTAAAGCCCACCAAATTGTTTTCGTTTGGGCCGAGTTACAATGCCAAGTTGGGCCGTGTTCTTTTGGATTTACAATTTGGGCCGTTTGTGTGTTGGGCCGAGATGATCCAGAATTTCTGATTGGGCTGTAGAGTTGATCATATTTAGGGTGATGATGTTAGGTGATCGAGAGGAATGATGAACGAATGATTTTGTGATAATGTGATTATGGTAACGGGTTAGGAAATGGAGATAATAATGATTCATGACCGATGATAATAATATTGGTCACGATGATGATGAAATTACGAACATAAAATGATGATGACGATTTCATGTGAACTATGAAGAAGAAGGAAGCAGATTCATTTGAGTTTAAATGAGTTAGGGTAGTGGTTAAATCATAAATGAAATGGCGATGAAATGTTTAGGGTGTTATCGGGTGATGTGCGTAGAGGTGTATACAAAATAGTTATATTTTTACAAGAAAATACTATTAAATACGATACAATTTTACATAAGATATTTATTTATTTATAGAATGGATATACCTAAACCTTGCTACAACACTTATAGGCAGTGTACCTAATCGTACAGTAGTGTAGTTTTTAGTAAGTCCGGTTCGTTCCACGTGGATCTTAGCCAAGTTTAACACTATATTTTTAACTTATGATTGTAAAAATACAAAAATATATATAAGTAGTATTATTATTATAAAAGGGGGTTTTTACCGTTTAATGACCGGTTTGTCGATTTTAAAACTTTAGTCGCAGTTAAAACCTAATGTAAAATATTAAAAATAAATATAACTTAAATTAAAGCGTAAATTAAATAACGATAATGAAATTGCGATAAAATAAAATGACAATAAATAAAGTGCGATAATTAAAAAGTACGATAATTAAAAGTGTAATTAAATACAATGACAGTAAATAAAAGTGCGATAATTAAAAGTGCAATTAAATATGAAATAAAGGAAATTAAATATGAAATAAAGGAATTATGCTTATTTAAACTTCCGTAATCATGATGTTTGACGTGTTGATTTTAGTTTATTCCCATGGGTTAATTGTCCTTTGTCCTGGATTATTTGATATGTCCATACGGTTTTGTCCATAATAGTCCATCAGTCATAATCATAAAATGCGGAAGTCTTCGTCAAATTATTCTTATTCCCGAAGTCAAATATTCCAACTAATTGGGGATTCGAATTGTAACAAGGTCTTAATACGTTGTTTAATGAATACAACAGGTTATCGACTGCGTGTAAACCAAGGTTTTACTACTTTGTTAACAATTACACCAATTACCCTTGAATGTAATCCACCCCTGTTTCAACAAGTCTATTAACTATTAATCCAGTTCCGTGTCCGGTAAAATGAACAATTATTGGTATTTATAGATATCCCGCCCACCGTACCCGATTAAGCGTATGTGGTTATTTATAGATACGTCAAATTATAACCTTTATATTAAATTAACGAGGTATCATTAAGTTAATATAAAACCCATTAATAGCCCATAGTCTAATTTCCACAAGTGTCGTTCTTTTATCCAAACCCCAATTATGGTACAAAGCCCAATTACCCAATTTTAATATTTAGCCCAACATCACGATTACTTCGACATTAAATAAGCATAATAATAACTTAGCTACGAGACATTAATTTAAAAAGGTTGAACATAACTTACAATGATTAAAAATAGCGTAGCGTTACACGGACAGAATTTCGACTTACACCCTTACAACATTCGCTAACATACCCTTATTATTAGAATTTAAAATTAAAATTAAAATTAAAATATAATATATAAATAATTTTAAGAATTATTTAAATATTATATTATATTATATGTGCATAGTTGACTTGTAATTTTTAGTCCGTTGCGTCGAGCGTTGAGAGTTGACTCTGGTCCCGGTTCTGAATTTTCGAACGTCCTTGCGTACAATTTAATATCTTGTATTTTGCGTTTTGCGTCTTGTACTCTTGTAATTTCGAGACATTTCTCATCAATAATTTGAACCTCTTTGATTGTAATTTGTACTTTTGAGCTTTTTGGTCGTTTGCGTCTTCAATTCGTCGAATCTGTCTTTTGTCTTCACCTTTTATTATTTAAACGAATATCACTTGTAAATAGAACAATTGCAACTAAAAGCTTGTCTTTCTTGAGGGATAATGCTATGAAATATATGTTCGTTTTTAGCATTATCAAATATTTCCACACTTGAGCGTTGCTTGTCCTCAAGCAATATAGTCTTGAAATAAAAATACTAGAATCACTTCTTTATTCTTCACACTTTGTACATCAGTGAATTCTATACGGCGGTATGAGCAATGGTAGTAACGTTGTGGTTTACAGTCCCACATGACTATGAAAATTTAGATCCTTAAGGAAATTGAATCTTTATGAAAACATTTGATCTTTTGAAAATTCAATCTAGTTTTTACCCTAGATAAGTTTTCCGGAATAACCCTTCATCGGTGTTTGCAAAATGTTTTTGTGGGTTTGGTGGGTTTCAGATTTGAAAATTTTAGCTCAAAACTTGCGGTTTTGTGTCACCCACTTGCTAACCTTGTATTGGAAAAGCAACACGTCCAGTATACTTGTTCCGTATATTACCTTTCGGTAAACTACCGTCCGGTTGTAAAGGAAAGCGTTGAACAAGCAACTGTTAAGGCAATGTCCCATGACATGCTTTTAATTATGGTCTATAACGTGTCGGATGCAATTACTATCCTTTGTAGGAGCAATAGTAAAGCTCACCCTTATAGTTTTTCGGTCTGGCACAAGGTCCTGTCTTTGACCACGCTATGCAACCACCGTTCTTACGGTTGACACCCGATTTGGTTCAGGTGACCTGATGAATTCCAGGTGAATTCCTAGGATTTTACGTTCAATGGTAATGAACGCATTAAAAATGGGTTTTCAGAAAACAAATCGGTTTGTAATTTGATCAAAATATTTTCTCGTTCAAGCTCCAGTTTAGATATCATCGGATTCCATGAGTTTGTAATTCACAATCTTTAAAGTCAATCTTAAGGATTGAGTAATATCAGTCTTAAAAGCTGATTTTTGATCTTTCAAGGAGATTATCCTTTCTGGGGATCTGATTCATTAGTCTTATCAAGCTAATTTGCACGATGCCCTCCCCATTTTATGAGACAGATCCTCTCATGGTTAGGATAAGTCTGACCACTTGGCGACCCTGTTTGATGCTGAGGTCCGTGGATTTTCAGCTGATTTTTGAGAAAACTTTTCAAGGTTTTTCGTAGACTCTACAACTGATCTGGACGACAACTTCCTGACCTAAATCAAGAAGCGCGTTTCTTTTTTGGAAGACTTTACTTCTTTTTAATGATGGAATTGATTCATCGTGTAGATCCATCTTTCTTTCAAATATATTACAGTTTTCTGGGTAAAACAGTTAATTTTGTCCAAAACAAAAGTATCTTCAATTATTTGTACACAAATATGTGATATATGTTCAAAATAACTTGGTAATTTTTTTCACACTTGGCTTTTATTTTCCTTTTTTTTCCTTTTTATTGTCCTCTATTCCATTTTAAATGAATTCTAACATTTTGGGTTGTTTCTCAATTTATGTCCTTTCCGAGGTAACAATAATTTCGGTATTAACACCTAGTTTTATCGTTCATAAATATGTATAAACATGATTTTGAGTTCATTTAATTGAAAATTTTGAAAAATTTTACTAGAATTGGGTAGTCAGTATATAAGACTAGGGTTGTTCTTTATTATCAGAGAGCACTAGATTCTAATACAACTACTGCGTTACTAGTATTTTTAATGGTAACCAAGTGTATAAGTTAAAATTTTAAAAATCCGAAAGAATTTAACCCATTCCCACACTTAAGATCTTGCAATGCCCTCATTTGCAAGAAATCAGTAACAATTTAAATTATTGAGGGTGATTAGCGTAGAAAAATGATTAAATTTTACCAAAGTTTCCAAACATATTGGCGTTTGTTTGTTGAATGATAAATGGTGCACATTATTTGTTCATTCCGTCTTGTTGTTACATCACATTTGTTTTTCATTTTGTCGTCAAAATCAGTAGCTTTTGCTGAACTTAATGCCAATCTTTGAAAATGCGCTGTTTTACCCTGTTGTGTACAATTGAAAATATACATACATACAAATATAAACATGCATGGTAATTTGAAATGGGACTTTAAATCCCACTTTCAAATCAAATATGAAATATTAGTACAACATAATAAAAATATTAAACTTACATAAAAGTATCAAAATATAATGTGTTCAAACATAAATAAATTGAAATAATAAAAAGATAAAAATCATAGAAATCACCAACAGGAACTATATCAATTTGGATAGGGGTTCCAGTTCATGTCGTCGTCCGGGTTTCATGGTTGGTGATAGGTGTACTGATAGGCCTGGTTAGGGTAGTAGAGAGTATATGGTGGTCTCATCTCGGGCTGGTGTGGAGGATAGTAAGCAGGTCGGGTCGGGACGTAGTGATCCTGAGGTGACAGCCGGCTCATGATCTGATGCTGATGATAGTCCCATCTATCATACTGTCGTTGCCTGGAATGCTCGTAATCATTCCGGGCTTGCCACTTCTCCATCCGACTAAATCTCTCCCCGTTTGTCATATCTACCTCATCTACACGCTGGTAGACGTCAGTCATAGCCTCCCTAATGACATCCCTAATGTCATCCGCTTCCTGCATTTCCTCATCTGATCCTCTCTCTACCTGTGGATGACGACCTTTATAGTGTAGTGACCCGGAAAATTTCGACTAATTTTAAACCAAACTCTCGATAAGATTTAATATTTTGACACGGTAAGCAAAATCTGTAAATTTGAGTCTCAAAGTTTCTAGAACTGTTTATATGGATTTAGTTACCCTTTGACTATTCCGACGATTCACGAGCCTTTAATTGTAAACAGAAATGTATATATAAATAAATATATAATAATATATAATAAATTAATTATATATTTAATGAACTGTTATGTAAATTTATTATTATTATAAATTATATTTATTATTATTGTTATTATTGGAAAATAATATATTGTATTGTTATTAACATTAATAATATGATTATTATTAATATGTATTATTATTAATATAATTATTATTACTACTAATATATTATAAATTATTAATATTTATTATATAAATTATAAATCAAGGAATTATCGTACGAATTCAGTTTGATGTTAATATCAGTCTATAGCTACTTTTGTTTTCTTGTCACTTATCTGATTATAAGAAGGAATCCAATTACAGAGTCAAAACAAAAAAAATTGTTATATATCGTATTCAACCTTTATATTTTTTTTATATATTTCCTGTCCTTTACGAATTGTTCCTGTCGACCATTGATGACCACCACACAGTCCTAATCGATTTTAGCTGCCATACAACGTATTCAGTCCCATTATATAAGTCTTCAACTGCATTTGGAATTTAAACAAAGATAATAAAAAAAAAAAAAAAACAAACAGCTCGTTCATCTCTGTATTCAACTTTTTGGTCAAAATTCGATTTCGAATCAATTCTCAAAAAGTGTTAATGCAGTCATGTTAGGAATCTCATACTCAAACTATCATCAAAATTTCAGTTTTCAATTCTTTAAATTGAATCTTAATTTTGGAGGCAAAGTTTATAATTTAAAAGGTCAACTTATGTTCTTCAAGCAAATTCGAAGTTGTTTTAATGTTTCTATTTAAATTGATGATTGAAAAAGGTTTTAGGAATGAATTGAAACAAAATTCGTGTTGTAACATTTGTCCAAAACGTACTCGAAATCGAAAATCAATTTTTTTTAAAGCAGCGACTGCAACAGCAGTTTTTTTTTCATTTTTTTTATTTTTTTTTGTTTTTGTTAATCAAATCAATCATATATAAGCATTTCTATGTTGGTTATTGAGTTTAAAAATCGAATTTGTAATCGTTAGTAAGATTAATATGATGATAAGTCGAGCTTGATTGTGAAGATGAAGAAGAAACTTAAATTAAATAATAACGGGTTTTAAAATAATTGAGTTCCATATTATAACAGATAGAAAGGAACGGAGGGATGGTTGTGTGGGTGTTCGGGTATTCGAAAGGTCGTGGGTTCGAGACCCACTTCGAGCATTATTTTGTTTAGAGGAGCCTCTAAGGTAGTTGTTATTACTAATTTTATTATTATTATTATTATTATTATTATTATTATTATTATTATTATTATTATTATTATTATTATTATTATTATTATTATTATTATAATTATTATTATTATTATTAATATTATTAATCATTGTTATTATTGTTATTATTATTATTGTTGTTGATAAAATTAATTATTGTTATCATTACAAGTATTATAGTTATAATTACTATTATCCTTATTATTATTACTAACATAAGTGTATTCATAAAAGTTAACAATTATTAATATTATCAAGTATTATTGATATTATCATTATTAATAGTATGATTTTTGTTATAAGTAGGAATATTATTATTATTATTATTATTATTATTATTATTATTATTATTATTATTATTATTATTATTATTATTATTATTATCATTATTATTATTATAAACGACTAGTATTTGTACTATCATTATTATTAATATTATCATTTTAATAAAATTATTATTAATATTATTAATAAATTATTAAATATCAAAACTATCATTTTTTAACAGTTAAATATTTTGTACATAAAATATACCCTTTACATATAATAAAAGTACATTAATATTTCATATACAATATATCAAACATATTAATAGTATTTATATAAATACTTGCATATAACCAACTAATGATTTTAAATATAATACTGATCATATATTATATTTAGATATATTGACACAACTAAATATATAAAAATATTTGTCACTTTAAATATATAAATATATATATCATTCGATTTCGATTATGTGTATTAATAAATAAACAAATGATATAGGTTCGTGAATCCGAGGCTAACCCTGCTTTGTTCAGTTGTTCAATATAGTCATATGTATTTTTACTACAAAATACATTAGGTGAGTTTCATTTACCTTTTTACCCTTTATATTTTTGGGCTGAGAATACATGCGCAATTTTTATAAATGTTTTACGAAATAGACACAAGTAATCAAAACTACATTATATGGTTGAATGATCGAAATCGAATATGCCCCTTTTTATTAAGTCTGGTAATCAAAGAATTAGGGAACAGACACCCTAATTGACGCGAACTCTAAAAATAGATCTATTGGGCCTAACAAACCCCATCCAAAGTACCGGATGCTTTAGTACTTCGAAATTTATATCATGTCTGAAGGAGGATCCCGGAATGATGGGGATATTCTTATATACATCTTGTTAAGGTCGGTTACCAGGTGTTCAATCCATATGAATGATATTTTTGTCTCTATGCATGGGACGTATATTTATGAGAACTGGAAATGAAATTCTTGTGGTCTATTAAAATGATAAAAATGAATATTTATGATAAACTAATTAACTCACCAACCTTTTGGTTGACACTTTAAAGCATGTTTATTCTCAGGTGTTAAAGAAATATTCCGCTGTGCATTTGCTCATTTTTTTAAAGATATTACTTGGAGTCTTTCATGGCATATTTCGAAGAACGTTGCATTCGAGTCATTGAGTTTATGACAGATTATTATTAAGTCAAGTTATAGTTGGATAGTGGATATTATGAAATAGTATGCATGTATGTCAATTTTCGATGTAAAGAGAGTTTATATTTTAAAAACGAATGCAATGTCTGAAAAGTGTATCATATAGAGGTCAAATACCTCGCGATGTAATCAACTATTGAGATTCATTTATAATGTATATGAACGGGTCCTTTCAGTTAGTATCAGAGCGGTGTTCATAGCGAACCAGGTCTGCATTAGTGTGTATAACTGATAAGTCGTTAGGATGCATTAGTGAGTCTGGACTTCGACCGTGTCTGCATGTCAAAAGTTTTGCTTATCATTTAGTGTCGAAAATTACCTGCTTATCATTCTTAGTCTAGACATGTCTTGCTGTCTCTATTGCATAGACAGTGTATAGATAAATTCATATCTTAGCGTATCTGTTATTGTTACCTTTGCCTGACAATTAGATTCCTCCGTAACTTATGAGATTTTAGTATTATATATGCATATGTAAATTATGTATTTCAGAGTACTAACCTACATCCTATAATCTATTTCTTATCGAAACTCCTTCATCTGATCGTACGAGATGAATCCCTCAACCAGTTCGAGTCCCTCAAGATTTCGATAGCTATTCCGAAAATTATTCCGACAGCTATTCCAACAGGGATATTCATCTAAGCTCCGAAAGCGGTGTCACCAGAATGAATCAATCAATCAGCCATCCCCAATTCATCTGATGGGTTCGTAGTCGACTTAATCAATGGAGACGCAAAGAAGGCGATCCCTTCTACCGACCGAATTCACCTCTTGAAAATGAACCTGAAGCGTTTACCGGCGAACCTGTTCGAGACACCATTTTCTCTCTCATTTCCAGAGTATCTCGTCACGATCATATGCTATCTCAGATTCTAAACCTCATTCATCCACTCGTCCGAACCGACAATCATCCCGGAGTAATAAAAGTCAACGAGTTTCGCGCCCGAATTGTAGCCTTGGAAAATATGGTGCAAAACGTACCAGCTTCAGCAACCTCACCGGCACCAATAGTACCATCAACAACCCAAGTCTCAAAATCACATGTCTCAACATCTCATTCTGTACTTCGAGTATAATCATCGTTCTACATGACGTTCTACATCATTTATCTTCGTTCGACATGGCGATTATGTAATCTCTAATGTTTTAGAGATTATATATATTCTTGTTCTAACGGTAAACCAAATGAGTTTAATATCATATTGACTCATTAAATCTATAATTACATCTGAAGAAAATATATATGTATATATATTTTCATAAAGATTGTAATTAAAAATTCTTTCGTACAAACTGTTAATGGTGAAAATATTTTAACGGGTAGGTAATACCCGAGGAATATTTAGATTTCACATTAATAAGTTACATTGTACATTCTTCGAATTTGATTCAACAGTCATTTACTATCTTACTTACATCCACAGATATACGAATCCGTTCACCATAGAATAATCATTTTCATTCAATCTCATATTTGGATTTTGACCTATCAGAATCCAACAAGTGGCATAATGAAGAAAACATTTGACAAAATAAAATTTGGTTAGAAACAAACAAATTAACTATGAGAAATTTTGTTAAGAATCCACGCTAACCAAATCCTAGCTAACTGATTTCATTTTAATTATCGCAGTTTATTTATAGCAATTTAAATATCGCAATTTTATTTATCGTCATTTAATTTCTGTTATTTACTTTACGCACTTTATTTATCGTCATTTAATTTATGTTATTTATTTTACGCACTTTAAATATCGGGACACGTATACAAGGTTTTGACATATCATATCGACGCATCTATATATATTATTTAGAATAACCATAGACACTCTATATGCAGTAATGCCGGAGTTAGCTATACAGGGTTGAGGTTGATTCTATAATAATATATATACTTTGAGTTGTGATCGAGTCTGAGACAGGTAGACGGGTCACGATACGTATTAATTAATTCGAATATTATATATTAAAATATATATGAATTATTGGACTGTTAATTGTGGACTATCGACTGTGGACTGCCATCATTGGACAATTAAAAATGAATTAAAATATTGATTATAACATATGAAACTAAACAATTCTTCAAGTTTGCCACTTTATTTCATCTTAAACCTCATTTGTATCTTGACGATTACAATCTGCGTTCAAACCTTTCATGATCCTTGAAAACACCGCAATTGAGAGGATGAACCGACCGCATTTCATCTACGGGAGAAGAGATTGATGCATATAGTTACGCACCTGAAAACGCTCAGAACTTGAGTAAACGTTAAAACGTACTTGTGCTAGCTCCTTTGGCGTTGTTATTACCGAATATAACTTTACAATTCCTTTTCAAATTAGCCAATTTTATCATAGCTCCAGCAAATCAGCTTCAATTTTTCATTCGAATAAATCTTATTATAAAGATTACCTCTTCATTATCATTACCGGAGAACCGTTTATATTCCACCACATTAGCAGTAAACTTACCAGCAACTTCAATGAATTTGGACTTTCTGAAAAATCATTATATTCTTTGAAACCCCATCGTGTATTCATCTATACCCTGTAACTGGAATTGCCATACCAATTACCGGGAATCAGCAAATCTGAATTTTGAGTCTCGTAACGTTTCCACATCAACAGTTATATGTATCCATATAACATTTATCTCTTAGAACTATGGTCTTCCATTCTGAAATTCTGAAAAGTATCCAGTCTGCGAATTAATACTTTGAATTTTTGAAAAGTTGAATGAAGCAACAAAAACTGTAAACGACCTCGACAGCTAAAAGTTGATGAAAAAGAATTGTATGTTGGCAAAGCTCAGAAAAAGTTTGAAACTGAAAAAAAAAAAAAAAAAACCGATTGAGCAAACTACGAAGGAGTCTCTGAACAAATCACAAGGACTAAACTTGTACATTAAGAATCCTGATGATTCTATTTCTGATAAAATCTTTAGCGAATACCTTGCTTCTGACTCCAAACTCTTGCGGACAAAATTTCTTCACCATCCTTCGATATTAGAAATTCCAAGATATCATCGTATCTTTCATTATAAATATCTTCCGTATTTCTGAAGATATTTTCATAACTATTCTTATCTAAAATCATTGATCTCTTAGTGCTATCAGTGTTACATCATATAGAAACTGTTAGTTTCTATATTCGATAAACTTTCAAGCTTAAAATACGAATGTTATTGAAGTAATGTTGGGAACCGATGCATGAGTTAGTATAATATAATGACACTTGATCAACGTGATTATATTACAGTAATTCATGCTGAGTTTCTAATGAAATGTGATGATTCACAGTACCATCATCATATGCCATTTACACGACTCTTACATTCTACCCAATCTCCAAGCATATTAAGAACATATCTTCTTGATAGTTTTATCTTTCCGGATATTGTAGTAATTTGACAAATCAAGATTGTGCCATTACGATTTCCTTCTTAGAATATTAACTATGTTCATTTCAAAATTCATACTTACGAATTCTGGACCATTATTCGCTTGACTCACGGACGGGAAGAGAAAGCAAAAGCATAAAACTCCGAAATATAATGGAGAATATAAAAAGCCCGATAACAACCCCAAAACTACAAACCGTGTATATCAATGCGTATAGCAATATAAAGACACGGGAGAATGAATAACACTATAACCCCAAGATAATAGTAGAAGTAAATAAAATCCTCTGGTGGTAGATGAAAGAGAAGAATGACAGATATGAAGGTTAGAAGTATATCAAGAATCAGTACTGGATGGAGCATTTTGAAGAATGCTTTAAGGTATGAATTGAGGGAGAAAGAATAGAAGGTGCAAGTTGTAGAAAATAAGGAAACGAATGGGGTGGATTTATAGTGAAATATCCGACAGATCAATCGAAACAGATTATTGTATTTAATCAAAGAAGATCTTAATTTCCTTAAACACCGAAGAACCAAATATAATCGCAAAGATTTTCTTTAAATCCCATGAATTCCTGAAATCAATCATAACTACGTCATCGGTTAAAATGAATATACATTTACTCATTTCACTCTCTTACAATAACTTCATTATACTCTTCGTATAATCAAATTGTTTTATCTATATTAATAAATAATGATAAAACTCTATTTATCAACTCATATTCGTTATGAAAACATTTTTATTGTTAGCCATGACGACCTCACTCAAATTTCGGGATGAAATTTCTTTAACGGGTAGGTACTGTAGTGACCCGGAAAATTTCGACTAATTTTAAACCAAACTCTCGATACGATTTAATATTTCGACACGGTAAGCAAAGTCTGTTGAAATGTCCCGTTCTTATTGATTAAAAACGTTCCATATTAATTGATTTCGTTGCGAGGTTTTGACCTCTATATGAGACGTTTTTCAAAGACTGCATTCATTTTAAAACAAACCATAACCTTTATTTCATCAATAAAGGTTTAAAAAGCTTTAAGTAGATTATCAAATAATGATAATCTAAAATATCCTGTTTACACACGACCATTACATAATGGTTTACAATACAAGTATGTTACAACAAAATAAGTTTCTTGAATGCAGTTTTTACACAATATCATACAAGCATGGACTCCAAATCTCGTCCTTATTTAAGTATGCGACAGCGGAAGCTCTTAATAATCACCTGAGAATAAACATGCTTAAAACGTCAACAAAAATGTTGGTGAGTTATAGGTTTAACCTATATATATCAAATCATAATAATAGACCACAAGATTTCATATTTCAATACACATCCCATACATAGAGATAAAAAATCATTCATATGGTGAACACCTGGTAACCGACATTAACAAGATGCATATATAAGAATATCCCCATCATTCCGGGACACCCTTCGGATATGATATAAATTTCGAAGTACTAAAGCATCCGGTACTTTGGATGGGGTTTGTTAGGCCCAATAGATCTATCTTTAGGATTCGCGTCAATTAGGGTGTCTGTTCCCTAATTCTCAGATTACCAGACTTAATAAAAAGGGGCATATTCGATTTCGATAATTCAACCATAGAATGTAGTTTCACGTACTTGTGTCTATTTTGTAAATCATTTATAAAACCTGCATGTATTCTCATCCCAAAAATATTAGATTTTAAAAGTGGGACTATAACTCACTTTCACAGATTTTTACTTCGTCGGGAAGTAAGACTTGGCCACTGGTTGATTCACGAACCTATAACAATATATACATATATATCAATGTATGTTCAAAATATATTTACAACACTTTTAATATATTTTGATGTTTTAAGTTTATTAAGTCAGCTGTCCTCGTTAGTAACCTACAACTAGTTGTCCACAGTTAGATGTACAGAAATAAATCGATAAATATTATCTTGAATCAATCCACGACCCAGTGTATACGTATCTCAGTATTGATCACAACTCAAACTATATATATTTTGGAATCAACCTCAACCCTGTATAGCTAACTCCAACATTCACATATAGAGTGTCTATGGTTGTTCCGAAATATATATAGATGTGTCGACATGATAGGTCGAAACATTGTATACGTGTCTATGGTATCTCAAGATTACATAATATACAATACAAGTTGATTAAGTTATGGTTGGAATAGATTTGTTACCAATTTTCACGTAGCTAAAATGAGAAAAATTATCCAATCTTGTTTTACCCATAACTTCTTCATTTTAAATCCGTTTTGAGTGAATCAAATTGCTATGGTTTCATATTGAACTCTATTTTATGAATCTAAACATAAAAAGTATAGGTTTATAGTCGGAAAAATAAGTTACAAGTCGTTTTTGTAAAGGTAGTCATTTCAGTCGAAAGAACGACGTCTAGATGACCATTTTAGAAAACATACTTCCACTTTGAGTTTAACCATAATTTTTGGATATGGTTTCATGTTCATAATAAAAATCATTTTCTCAGAATAACAACTTTTAAATCAAAGTTTATCATAGTTTTTAATTAACTAACCCAAAACAGCCCGCGGTGTTACTACGACGGCGTAAATCCGGTTTTACGGTGTTTTTCGTGTTTCCAGGTTTTAAATCATTAAGTTAGCATATCATATAGATATAGAACATGTGTTTAGTTGATTTTAAAAGTCAAGTTAGAAGGATTAACTTTTGTTTGCGAACAAGTTTAGAATTAACTAAACTATGTTCTAGTGATTACAAGTTTAAACCTTCGAATAAGATAGCTTTATATGTATGAATCGAATGATGTTATGAACATCATTACTACCTTAAGTTCCTTGGATGAACCTACTGGAAAAGAGAAAAATGGATCTGGCTTCAATGGATCCTTGGATGGCTCAAAGTTCTTGAAGCAAAATCATGACACGAAAACAAGTTCAAGTAAGATCATCACTTGAAATAAGATTGTTATAGTTATAGAAATTGAACCAAAGTTTGAATATGATTATTACCTTGTATTAGAATGATAACCTACTGTAAGAAACAAAGATTTCTTGAGGTTGGATGATCACCTTACAAGATTGGAAGTGAGCTAGCAATCTTGAAAGTATTCTTGATTTTATGAAACTAGAACTTTTGAAATTTATGAAGAACACTTAGAACTTGAAGATAGAACTTGAGAGAGATCAATTAGATGAAGAAAATTGATGAATGAAAGTGTTTGTAGGTGTTTTTGGTCGTTGGTGTATGGATTAGATATAAAGGATATGTAATTTTGTTTTCATGTAAATAAGTCATGAATGATTACTCATATTTTTGTAATTTTATGAGATATTTCATGCTAGTTGCCAAATGATGGTTCCCACATGTGTTAGGTGACTCACATGGGCTGCTAAGAGCTGATCATTGGAGTGTATATACCAATAGTACATACATCTAAAAGCTGTGTATTGTACGAGTACGAATACGGGTGCATACGAGTAGAATTGTTGATGAAACTGAACGAGGATGTAATTGTAAGCATTTTTGTTAAGTAGAAGTATTTTGATAAGTGTCTTGAAGTCTTTCAAAAGTGTATGAATACATATTAAAACACTACATGTATATACATTTTAACTGAGTCGTTAAGTCATCGTTAGTCGTTACATGTAAATGTTGTTTTGAAACCTTTAGGTTAACGATCTTGTTAAATGTTGTTAACCCAATGTTTATAATATCAAAAGAGATTTTAAATTATTATATTATCATGATATTATGATGTACGAATATCTCTTAATATGATATATATACATTAAATGTCGTTACAACGATAATCGTTACATATATGTCTCGTTTCAAAATCATTAAGTTAGTAGTCTTGTTTTTACATATGTAGTTCATTGTTAATATACTTAATGATATGTTTACATATCATAATATCATGTTAACTATATATATAATCATATATATGTCATCATATAGTTTTTACAAGTTTTAACGTTCGTGAATCACCGGTCAACTTGGGTGGTCAATTGTCTATATGAAACCTATTTCAATTAATCAAGTCTTAACAAGTTTGATTGCTTAACATGTTGGAAACATTTAATCATGTAAATATCAATCTCAATTAATATATATAAACATGGAAAAGTTCGGGTCACTACAGTACCTACCCGTTAAATAAATTTCGTCCCGAAATTTTAAGCTGTTGAAGGTGTTGACGAATCTTCTGGAAATAGATGCGGGTATTTCTTCTTCATCTGATCTTCACGCTCCCAGGTGAACTCGGGTCCTCTACGAGCATTCCATCGAACCTTAACAATTGGTATCTTGTTTTGCTTAAGTCTTTTAACCTCACGATCCATTATTTCGACGGGTTCTTCGATGAATTGAAGTTTTTCGTTGATTTGGATTTCATCTAACGGAATAGTGAGATCTTCTTTAGCAAAACATTTCTTCAAATTCGAGACGTGGAAAGTGTTATGTACAGCCGCGAGTTGTTGAGGTAACTCAAGTCGGTAAGCTACTGGTCCGACACGATCAATAATCTTGAATGGTCCAATATACCTTGGATTTAATTTCCCTCGTTTACCAAATCGAACAACGCCTTTCCAAGGTGCAACTTTAAGCATGACCATCTCTCCAATTTCAAATTCTATATCTTTTCTTTTAATGTCAGCGTAGCTCTTTTGTCGACTTTGGGCGGTTTTCAACCGTTGTTGAATTTGGATGATCTTCTCGGTAGTTTCTTGTATAATCTCCGGACCCGTAATCTGTCTATCCCCCACTTCACTCCAACAAATCGGAGACCTGCACTTTCTACCATAAAGTGCTTCAAACGGCGCCATCTCAATGCTTGAATGGTAGCTGTTGTTGTAGGAAAATTCTGCTAACGGTAGATGTCGATCCCAACTGTTTCCGAAATCAATAACACATGCTCGTAGCATGTCTTCAAGCGTTTGTATCGTCCTTTCGCTCTGCCCATCAGTTTGTGGATGATAGGCAGTACTCATGTCTAGACGAGTTCCTAATGCTTGCTGTAATGTCTGCCAGAATCTTGAAATAAATCTGCCATCCCTATCAGAGATAATAGAGATTGGTATTCCATGTCTGGAGATGACTTCCTTCAAATACAGTCGTGCTAACTTCTCCATCTTGTCATCTTCTCTTATTGGCAGGAAGTGTGCTGATTTGGTGAGACGATCAACTATTACCCAAATAGTATCAAAACCACTTGCAGTCCTTGGCAATTTAGTGATGAAATCCATGGTAATGTTTTCCCATTTCCATTCTGGGATTTCGGGTTGTTGAAGTAGACCTGATGGTTTCTGATGCTCAGCTTTGACTTTAGAACACGTCAAACATTCTCCTACGTATTTAGCAACATCAGCTTTCATACCCGGCCACCAAAAATGTTTCTTGAGATCCTTGTACATCTTCCCCGTTCCAGGATGTATTGAGTATCTGGTTTTATGAGCTTCTCTAAGTACCATTTCTCTCATATCTCCAAATTTTGGTACCCAAATCCTTTCAGCCCTATACCGGGTTCCGTCTTCCCGAATATTAAGATGCTTCTCCGATCCTTTGGGTATTTCATCCTTTAAATTTCCCTCTTTTAAAACTCCTTGTTGCGCCTCCTTTATTTGAGTAGTAAGGTTATTATGAATCATTATATTCATAGATTTTACTCGAATGGGTTCTCTGTCCTTCCTGCTCAAGGCATCGGCTACCACATTTGCCTTCCCCGGGTGGTAACGAATCTCAAAGTCGTAATCATTCAATAATTCAATCCACCTACGCTGCCTCATATTCAGTTGTTTCTGATTAAATATGTGTTGAAGACTTTTGTGGTCGGTATATATAATACTTTTGACCCCATATAAGTAGTGCCTCCAAGTCTTTAATGCAAAAACAACCGCGCCTAATTCCAAATCATGCGTCGTATAATTTTGTTCGTGAATCTTCAATTGTCTAGACGCATAAGCAATCACCTTCATTCGTTGCATTAATACACAACCGAGACCTTGCTTTGATGCGTCACAATAAATCACAAAATCATCATTCCCTTCAGGCAATGACAATATAGGTGCCGTAGTTAGCTTTTTCTTCAATAACTGAAACGCTTTCTCTTGTTCATCATTCCATTCAAATTTCTTCCCTTTATGCGTTAATGCAGTCAAGGGTTTTGCTATTCTGGAAAAGTCTTGGATGAACCTTCTGTAGTAACCAGCTAGTCCTAAAAACTGGCGTATGTGTTTCGGAGTTTTCGGGGTTTCCCACTTTTCAACAGTTTCTATCTTTGCCGGATCCACCTTAATACCTTCTTTGTTCACTATGTGACCGAGGAATTGAACTTCTTCCAACCAAAATGCACACTTTGAAAACTTAGCGTACAATTCTTCCTTCCTCAATACTTCTAACACCTTTCTCAAATGTTCACCGTGTTCTTGGTCATTCTTTGAGTAAATAAGTATGTCATCAATGAAAACAATGACAAACTTGTCAAGGTATGGTCCACACACTCGGTTCATAAGGTCCATGAACACAGCTGGTGCATTAGTTAAACCAAACGGCATGACCATAAACTCGTAATGACCGTAACGTGTTCTGAAAGCAGTCTTTGGAATATCATCTTCTTTCACCCGCATTTGATGATACCCGGAACGTAAGTCAATCTTTGAATAAACAGACGAGCCTTGTAGTTGATCAAATAAGTCATCGATTCTCGGTAGTGGGTAGCGGTTCTTGATGGTAAGTTTGTTCAACTCTCGGTAGTCGATACACAACCTGAATGTACCATCTTTCTTCTTGACAAACAAAACAGGAGCTCCCCACGGTGATGTGCTTGGTCGAATGAAACCACGCTCTAAAAGTTCTTGTAATTGGCTTTGTAGTTCTTTCATCTCGCTGGGTGCGAGTCTGTAAGGAGCACGAGCTATTGGTGCAGCTCCTGGTACAAGATCTATTTGAAATTCAACGGATCGATGTGGGGGTAATCCAGGTAATTCTTTCGGAAATACATCAGGAAATTCTTTTGCGACGGGAACATCATTGATGCTCTTTTCTTCAGTTTGTACTTTCTCGACGTGTGCTAGAACAGCATAGCAACCTTTTCTTATTAGTTTTTGTGCCTTCAAATTACTAATAAGATGTAGCTTCGTGTTGCCCTTTTCTCCGTACACCATTAAGGGTTTTCCTTTTTCTCGTATAATGCGAATTGCATTTTTGTAACAAACGATCTCCGCTTTCACTTCTTTCAACCAGTCCATACCGATTATCACATCAAAACTCCCTAACTCTACTGGTATCAAATCAATCTTAAATGTTTCGCTAACCAGTTTAATTTCTCGATTACGACATATATTATCAGCTGAAATTAATTTACCATTTGCTAATTCGAGTAAAAATTTACTATCCAAAGGCGTCAATGGACAACTTAATTTAGCACAAAAATCTCTACTCATATAGCTTCTATCCGCACCCGAATCAAATAAAACGTAAGCAGATTTATTGTCAATAAGAAACGTACCCGTAACAAGCTCCGGGTCTTCCTGTGCCTCTGCCGCATTAATATTGAAAACTCTTCCACGGCCTTGTCCATTCGTGTTCTCCTGGTTCGGGCAATTTCTAATAATGTGGCCTGGTTTTCCACATTTATAACAAACTACATTGGCATAACTTGCTCCGACACTACTTGCTCCGCCATTACTCGTTCCGACACCATTTGTTCCTTTCGTTCTATTAACCCCTGGTCCGTAGACCTCACACTTCGCCGCGCTATGACCATTTCTTTTACACTTGTTGCAAAATTTGGTGCAGAACCCCGAGTGATTCTTTTCACACCTTTGGCATAGCTGCTTCTGATTGTTGTTGTTGTTGCGGTTATTATTGTTGTTGGGATGATTGTTGTAGTTGCTGTTGTTGTTGTTGTTGTTGTTGGGCCGTTTGTTGTAGTTGCGAGTGATGTTGCGATTGTTGGGATAATTGTTGCGATTATTGTTGTAATTGTTGTTGTTGTTGTATTGGTGATTCTTATCACCGTTTTCCTCCCACTTTCTTTTGACTTGCTTCACATTGGCCTCTTCAGCAGTCTGTTCTTTAATTCTTTCTTCAATTTGGTTCACGAGTTTGTGAGCCATTCTACATGCCTGTTGTATGGAGGCGGGCTCGTGTGAACTTATATCTTCTTGGATTCTTTCTGGTAATCCTTTCACAAACGCGTCAATCTTCTCTTCCTCATCTTCGAATGCTCCCGGACACAATAGGCACAATTCTGTGAATCGTCTTTCGTATGTGGTAATATCAAATCCTTGGGTTCGTAACCCTCTAAGTTCTGTCTTGAGCTTATTGACCTCAGTTCTGGGACGGTACTTCTCGTTCATCAAGTGCTTGAATGCTGACCAAGGTAGTGCGTACGCATCATCTTGTCCCACTTGCTCTAGATAGGTATTCCACCATGTTAACGCAGAACCTGTGAAGGTATGCGTAGCGTACTTCACTTTGTCCTCTTCAGTACACTTACTTATGGCAAACACCGATTCGACCTTCTCGGTCCACCGTTTCAATCCAATCGGTCCTTCGGTTCCATCAAATTCCAAAGGTTTGCAGGCAGTGAATTCTTTGTAGGTGCATCCTACACGATTTCCTGTACTGCTAGATCCAAGGTTATTGTTGGTATGTAGCGCAGCCTGTACTGCGGCTATGTTTGAAGCTAGAAAAGTACGAAATTCCTCTTCATTCATATTCACGGTGTGTCGAGTAGTCGGTGCCATTTCCTTCAAAATAGTCAAATGGAACAAGTGAATCATACAGAATGTTAAGAGTAGTTAATAGTATTTCGTAGCATAATATGAACTCATTTATAAAAGCTTTTTCTTCATATTAGCGTTTTATAAGTTTAAATTCGGGTAGTACCTACCCGTTAAGTTCATACTTAGTAGCTAATATACAATTCAACTACTACAATTCTATATGAAAAACTGATTGTAATAATATTTCGCGTTCAAGCTTTTATACAATATTTTACAAACTTACAATACCGCTTATTTTACATAAAGCATGAAATATAGCACACAATAACTTTGATACAAGATAGTTGTGAAGATAATTCTAGCTAGTACACAAATCGTTCAGCAAAGGCAATAAAGACACGTAATTCATACGTCCAGAAACAAGTCATGCATTCTGGTTTTACTAGGACTACTTCCCATCCTTGGTCTTGTGCAACATAACCGTTATGGCCATTGATAAGACAGCGTGTTGTAACATCATCAAAGGGACGAGGGTTACGTAATGTCCAACAGTCCCGTAATAATCTAAAAACCTCATTTCTTACCCCAATTACCGACTCCGTCACTTGTGGAAACGTTTTGTTTAATAGTTGTAGCCCGATGTTCTTGTTCTCACTTTGGTGAGAAGCGAACATTACTAATCCGTAAGCATAACATGCTTCTTTATGTTGCATGTTAGCCGCTTTTTCTAAATCACGAAGTCCAATATTCGGATATATTGAGTCAAAATAATTTCTTAACCCGTTACGTAAAATAGCATTTGGGTTCCCCGCAATATATGCGTCAAAGTAAACACATCGTAACTTATGGGTTTCCCAATGTGATATCCCCCATCTTTCAAACGAAAGTCTCTTATAAACCAAGACATTCTTGGAACGTTCTTCGAATGTCTTACAAACTGATCTCGCCTTAAATAGTTGTGCCGAAGAATTCTGGCCGACTCTAGACAAGATTTCATCAATCATGTCTCCGGGTAGGTCTCTTAAAATATTGGGTTGTCTATCCATTTTGTGTTTTTAAACTGTAAAATAGACAAGAGTTAGATTCATAAAAAAAAAAAATACTTATTAATACAAGCAATTTTTACATATATCATAAAGCATAAGCACACTATATTACATATATTACACCACACGAATACAACTATCTTATTCCGACTCGCTCGTTTCTTCTTGTTGGGTTTTGGTTCGTTTTGCCAAGTTTCTAGGGATATATGATGTTCCCCTAATACGAGCCGTCGTTGTCCACATTGGTTTAGAAAAACCTGGTGGTTTAGAGGTTCCCGGGTCATTGTTACAACTTAAGGACTTCGGGGGTTGACGATACATATAAAGTTCATCGGGGTTGGAATTAGATTTCTCTATTTTTATGCTCTTTCCCTTATAATTTTCTTTTGCCTTTTTAAATTCAGTTGGGGTTATTTCTATAACATCATCGGAATTCTCGTCGGAATCCGATTCATCGGAGAATTGGTAATCCTCCCAATATTTTGCTTCCTTGGCGGAAACACCATTGACCATAATTAACCTTGGTCGGTTGGTTGAGGATTCTCTTTTACTTAACCGTTTTATTATTTCCCCCACCGGTTCTATTTCTTCTTCCGTTTCCGATTCTTCTTCCGGTTCCGATTCTTCTTCCGGTTCCGACTCTTCTTCCGGTTCCTCTTCGGGAACTTGTGAATCAGTCCACGAATCATTCCAATTTACATTTAACTCTTCATTATTATTAGGTGAGTCAATGGGACTTGTTCTAGAGGTAGACATCTATCACATAATATCAAACACGTTAAGAGATTAATATATCACATAATATTCATATGTTAAAAATATATAGTTTCCAACAAAAATGTTAAGCAATCATTTTTAAAGAAAACACGGTCGAAGTCCAGACTCACTAATGCATCCTAACAAACTCGATAAGACACACTAATGCAATTTTCTGGTTCTCTAAGACCAACGCTCTGATACCAACTGAAATGTCCCGTTCTTATTGATTAAAAACGTTCCATATTAATTGATTTCGTTGCGAGGTTTTGACCTCTATATGAGACGTTTTTCAAAGACTGCATTCATTTTAAAACAAACCATAACCTTTATTTCATCAATAAAGGTTTAAAAAGCTTTAAGTAGATTATCAAATAATGATAATCTAAAATATCCTGTTTACACACGACCATTACATAATGGTTTACAATACAAGTATGTTACAACAAAATAAGTTTCTTGAATGCAGTTTTTACACAATATCATACAAGCATGGACTCCAAATCTCGTCCTTATTTAAGTATGCGACAGCGGAAGCTCTTAATAATCACCTGAGAATAAACATGCTTAAAACGTCAACAAAAATGTTGGTGAGTTATAGGTTTAACCTATATATATCAAATCATAATAATAGACCACAAGATTTCATATTTCAATACACATCCCATACATAGAGATAAAAAATCATTCATATGGTGAACACCTGGTAACCGACATTAACAAGATGCATATATAAGAATATCCCCATCATTCCGGGACACCCTTCGGATATGATATAAATTTCGAAGTACTAAAGCATCCGGTACTTTGGATGGGGTTTGTTAGGCCCAATAGATCTATCTTTAGGATTCGCGTCAATTAGGGTGTCTGTTCCCTAATTCTCAGATTACCAGACTTAATAAAAAGGGGCATATTCGATTTCGATAATTCAACCATAGAATGTAGTTTCACGTACTTGTGTCTATTTTGTAAATCATTTATAAAACCTGCATGTATTCTCATCCCAAAAATATTAGATTTTAAAAGTGGGACTATAACTCACTTTCACAGATTTTTACTTCGTCGGGAAGTAAGACTTGGCCACTGGTTGATTCACGAACCTATAACAATATATACATATATATCAATGTATGTTCAAAATATATTTACAACACTTTTAATATATTTTGATGTTTTAAGTTTATTAAGTCAGCTGTCCTCGTTAGTAACCTACAACTAGTTGTCCACAGTTAGATGTACAGAAATAAATCGATAAATATTATCTTGAATCAATCCACGACCCAGTGTATACGTATCTCAGTATTGATCACAACTCAAACTATATATATTTTGGAATCAACCTCAACCCTGTATAGCTAACTCCAACATTCACATATAGAGTGTCTATGGTTGTTCCGAAAAATATATAGATGTGTCGACATGATAGGTCGAAACATTGTATACGTGTCTATGGTATCTCAAGATTACATAATATACAATACAAGTTGATTAAGTTATGGTTGGAATAGATTTGTTACCAATTTTCACGTAGCTAAAATGAGAAAAATTATCCAATCTTGTTTTACCCATAACTTCTTCATTTTAAATCCGTTTTGAGTGAATCAAATTGCTATGGTTTCATATTGAACTCTATTTTATGAATCTAAACATAAAAAGTATAGGTTTATAGTCGGAAAAATAAGTTACAAGTCGTTTTTGTAAAGGTAGTCATTTCAGTCGAAAGAACGACGTCTAGATGACCATTTTAGAAAACATACTTCCACTTTGAGTTTAACCATAATTTTTGGATATGGTTTCATGTTCATAATAAAAATCATTTTCTCAGAATAACAACTTTTAAATCAAAGTTTATCATAGTTTTTAATTAACTAACCCAAAACAGCCCGCGGTGTTACTACGACGGCGTAAATCCGGTTTTACGGTGTTTTTCGTGTTTCCAGGTTTTAAATCATTAAGTTAGCATATCATATAGATATAGAACATGTGTTTAGTTGATTTTAAAAGTCAAGTTAGAAGGATTAACTTTTGTTTGCGAACAAGTTTAGAATTAACTAAACTATGTTCTAGTGATTACAAGTTTAAACCTTCGAATAAGATAGCTTTATATGTATGAATCGAATGATGTTATGAACATCATTACTACCTTAAGTTCCTTGGATGAACCTACTGGAAAAGAGAAAAATGGATCTGGCTTCAATGGATCCTTGGATGGCTCAAAGTTCTTGAAGCAAAATCATGACACGAAAACAAGTTCAAGTAAGATCATCACTTGAAATAAGATTGTTATAGTTATAGAAATTGAACCAAAGTTTGAATATGATTATTACCTTGTATTAGAATGATAACCTACTGTAAGAAACAAAGATTTCTTGAGGTTGGATGATCACCTTACAAGATTGGAAGTGAGCTAGCAATCTTGAAAGTATTCTTGATTTTATGAAACTAGAACTTTTGAAATTTATGAAGAACACTTAGAACTTGAAGATAGAACTTGAGAGAGATCAATTAGATGAAGAAAATTGATGAATGAAAGTGTTTGTAGGTGTTTTTGGTCGTTGGTGTATGGATTAGATATAAAGGATATGTAATTTTGTTTTCATGTAAATAAGTCATGAATGATTACTCATATTTTTGTAATTTTATGAGATATTTCATGCTAGTTGCCAAATGATGGTTCCCACATGTGTTAGGTGACTCACATGGGCTGCTAAGAGCTGATCATTGGAGTGTATATACCAATAGTACATACATCTAAAAGCTGTGTATTGTACGAGTACGAATACGGGTGCATACGAGTAGAATTGTTGATGAAACTGAACGAGGATGTAATTGTAAGCATTTTTGTTAAGTAGAAGTATTTTGATAAGTGTCTTGAAGTCTTTCAAAAGTGTATGAATACATATTAAAACACTACATGTATATACATTTTAACTGAGTCGTTAAGTCATCGTTAGTCGTTACATGTAAATGTTGTTTTGAAACCTTTAGGTTAACGATCTTGTTAAATGTTGTTAACCCAATGTTTATAATATCAAAAGAGATTTTAAATTATTATATTATCATGATATTATGATGTACGAATATCTCTTAATATGATATATATACATTAAATGTCGTTACAACGATAATCGTTACATATATGTCTCGTTTCAAAATCATTAAGTTAGTAGTCTTGTTTTTACATATGTAGTTCATTGTTAATATACTTAATGATATGTTTACATATCATAATATCATGTTAACTATATATATAATCATATATATGTCATCATATAGTTTTTACAAGTTTTAACGTTCGTGAATCACCGGTCAACTTGGGTGGTCAATTGTCTATATGAAACCTATTTCAATTAATCAAGTCTTAACAAGTTTGATTGCTTAACATGTTGGAAACATTTAATCATGTAAATATCAATCTCAATTAATATATATAAACATGGAAAAGTTCGGGTCACTACATCTGTAAAGTTGAGTCTCAAAGTTTCTAGAACTGTTTATATGGATTTAGTTACCCTTTGACTATTCCGACGATTCACGAGCCTTTAATTGTAAACAGAAATGTATATATAAATAAATATATAATAATATATAATAAATTAATTATATATTTAATGAACTGTTATGTAAATTTATTATTATTATAAATTATATTTATTATTATTGTTATTATTGGAAAATAATATATTGTATTGTTATTAACATTAATAATATGATTATTATTAATATGTATTATTATTAATATAATTATTATTACTACTAATATATTATAAATTATTAATATTTATTATATAAATTATAAATCAAGGAATTATCGTACGAATTCAGTTTGATGTTAATATCAGTCTATAGCTACTTTTGTTTTCTTGTCACTTATCTGATTATAAGAAGGAATCCAATTACAGAGTCAAAACAAAAAAAATTGTTATATATCGTATTCAACCTTTATATTTTTTTTATATATTTCCTGTCCTTTACGAATTGTTCCTGTCGACCATTGATGACCACCACACAGTCCTAATCGATTTTAGCTGCCATATAACGTATTCAGTCCCATTATATAAGTCTTCAACTGCATTTGGAATTTAAACAAAGATAATAAAAAAAAAACAAACAAACAGCTCGTTCATCTCTGTATTCAACTTTTTGGTCAAAATTCGATTTCGAATCAATTCTCAAAAAGTGTTAATGCAGTCATGTTAGGAATCTCATACTCAAACTATCATCAAAATTTCAGTTTCCAATTCTTTAAATTGAATCTTAATTTTGGAGTCAAAGTTTATAATTTAAAAAGTCAACTTATGTTCTTCAAGCAAATTCGAAGTTGTTTTAATGTTTCTGTTTAAATTGATGATTGAAAAAGGTTTTAGGAATGAATTGAAACAAAATTCGTGTTGTAACATTTGTCTAAAACGTACTCGAAATCGAAAATCAATTTTTTTTTTCTTTTTTAAAAAGCAGCGACTGCAACAGCAGTTTTTTTTTTCATTTTTTTATTTTTTTTTTTGTTTTTGTTAATCAAATCGATCATATATAAGCATTTCTATGTTGGTTATTGAGTTCAAAAAAATCGAATTTGTAATCGTTAGTAAGATTAATATGATGATAAGTCGAGCTTGATTGTGAAGATGAAGAAGAAACTTAAATTAAATAATAACGGGTTTTAAAATAATTGAGTTCCATATTATAACAGATAGAAAGGAACGGAGGGATGGTTGTGTGGGTGTTCGGGTATTCGAAAGGTCGTGGGTTCGAGTCCCACTTCGAGCATTATTTTTTTTTTAGAGGAGCCTCTAAGGTAGTTGTTATTACTAATTTTATTATTATTATTATTAGTATTATTATTATTATTATTATTATTATTATTATTATTATTATTATTAATCATTGTTATTATTGTTATTATTATTATTATTATTATTGTTGATAAAATTAATTATTGTTATCATTACAAGTATTATAGTTATAATTACTATTATCCTTATTATTATTACTAACATAAGTTTATTCATAAAAGTTAACAATTATTAATATTATCAAGTATTATTGATATTATTATTATTATTATTATTATTATTATTATTATTATTATTATTATTATTATTATTATTATTATTATTATTATAAACGACTAGTATTTGTACTATCATTATTATTAATATTATCATTTTAATAAAATTATTATTAATATTATTAATAAATTATTAAATATCAAAACTATCATTTTTTAACAGTTAAATATTTTGTACATAAAATATACCCTTTACATATAATAAAAGTACATTAATATTTCATATACAATATATCAAACATATTAATAGTATTTATATAAATACTTGCATATAACCAACTAATGATTTTAAATATAATACTGATCATATATTATATTTAGATATATTGACACAACTAAATATATAAAAATATTTGTCACTTTAAATATATAAATATATATATCATTCGATTTCGATTATGTGTATTAATAAATAAACAAATGATATAGGTTCGTGAATCCGAGGCTAACCCTGCTTTGTTCAGTTGTTCAATATAGTCATATGTATTTTTACTACAAAATACATTAGGTGAGTTTCATTTACCTTTTTACCCTTTATATTTTTGGGCTGAGAATACATGCGCAATTTTTATAAATGTTTTACGAAATAGACACAAGTAATCAAAACTACATTATATGGCTGAATGATCGAAATCGAATATGCCCCTTTTTATTAAGTCTGGTAATCTAAGAATTAGGGAACAGACACCCTAATTGACGCGAACTCTAAAGATAGATCTATTGGGCCTAACAAACCCCATCCAAAGTACCGGATGCTTTAGTACTTCGAAATTTATATCATGTCCGAAGGAGGATCCCGGAATGATGGGGATATTCTTATATGCATCTTGTTAAGGTCGGTTACCAGGTGTTCAATCCATATGAATGATATTTTTGTCTCTATGCATGGGACGTATATTTATGAGAACTGGAAATCAAATTCTTGTGGTCTATTAAAATGATAAAAATGAATATTTATGATAAACTAATGAACTCACCAACCTTTTGGTTGACACTTTAAAGCATGTTTATTCTCAGGTGTTAAAGAAATATTCCGCTGTGCATTTGCTCATTTTTTTAAAGATATTACTTGGAGTCTTTCATGGCATATTTTGAAGAACGTTGCATTCGAGTCATTGAGTTTATGACAGATTATTATTAAGTCAAGTTATAGTTGGATAGTGGATATTATGAAATAGTATGCATGTATGTCAATTTTCGATGTAAAGAGAGTTTATATTTTAAAAATGAATGCAATGTCTAAAAAATGTATCATATAGAGGTCAAATACCTCGCGATGTAATCAACTATTGAGATTCGTTTATAATGTATATGAACGGGTCCTTTCACATAGGGTACTGCCTGGTTGCGTCTGCTCTTTAATACCTTAGCACCCTGATAGACTTTCAATCCTAAAGGCTCAACCTGTTCCCTACATACCAAAAGTTGACCCCCTTGGTCCCTATCTACACCTAAATACTCTCCAATGAGAGTAACAAAAAAACCTCCTCCTATTATTCCCCCTTCCTGTATTCCTTCCATCATTTTAGACAAATAAAAACCAACACAGTAGGGGATATTAACAAAGCTTCTTGGGTCTCGAATACACTTTAGGAAAAATAAATCATGTAAGGTCATTTTCTCCTTGTTGTAACCTCTCTGTTTAATCGAGTTAGCCAGAAATCTATGAATTATACGAAGCTCGGCTTTGTTAATATGTAAGTAGGAGTGTTTTCCTCCCAGTGTAAAAACATTATAATTTGACATACGCCTCCAGACGGCGTTCGCGTCAAAATTCCTATCTACCCTTTCACCACGATAAATCAAATTCATACAATCGGGTAGTAGTAATTCACCAGGAGTGTAAATCGGTAATGCCCTGACCATGTCCAGCATGGACATCTTGTATATCCTACGACCAAGTATAAATCTAAGAAAACTTCTATCATCTAACCTATCTACATCGGCATTTAACGCTATAGTACTCATAAGCTCAATGCACGGGTCTACGAATGGTGAATAAACGTTTCCAATCGTGAAAAGAAGAGCTGCCATATCTTTGGATAAAATGCTGTCTAACTGAGTTAGCAAGTTGGACCCTTTCTAACGGCTCCCAATCGATTACCCTTGGCACTTCTACATTTTTCGGTATCAGTTTAAATTTGTTACTTTGATATATTAGATAATCTCTCCAGCTTCTATCGAATCTCAGATTAGGATGCAACGTGTGTTCAGGAATCGTTGGGTATTCTATTGGCGGATGCATCGAAAATACTATGAAGGCATCAATAAATTGTAGCGGATCATAATAAGGTACGTGTTGATCAGGCTGATGTTGTTGTTCCTGTTATGGTTCTTGTTCGGGTTCTGGCTCGTATTGCAATTCTGGCTCAGGTTCCGATTGTGGTTGTCTAGATGATGATGATGCACCTCCAGTTTCAGTATTAGTAAATCTCTGCAAAACACATTAAACACAAAATTTGTGCATCCAAATATGCATTAGTGTTAGCAAAATAACAAATTAACACAATTACAATAACATGTTAAATCAAAATTAAACTTATACGTATTTTCACAATTTTTACAATTCTACACTTTTTTAAATAAGCATATATGAAAATGTTTACAAAGTTCATAAGCATTCAATTCAAATATCATGTTAAAACAACCATTACTAGTAATTAAACAAGTTTCAAATGGCATTTACATCAATTTAATCAAGTTCATGAATTTTATACCTAAAAAGTCCACTTTAATTCTCAAAAATCATGTTTAGGATCAAAGTTTGGATCATTTAGCTACCTAAACATGTTACATTACTTAATTTAGCAATAACTTATGACAAAAATCGGCCATAACCTGTTTATATCAAAAAGGCCCAAATTGCTCAAGAACACAAACCCTAGATTCCTAAAAATTTTGAAGTTTTTGGCTTCAAATCATGTTAAATAGCATCAATCTAGGTTATACATGCATAAAATACTAACAATTTAACTCTAATTACACTAGAAATTAACAAAATTAAATTAGGTAAAATATAGCTCAAGAACACTAAAAATCAAATTTAAAGAGGTTTAGGGGTGAAATTGTTACCTTTCTTGATAAACTTCTTATCAAATTCATGTTTAGAGCGGATTGTAGTGAGAAATTTGGTGAAATTTGGTGAAAAAATGATGAAATTTGAGAGGTTTTGGGGTGTATGTTCGTGTATTTGTGTGTGTGTGTTATGTGGAGAGCAGAACTCGACTGACCTTTTGATCCTGGCCATTTTTCCAGCTCCATGCGATTGCATGGATTCTAAGGCCAAATCCCATGCGATCGCATGGGGTCCGGGTACAGTTGTATTATTTATTTTTATTTTTTTTATAAAAACCTTATACTAATAAAACATATAATTAATTAAAAATTAAAATTTTGTTTCTTTTTAGGATGAGGGCATTTCGGATCGTTGTCCTAGTCTGTCCCTCGATAAAATTTTAAAATTTGTCAAATCAAAGCGCAGTTTTAAAAGCAAAGATTTTCGGGTTTTTTAAATGTTTTTGGCATACTTTAATTCAATAAGATTAAAAATAATGATAGTAAAAGTTCTCGTCCCTCCCTTGGGTAGAGCAATTTCGGTACAACGACCTAGTTTTCAACTCACGACGAATTTTTAAAAATCATATTTTTAACTTAGTGAAATAAAGTAAATTTTTATTTTTAAATTTACACCAAACTTAAATTTAAAATGCATAAAATTAAAAATTCATATTATTAATACAAACTTTATATTAAAAATTTTGTTTTTAAACATACAAACTTATTTTAAAAATATTAATTTTTTAAATATTTACAAACTTAAATATATTGATTTTAAAAAGTTTATAAATTTAATATTAATTTTAAAAACAAAGTAAAAATAAAATTAAAAATCTTTTTGGTCTTTTATCCCACTTTAATCAATCAAATATTATCAAAAATATACGCCCCTCTTTTCGGTAAAGTAATTTCGGCTATATTACCTAGTTTTACTCCTGACGAATTTCTGAAATATTTTGGGTTGATTGATTAAAGATATTTATACCTTAAGAATAAACGGTAAATTTCGCAGTGATGTAATAAATTTTTGTATGATATCAATAATTTCGGTTACGCATACCTAATTTTATTGAATACCAATTTAATACTTTATAGCGAACGATTCAGCGTTTATTATCAAAAGGTTAAAAGCAATAAAAATAAAAACTGTACATACTTACCTGTGAGAAAGAATTCTCAGGGACCTGCTTTAGCCGACTCATAGGAGAGTCGTGTGATTTGGTTCTCCATAGCTACGTATGCATAACCTCGAATCTTCAATATCTTTTTTCTAAACATATGAATGGTCCTTCTCTGCATAGAGTAACAAATTCGGTATTTGAATATGTTTGATTATTTGAACATTTACCTTCGTGTGACCATTTTCCGCATTTGTAACATCTTTCAAGGTGTCGTGCTCTTCTTTTTGTTGAGGATTTTGATTTTCCTTTACCAAAATGTATCTTATGATGAACTTTTCTGAGTTCTTTTCTTACTTCGTCACATCTGCTTCTTATTACTGACACCAGGTGAAAGGACCCGTTCATATACATTATAAACGATTCACAATAGTTGATTACATCGCGAGGTATTTGACCTCTATATGATACGTTTTACAAACATTGCATTCGTTTTCAAAAGACAAACTTTCTTTACATCAAAAATTGACGGCATGCATACCATTTCATATTACGTCCAACTATAATTGACTTAATATTAATCTTGAGGAACTCAACGACTCGAATGCAACGTCTTTCAAAGTATGTCTTGAATGACTGCAAGTAACATCCTTAAAATGAGCTAATGCACAGCGGAAGATTTCTTTAATACCTGAGAATAAACATGCTTTAAAGTGTCAACCAAAAGGTTGGTGAGTTCATTAGTTTATCATAATCCATCATTTCCGTAATAGTAATAGACCACAAGATTTCAGTTTTTATAAATATCCGTACACTCGCAAGTGTATAAAAGTATTCTATAAGTTGTAGGCACCCGGTAACAAGCCTTAACGTTCATGTTTTACCCTCTGAAGTACACCAGATCAGGTGTGTTTAAAATAACCTCGAAGTACTAAAGCATCCCATAGTCAGGATGGGGTTTGTCAGACCCAATAGATCTATCTTTAGGATTCGCGCCTACCGTACATAGACAAGTAGTTTAATGTTACCAAGCTAAGGGTATATTTCTGGTTTAAACCCACATAGAATTAGTTTTAGTACTTGTGCCTATTTCGTAAAACATTTATAAATCAGCGCATGTATTCTCAGCCCAAAAATATATATAAAAAGGGAGCAAATGAAACTCACAATACTGTATTTCGTAGCAATTATGTATATGACGGCACTGAACAAGTGCAGGGTTTGTCTCGGATTCACGAACCTATATTAAGTATATATATTTATATGTTGGTCAATATCTGTCTAACAATTTAGGTCAAGTCGTAGTGTATCACAATCCTAATGCTCGAGACCGACATGCAAAAGTCAACAAAAGTCAACTTGACCCAAAATGACTTCCAAAATCTATACATGTTTATTATATAACTTATATATAGTAGTTTTATATATTTAAATATATTTATCAGATCTTATTATACTAAATAATACAAGTCATTTATTAATAAATAAAAATTTATATTAAAATTCATATATGATAAAAATATACTTTTATATATCTCAAGTAATAAAATTTATAAAATTCACTTAATATCATAAAAATATAGTGGTATGTATTATTAATGTAATTACATTACGTGTGGTAAAAATATCTTTGTACGCATATTTATTTGATAAAATAATATTGATAATAATGATAATGATAATGATAAAAATAATAAAATGATAGTTTCAATAAAAATATTAATTTTTAGTAATAAAGATAATTTTAGCAATAACATCAACTGATAACAGTTATAATAATCGTTTTAATAATAATATTAAAATTAATGATAATTCAGTTGACCATATCTTTTAATCCGTTCATCGAAACCACACGATTTCTAAATGAAAAGTTATTAATTTTTTTCTTCAACTTTTCAACGACATGCATATCATATAACTTATCTCAGTAGCATATGTATCAAATTCGTGATTTATCATAAACTATTTAACGACGAAACTAAGCATACAAACATGCATAATCATATATACTCGAGCACTAGTCAGGGATACACTATTAATATATAAAAGATAAGATATGAATACTCACATATCAATATTGTGATTCAATATTGCAGGAAAGTACGTAGACGCAACGAAAATGATAAATGTTAGGTTGACCTCACGAGCAATACCCTCGATCAATACCCATAACCTTCATAGCTATAACCCATAATTTCCTTAGCTCTATCCCATTTGAAAACTTATTTTGAAATCATCTGAATATAACTCCGTCGTAGTATTTTATGTATACTAATAATATCTTGAAATAATACTAAGTAAATATATGTATATATATATATATATATATATATATATATATATGTGTAATTCGATTGAGAGAGTTTAGAGAAATATATTTTTAAGTTTCTATGAAATAACGAAACCTATTGAATTCTATTTATAATAGATTTTTGAATTATTAAAGTGAATTATTAAAGTATGAATTATTAAAGTGAATTATTAAAGTATGAATTATTAAAGTGAATTATTAAAGTATGAATTATTAAAGTGAATTATTAAAGTGAATTATTAAAGTATGAATTATTAAAGTTAAAGTAAAGTAAAAGTAAAGTAAAGGTAAAGTTAAAGTATAGTAAAAGTATAAAACTATGTACGTATAATACGCGTATAAAAAATATATAAATATTAATTTAAATCATTTTATATATTTAATAAAATAAAATATAAATATCGTTATCTTTATCATACTGGTTAAGTATTGAGTTGTCAAAAAGAATAGATTTCTTAAATCACAGTGGACCTCATAACATAGGCCCGTAATCATATCATAATGTATCTGATAATTCAATTATTTGATATTATCTCTTAATTCTGTCGATAAATATATCGAAACAAATATGTTCATGTAAAGTATCATATATCTAATACTTTGTTAATGTTTTCAGTTAATATTATATATTATATATACATATCTATATACATATAATTGTTCGTGAATCGTCGAACACGGTCAAAGGGTAATTGATTACATGAATGTAGTTCCAAACTTTTTGAGATTCAACATTACAAATTCTGCTTATCGTGTTGGAAACATATAAAGGTTAAGTTTAAATTTGGTCGGAAATTTCTGGGTCGTCACAGTACCTACCCGTTAAAGAAATTTCGTCCCGAAATTTGATCGAGGTCGTCATGGCTAACTATAAAAATGTTTTCATGACGAATATGAGTTGATAAATAGAGTTTTATCATCATTGAGTAATATAGATAAAACAATTTGATTACGCGAAGAGTATTAGTGAAGCTATCGCAAGAGAGTGAAATGAGTAAACGTATATTCGTTTTAACCGATGACGTAGTTATGATTGATTTTTGGAATTCATGGGATTTAAAGAAAATCTTTGCAATAAGATTTGGTTCTTCGGCGATTAAGGAAATTAGGATCTTCTTTGATTAAATGCGATAATCTGTCTCGATTTCTCTGTCTGATATTTTACTATAATTCCACCCCCTTCGTTTCTTTATTTCCACAGCTCACACCTTCTAGTCTTTCTCCCCAATTCATACTTTAAAGCATTCGTTAATATGCTTCATCCAGTATTGATTCTTGATATACACTTAACTTTCATATCTGTCATTCTTCTTTTTCATCTACCACCGGAGGAAGTTATTTTCTTCTACCATTACCTTGGGGTTATTGTGTTTTTTATTCTCCCGTGTCTTTATATTGCTATACGCATTGATATACACGGTTTGAAATTTCGGGATTGTTATCGGGCTTTATATTCTCCATTATATTTCGGAGCTTCATGCTTTCGTTTTCTCTTCCCGACCTTAAGTCAAGCGGATAATGGTCCAGAATTCATAGATATGAATTTTTGGATGAACATAGTTAATGTTCCAAGAAGAAAATCTTAATGGCACGATCTTGATTTGGCAAATTACCAGAATATCCGAAAATATAGAGCTATCAAGATGATATGTTCTTAATATATTTGGAAATTGGGTAGAATGTAAGAGTCGTGTAAACAGTACATGATGACGGTATGTTCTGTGAATCATCACGTTCCATTAGAAACTCAGCGTGACTTACTGTAATATAATCACGTTGATCAAGTGTCATTATATTATACTAACTCATGCTTCAATTCTCAACACTACTTCAAAAACATTCCTATTTTAAATTCAAATTTTTTTTTTTTTAGAATTTAGAAACTAACAAAGTTTCTTTTTATGTTGTAACGCAGATATTGCGAAGAGATAAAAGATTTCGGATAAGAATAGTTGTGAAAATATCTTCAGGAATATCGAAGATATTATAATAAAAGATACGATAATATGGATGATGAAGAAGATTTGTCTGTGAAGGTTTAGAATAAGAAGTAAGTTATTTGCTAACGATTTCAGTAGACACTGAATCATTTGGATCCTTTGAAGGCAGGTTTAGTCTTTGTGATTTGTCCACAGCCTCCTTCATGGTCTGCTCAATCCGTTTTCCAGTTTCAAACCTTCTCTTTTTCTCAGCTTTACCACCATACTATTCTTTATCATCAAACTTTTGCCTGTTAAAGTCGTTTACAGTTTTTGCTTCTTCATCAGCATTTTTCCAATTTCGGAGAACTAGTTCATAGTTTGGGATGTTTTTCAGAAAATTCACATTCGAAGTATGTAAGTCTAGGAGATAGACGTTATATGTATAACTTTTGACGTAAAATTGTCGCAAAATTCAAAATACTGATTGCTAATTCCCAGTAGTTTGTGTGACAATTATTGTTACAGGATGTAGGTGAGTACATGATGGGGTTTTAATGAATAAGTATAGTGGCTTTTCGGAGAGGCTTAAGTCGAAGGTTAATGAAGTTGTTAATAAGTTTACTGCTAATGTGGCGAGATATGAAAGGTTCCCCGGTAACAATGATGAAGGGGTAATTGTTATAATAAGGTTTATTCGTATAAACAAATGAAGGTGATTTGCTGGAGCTGTGACAAAACTGTCTATTTTGGAAAGAGATTGAAAAATTATATTTGGTAATAAATATCAAAGGATCTGACACGGATACGTGTTAAACTATAACTTTGGTTTCGAGAGATTTTCAGATGCATGACAGTGGGTAATATGTGGTTGGATCATCATCTCGCATGTCTTTAGGAATTTTGAAGTGTTTGAACACATATTGTAATTGTTAATATACATATGATGTTCTAAGATTTTGAATGATACAAATATTTTTTTGTGAGTTCCATGAATAGAAATGAGGTTCTAGGACAGTTTTGAAGTCAAAGTATAGTTTTGAAAGATGTAGGAATCTAAGAGTGATGATTTCGGTTATATCTTGAATCGAATTCTGAGATTTCAAAATCAGAATATGTAATTAGATTTTGAATGAGTATGGTTGTTTTGATTTCTATAAAAGAATGTATATTATTGTGAAAGTAGGGAGTATAATGGATGATTTGCCGAATCAGATTCGAAGAATGTAACATATTAATTGTGAATTTATATATCTCTCGGGTATTACCTACCCGTTAAAAAAAATTTCACAATTAATATTTTGTGCAAAAGAATTTTATTACAGTCTTTATGGAAATATATATGTGTATATTTCTTCAGATGTAATATTGATTTAATGAGTTAATATTAAATTAAACTCATTTGATTTATGGTTAAGGCTAGGATAGATAATTTTTAAACTTTAGAAATTACATAATCTCCGTAGAATGTTTCCCCAATGAAGTTATGAATCAATACTTCATCGTTGTGGTATTCCTTGGTATCTACATGGCGAATGACGTCGATGCTCGTGGGACAGATTGTGAAGTTGAGGTTTGCGATGCGGTTGTTGTTGGTGGTGGTAATGGTACTGCTGATGTTGTTGATGGTGGTACTGGTTATGCTGCTGGTGCTGCTGCTGGTGTTTGTAACCTTTGCACCATATTCTCCAAAGCCACTACCCGAGCGCGAAGCTCGTTGACTTCTTCTATTACACCGGGGTGATTGTCGGTTCGGACGAGCGGATAAATAAGATCTAGAATTTGGTGTAGTATACAATTATGACGAGATACTCTGGAAATGAGAGAGAAAATGGTGTTTCGGACAGGTTCACCGGTAAGTGCTTCAGGTTCATTGCCAAGAGGGCAATGTGGTGGATGAAAGGGATCGCCTTCTTCTTGTCTCCAATGGTTAAGTAGATTACGAACCCATCCCCAATTCATCCAGAATAGATGATGGCTAATTGGTTGATCCATTCCGGTCACACTGCTTTCGGAGCTCATGTGGAAATCCATATCGGCATAGCTGTCGGATTCCGAGGAACTCGAACTGGTTGAGGGATCCATCTTGTATGATCAGGGAAAGAATTTTTTTGTATGAAATAGATTGTAGAATTTAGATTTGGTATTCTTCAATACATAATTTACATATGTATATATAATACCAAAATCCCATAAATTACGGAGGAATTTTTGAAAGATGTCAGTCAAAGTTCACAGTAACATATATGCTAAGATAAGAATTAGTCTATACACTATTATGCAATAAATGTAGGAAAACGCGTCTAGACTTAAGAATGATAAGCAGGTAATTTCCTAAGGATGGTAAGTAGATGATTTCCGACTAAAAATGATAAGCAAAACTTTTGTCATGCAGACACGGTCGAAGTCCAGACTCACTAATGCATCTTAACAACTATCAGTTAGACACACTAATGCAAGACCTGGTTCGCTAAGACCACCGCTCTGATACCAACTGAAAGGACCCGTTCATATACATTATAAACGATTCACAATAGTTGATTACATCGCGAGGTATTTGACCTCTATATGATACGTTTTACAAACATTGCATTCGTTTTTAAAAGACAAACTTTCTTTACATCAAAAATTGACGGCATGCATACCATTTCATATTACGTCCAACTATAATTGACTTAATATTAATCTTGAGGAACTCAACGACTCGAATGCAACGTCTTTCAAAGTATGTCTTGAATGACTCCAAGTAATATCCTTAAAATGAGCTAATGCACAGCGAAAGATTTCTTTAATACCTGAGAATAAACATGCTTTAAAGTGTCAACCAAAAGGTTGGTGAGTTCATTAGTTTATCATAATCCATCATTTCCGTAATAGTAATAGACCACAAGATTTCAGTTTTTATAAATATCCGTACACTCGCAAGTGTATAAAAGTATTCTATAAGTTGTAAGCACCCGGTAACAAGCCTTAACGTTCATATTTTACCCTCTGAAGTACACCAGATCAGGTGTGTTTAAAATAACCTCGAAGTACTAAAGCATCCCATAGTCAGGATGGGGTTTGTCAGACCCAATAGATCTATCTTTAGGATTCGCGCCTACCGTACATAGACAAGTAGTTTAATGTTACCAAGATAAGGGTATATTTCTGGTTTAAACCCACATAGAATTAGTTTTAGTACTTGTGCCTATTTCGTAAAACATTTATAAATCAGCGCATGTACTCTCAGCCCAAAAATATATATAAAAAGGGAGCAAATGAAACTCACAATACTGTATTTCGTAGCAATTATGTATATGACGGCACTGAACAAGTGCAGGGTTTGTCTCGGATTCACGAACCTATATTAAGTATATATATTTATATGTTGGTCAATATCTGTCTAACAATTTAGGTCAAGTCGTAGTGTATCACAATCCTAATGCTCGAGACCGACATGCAAAAGTCAACAAAAGTCAACTTGACCCAAAATGACTTCCAAAATCTATACATGTTTATTATATAACTTATATATAGTAGTTTTATATATTTAAATATATTTATCAGATCTTATTATACTAAATAATACAAGTCATTTATTAATAAATAAAAATTTATATTAAAATTCATATATGATAAAAATATACTTTTATATATCTCAAGTAATAAAATTTATAAAATTCACTTAATATCATAAAAATATAGTGGTATGTATTATTAATGTAATTACATTACGTGTGGTAAAAATATCTTTGTACGCATATTTATTTGATAAAATAATATTGATAATAATGATAATGATAATGATAAAAATAATAAAATGATAGTTTCAATAAAAATATTAATTTTTAGTAATAAAGATAATTTTAGCAATAACATCAACTGATAACAGTTATAATAATCGTTTTAATAATAATATTAAAATTAATGATAATTCAGTTGACCATATCTTTTAATCCGTTCATCGAAACCACACGATTTCTAAATGAAAAGTTATTAATTTTTTTCTTCAGCTTTTCAACGACATGCATATCATATAACTTATCTCAGTAGCATATGTATCAAATTCGTGATTTATCATAAACTATTTAACGACGAAACTAAGCATACAAACATGCATAATCATATATACTCGAGCACTAGTCAGGGATACACTATTAATATATAAAAGATAAGATATGAATGCTCACGTATCAATATTGTGATTCAATATTGCAGGAAAGTACGTAGACGCAACGAAAATGATAAACGTTAGGTTGACCTCACGAGCAATACCCTCGATCAATACCCATAACCTTCATAGCTATAACCCATAATTTCCTTAGCTCTATCCCATTTGAAAACTTATTTTGAAATCATCTGAATATAACTCCGTCGTAGTATTTTATGTATACTAATAATATCTTGAAATAATACTAAGTAATATATATATATATATATATATATATATATATATATATATATATATATATATATATATATATATATATATACATATATATATATATATGTAATTCGATTGAGAGAGTTTAGAGAAATATATTTTTAAGTTTCTATGAAATAACGAAACCTATTGAATTCTATTTATAATAGATTTTTGAATTATTAAAGTGAATTATTAAAGTATGAATTATTAAAGTGAATTATTAAAGTATGAATTATTAAAGTGAATTATTAAAGTATGAATTATTAAAGTGAATTATTAAAGTGAATTATTAAAGTATGAATTATTAAAGTTAAAGTAAAGTAAAGGTAAAGTTAAAGTATAGTAAAAGTATAAAACTATGTACGTATAATACGCGTATAAAAAAATATATAAATATTAATTTAAATCGTTTTATATATTTAATAAAATAAAATATAAATATCGTTATCTTTATCATACTGGTTAAGTATTGAGTTGTCAAAAAGAATAGATTTCTTAAATCACAGTGGACCTCATAACATAGGCCCGTAATCATATCATAATGTATCTGATAATTCAATTATTTGATATTATCTCTTAATTCTGTCGATAAATATATCGAAACAAATATGTTCATGTAAAGTATCATATATCTAATACTTTGTTAATGTTTTCAGTTAATATTATATATTATATATACATATCTATATACATATAATTGTTCGTGAATCGTCGAACACGGTCAAAGGGTAATTGATTACATGAATGTAGTTCCAAACTTTTTGAGATTCAACATTACAAATTCTGCTTATCGTGTTGGAAACATATAAAGGTTAAGTTTAAATTTGGTCGGAAATTTCTGGGTCGTCACACCAGGTCACTCGGAAGTGTGTCATTATTACGTTTAGTAATCAAAGCGTGTAGCATTAGATCATGGTTCAGATCAAAGGAATTCTTCATCTCGTAAAACCTAAAAAAAATAAAAATTTAGAATGGGGAGAGAAGACTAGTTCTTTAGGGTCTGCTAGGGAAAGACCATTCGGATTCCATTCCCAGTAACTACACGAAAACATAATATCTAATTCTAACAGAAATACAAATTACCCTAAAAAGACTTGATTCTCCCCACACTTAGTTAGCTGTGGTATCAAAATTGTGATTTACTTCATCTTCAACTTCTATTGGATTATCTATGTAATGTTTAACTCTGTGACCATTAACCTTAAATTCAATCCCATTTGAATTTATTAATTCTACTGTTTCGTACGGGAAAACTCTTTTGACTATGAATGGTCCAGACCATCTTGATTTCAATTTTCCAGGAAATAGCTTGAATCGTGAATTGAAAAGAAGAACTCTGTCTCCTTCTTTAAATTCTTTTGAACTTCTGATTCTTTTATCATGCCATTTCTTCGTTCTTTCTTTATAGATTAACGAATTTTCGTATGCTTCATGTCGTAATTCTTCTAATTCGTTTAGTTGACTTAACCGTAGACGTCCAGCTTCATGTAAATCAAGATTACATGTTTTCAAAGCCCAAAATGCTTTGTGTTCAATTTCTACTGGAAGATGACATGCTTTTCCGTAACCGAGTCTAAAAGGTGTGGTTCCAATTGGAGTTTTGTAGGCTGTTCTAAAAGCCCAGAGTGCATCCTCCAATTTCATGGACCATTCCTTCGGATTTGATCCTACGGTTTTCTCTAGAATACGTTTTAATGCTCGGTTGGTATTTTCAACTTGTCCACTTGTTTGTGGATGATAAGCGTTTGAGATTTTATGAGTTACTCCATATCTTTTGAGAACTTTCTCAAGTTGATTATTACAAAAATGAGTACTCCGATCACTTATTAAAGCTTTCGGTGTTCCAAACCTTGCAAAAAGATGTTTTAAAAATTTGACTACAACTCGTGCATCGTTAGTTGGGAGAGCTTGTGCTTCCGCCCATTTAGATACATAATCAATGGCAACGAGAATGTAGAGATTATTATGAGATTTTGGAAATGGACCCATAAAGTCAATACCCCAAATATCAAATACTTCACATACTTGAATGACATTTTGTGGCATTTCATCACGTTGACTTATTTTTCAGGCCCTTTGACAAGCATCACAGGATTTGTAGAGAAGGTGTGAGTCTTTGAAAATTGTAGGCCAATAGAATCCAGCATCGTAAACTTTTCTTGCTGTGAGTTGAGGCCCATAATGCCCTCCTGTTGGTCCTGTGTGACAATGGTTTAAGATTTGACTGGCTTCATCTCCGAATACACATCGGCGTATTATTCAATCGGGACAACTTTTAAACAAATGCGGATCTTCCCAGAAATAGTGTTTTATATCACTGAAGAATTTCTTTCGTTTTTGGTACGATAATCCTTTTTCAAGGAATCCACATACTAAGTAGTTTGCATAGTCTGCAAATCATATAATTTCATTATAATCTATCTTCAATAGATATTCATCAGGAAAGTTGTCTTGTATGGCCGATTTATTTAGAACTTCTAATTCAGGATTTTCAAGACGAGAAAGATGATCAGCGGCGAGATTTTCTGCTCCCTTTTTTGTCTCGGATTTCAATATCAAACTCTTGTAAGAGTAAGATCCAACGAATTAATCGTGGCTTGGCATCTTGTTTTGAAAATAGGTATCTTAGAGCAGAATGGTCGGTATAGACCACCGTTTTTGCTAGAACGAAATATGAACGAAATTTGTCAAAAGCAAAGACAATAGCAAGGAGTTCTTTTTCAGTAGTTGTGTAATTTGTTTGTGCTCCTTGTAACGTCTTACTAGCATAATATATAGGTTGAAATCGTTTTTCAATTCTTTGTCTTAAAACGGCTCCCATTGCAAAATCACTTGCATCGCACATTAGTTCAAACGGTAGATTCCAATTTAGAGTTATCATGATCGGCGCATTAGTGAGTTTCTCTTTAAGAATATTAAAAGATTTCATACATTCATCTAAAAAGATGAATGGAGCATCCTTTTCTAGGAGTTTATTCATAGGAGTGGCAATTTTAGAAAAATATTTTATAAAACGTCGGTAAAAACCGGCATGCCCTAAAAAACTCCTAACTCCTCTAACATTGGTGGGATGTGGAAGTTTAGCAATTACATCTACTTTAGCTCTATCCACTTCAATTCCTTCCTTTGAAATTTTATGACCAAGAACGATGCCTTCTTTAACCATGAAATGGCATTTCTCCCAATTAAGTACTAGATTTGATTGTTCACATCTAATAAGCATTCGTTCAAGATTAACTAGACATGATTCAAATGTATCACCGAAGACTGAAAAGTCATCCATGAAAACTTCCATGCATTCTTCTATCATGTCATGAAAAATCGCCATCATGCACCTTTGAAAGGTTGCAGGGGCGTTGCAAAGTCCAAATGGCATGCGTTTATAAGCAAAAGTACCATAAGGGCATGTGAACGTGGTTTTCTCTTGGTCCTCGGGTGCTATTGGAATTTGAAAATATCCGGAAAAATCATCAAGAAAACAATAGTAACTATTTCCGGCTAATCTTTCCAACATTTGATCAATGAAAGGTAAGGGAAAGTGATCTTTTCTGGTGGCGTCATTTAATTTTCTATAATCAATACAAATACGCCATCATGTTACAGTCCTAGTAGGAATAAGCTCATTTTTTTCATTTGTGATGACAGTCATGCCACCCTTCTTAGGCACGCATTGAACTGGGTTTACCCATGGACTATCAAAGATTGGATAAATTAAACCTGCATCTAGCAGTTTAATAATTTCTTTCTTAACAACATCTTGCATATTAGGATTTAGTCTTCTTTGGCCTTGCACATACGTTTTATGACCTTCTTCCATAAGGATTTTATGTGTGCAATACGAAGGACTTATTCCTTTAATATCATGAATCTTCCATGCAATAGCTGGTTTATGAGCTTTTAGCACAGAAGTGAGTTGAGATTTTTCATTTTTGGTAAGAGAAGACGATATTATTACAGGTAATTCAGATTCACCATGTAAATAAGCATATTCCAAATGGTTTGGAAGTGGCTTTAATTCTAATGTCGGTGGTTCTTCTATCGATGATTTATATCGATATCTGTCTTCTTCTTTTAGCATTTGAATTTCTTCTGTTGTTGGTTCATATCCATTAGCCATAAGTGTAGCTAACATTTCAGTTTCATCAATTGGTTCAGTTCCTTCTCCTAAAGAACATTCCCCTGTTCCTTGTAATTCTGGAAATTCTTCTAACAATTCTGCATGTGAATCTATAGTTTGAATATAATAATATGTATCATTTACAGATTGCGGTTGTTTCATGGCTCTATCAACAGAAAAGGTAACACTCTCGTCCTCTATACTTAGGGTCAGTTTCTTACCGAACACGTCTATTATTGCCTTAGCCGTGTTTAAGAATGGTCTTCCTAATATGAGAGGAACTCGAGAATCTTCTTCCATATCCAGAATAACAAAATCTACTGGAAATACTAAAGTACCAACTTTAACTAGCATGTTTTCCATAATCCCTCTAGGATATTTTACTGATCGATCGGCTAGTTGTATGCTTATTCGTGTTGGTTTCAATTCTCCAAGATCTAGTTTAGCGTATAATGAATACGGCATTAAATTTATACTAGCACCTAAATCTACCAATGCTTCTATTGAACTAAGACTACCCAGAAAACATGGAATTGTGAAACTTCCTGGATCTGATAATTTTTCTGGTATTTTATTCAACAGCACTGCAGAACAATTGACATTCATAGTAACAACCGAGAGTTCTTCCATTTTCTTTCTATTTGTTGTAACGACCCGCACTTTTTCGATTGTTCTATACTTATAAGATTAATATTTACATAAATTAAACCTTACCAACATGATAAGCAATCCAAATTGTTGAGATTTATGTTTCCGAAAAGAGATTTACACAACGTTTGACCGTCTAGTTTGACCGATGATATCACGAACTATACAATATATGATAATTATACGTTTGTGTATATATATGTATATATACATATTTAACATGATTAATGAATGTTTTAATATCTCATTTTGTATTAATAACAATAAGTTATAAGTATATTTTGAAACTACTAACTTAAGTTTTCAAAACGATAACCATACGTAACGTTATTTGACATAAATACTTATAACCTATAATGTTTATACATATATCGTATATGTAATGTATTTAATCACTTTTAAGGACTTAAATACATAAAATCATATAAGTGTATTCACAAAAGATAGCTATATTTGAATCCTCATTCTATTTTTCACAAGATTTCTATACGTATATCTAGAGTATATGTACTCGTATCATACCTAACTTCTATACGTATTTACTATTGGTATATACACATCAAATCACCACCTAACTAGCCCTTGTTACTGCCCTAAGGTAGAGGTAATTGCTTTTGTATGATTGTTTGACAAATACACAAGATTACAAGCTTAAAAATTTTGTCCTTGCTCCCCCCTTTGTCACGTTTTTAAGGACCAACACCAAACCATTTTTAGCTCACCATTCTTACTCTTAAACCACTCTCTAATTCACCTACTTACAAGTTCTAAGAACTCCATAATCATTCAGCAAGAAACCTTGAAGATCTAGCCATAGAAACAAGCTTTAAACACCATAAGAAAACCCTTACAAAAACACTTCAAGAATTCTTCCAAGAACACAAACTTACTTCCAATCTTTCATCCAATTCCATCACCCTTTTGGTTCTAGGTTCTTACTCCTCTTTTACAGCAACCTTGTCCAAGGAACTTGAGGTAGCAACTATGTTCATAACCTTATTCGATTTATATATATAGAGCTATCTTATTTTGTGGTATAAAATTTTAACAACAAGAACATAGTTTGAATGTTTTCAAACTTGTTTGCAAACTAAATAGATCCTTCTAACTTAAATTTTAAAATACTTCAAGACCTGTAATATATCTTAAATATATGCTAATTTAACAAGGTTTAACTTGGTTTTTCAAAGAACACCTTAAAAACTGTTTTTACGACGTCGGAGTGTAACCGGGGGCTGTTTTGGGTTGGATAATTAAAAACCATCTTAAACTTTGAATTGGAGGTTTATTTTCTGGAAAAATGATTTTTACTACGAATATGTTAACGCATAAAAATTTTATGATTTAACTCAAAGTATAAGTATTTTTAGAAAAATAATCATTTAAGGTTGTTTACATGATGGAAAATGATTAACTTCATAAGTTTCACCAAAGTTTGACCTATGACCTGTGATTTCGAATACAAACTAAGGTATTTACAGTTCATATTCTTAAAGAGGGACTCGATCCAAGGAAGTGGCAAGTTGAACCAACGAAAACGGAGTTGTAACGAAGAAACTATGACCAAAACGAAATCGGATATCCAAGACTAATTTAGCTACGTGATTAATTGGAAAAAAATTAAATAAATCACATCTTTCTAAAATAATATGATATTTTATATATATGTACTCATAATTTAATTTTATATGGTTCAGGATCACCCGTAAACAATACGAGAAGATTAATCATAAGATCCCATGATTGTACGCAACACGTCATTTGACAACACCGGTACTTTATGTACGCAACACGTCATTTGACAACACCGGTACCGTGGGTCAAGATTAATCTCGACCAATACATATACGATGGGGTTTTTATTTATTTCATTGGGGGTTTATTAATCACCTAAAAATGAACCATTTAAAATTGAATTACTAACATCGAACTGCTAACTACGGACTAAGGAATTATTAAAAGTATTGTAAGTATATATATGTGACGATTGTTTAAAAAGAAAAGGTATTGATATATTATATATGGTTAGGTTTGTGATATCAATCGGAGACCAAGTCAAAATTACATATCTTCAAGACGAAAGTGAGTATATAGTCCCACTTTTAAACTCTAAATATTTCGGGATGAGAATACATGTATTTTATGTTTTACGATATGGACACAAGTAACTGAAAAATATATTCTACGTTGAGTTGTACCACTGGCATACTTCCCTGTAGCTTGGTAACTGTTATTTACAACGGTATTGCAAACGCGAATCCTGTTGATAGATCTATCGGGCCTGACAACCCCAACCGGACTGGACGACCAGTATTCAACGGTTGCACAGTACTTCGTTTCGTGACTACACTTGGTACGGTGTAGTAAGATTTCATAATAAAGGGAATATGCGACGTGATTAAATGTTAAGTATGGTTACCAAGTGCTCAACCACTTAGAATATTTTTATTAAAACGTTTATATATGAAATCTTGTGGTCTATATATATATTGCTGTCGGCATTAAACCTATATCTCACCAACTTTATGTTGACGTTTTAAACATGTCTATTCTCAGGTGATAATTAGAAGCTTCCGCTGCAACATGTTGAATTTAAACAAGATCTTGAGTATGCATATTTGTGTCAAAAATAAAACTGCATATCGGAGGATTTGTAATGTAAAATATGCTAGAAATCGTATTGTTATCATCACATGTAAAGTTTGTAAGTCTAAGATTATCGCTAAACGATAATCATCTTTTTATTGTCTAAAGCTTGTATTAAAATAAGAGTTATGGTTTGTAATGTAAAATAAATGCAGTTGTTCTTTTAAAAATGTCGCATATAGAGGTCAATACCTCGCAATGAAATCATACGTTATCTAACTCGTTCTTATGGTTAAGGACGGGTTATGACATGTGGTATCAGAGCGGTGGTCTTAGCGAACCAGGTTTGCATTAGTGTGTCTAACTGATAAGTCGTTAGGATACATTAGTAAGTCTGGACTTTGACCGGGTCTGATTTAAAAACCATTGCTTATCGTTGTTGGTTAAAATTTATATGTAAATATTATATAGTACTAATGGGTTAGTTGTTGTGTGATAGATGTCGGGCTCAAAACTTGTCATCACGTTCAGCGACTCCGAACCAGAATCTTCAGATGGTGTTCCAGTCATTAACCTATCCGATGACGAAAATAATATCTTTGGGGAAGACTCACAAATTCCGGATGAACCGACTATAGAGAACCCGGAAAGTGAACCCGAGGAGGAAAGTGAACCCGAGGAAGAAATACAGGAAATTACAAAAGACGAGTTCGAACTAGGAAAGAAACGAAAGGCTAATGAATTAGAAAATTCAAATCCCGAGTTTAGTAAGGATGATGTGGCACCAACTCCACTAGACACTACCACCCCTATTCCCGCTATTCCTATTCGTTCTATCCCGGCATCCAGTTCTTCAGTCCCACAGCCAAAATATAGGCAGACAGCCAGGATAAGCGTTAAGCGATTCTTTGAACCTAAACGTCCTAGAAAATAGACCAAACGATGCGCTGCCGTATTAAACCATGGGATCATATAATGTTTTGTATAATATTATTAGTGTGGTTTGTTTAATGTTCGATGTAAGATAAGCATATGTAAAATAGTGAAGCGTGAAATGCAATAATTTCCCATGGTTAAGTATTATTTAGATGGTAGTAATTGATTCTGTACTAAGCTATTAAGTATGGACATTAACGGGTAGGTACTACCCTAGATATAATTATAAAACGCTAATAAGAAGAAAAGGCTTTTATAATAATACCTGGTTCATATTATTAATAAGCTATAATGTACTGTAAATATACACTACATCTATAATATTTCATGTGAATAATTATTTTCTTTTCATTCTTATAGAAGAATATGGCGCGATTGAACCGAATGACGGAACAAGAAATCCAGGAACTCATCAATCAGCGAGTGAACGACGGAATGTTATGGGTCGAGGCTGCAAGAGGTGCTGCAGTTAACCCAAATCCTCGTGTGGGGTGCACTTACAAAACTTTTCAAGCTTGCAAGCCCTCATCATTCAGTGGAACAGAAGGACCGATCGGTTTAACCCGGTGGATAGAAAAGATGGAGACTGTGTTTAAAATCAGTGGTTGTGTTGAAAAGGACATGACCAAGTATGCATCGTGCACTTTACAAGATAGTGCACTCACGTGGTGGAAAAATTATGTGAAGGCTGTAGGAGGAGATGTAGCTTATGATACTCCGTGGGAAGAATTCAAAACAATGTTAATCAACGAATATTGTCCAAGGAACGAGGTTAGGAAGTTAGAAGATGAGTTACGAAGTCTGAAGGTTATTGGTACTGAAATCACCAACTACAATCAGTGATTCATGGAATTAGTTTTGCTATGTCCTGAATTGGTTCCAACCGAAGAACGGAAGATTGAAATGTACAAAGATGGTTTGCCCAAAAAGGTCAAGGCAAATGTTACAGCATCGAAACCTAAGACAATTCAGGAAGCTATAACCATGGCAAACGAGCTAATGGATCAGGTCATCATGGATAAGAAAGTATCCAATACTGATGTGAAGGTATCAGGTAACAAAAGAAAGTGGAATGGAAATTATGATCGAGGTAACCAACAACAATCTTTTAAGAAACAAGAAAACACGCAAGGTGCGGGTAGTGGTTTAAGCTTTGGTTATAAAGGACAAAATCCTTTATGCAACCGATGCCACAAACATCACTCTGGTTACTGTAATGTGGTATGCAACAAATGTAATCGAAAGGGTCATCTTGCTGAAGATTGTAGGGCTCTCGTTACAAATACAAATGGTACCAAGACTCCTGCCACCAATGCAAATAGAACTGCTTTGGCTACCATTACTTGTTTTGGGTGTGGAAAACAAGGTCACTATAAGAGCCAGTGCCCGAATCCAGAGAAGAATATCGGACCTGCACGTGGGAGAGCATTTGTTATTAATGCTAGAGAGGCATGTGAAGACCCGGAGCTTGTTACGGGTACGTTTACCATTAATAACTTATCCGCATCTATTATATTTGATACTGGTGCTGATAGAAGTTACGTGTGTAGAGACTTTCACGCTAAATTGAATTGTTCATCATTACCTCTAGATGCTAAGTACATGATTGAGTTAGCTAATGGTAAACTAATTAAAGCCGATAAAATTTGCCGTGATTGTAAAATAAATTTAGCCGGAGAAACATTTAAGATTGATTTGATACCCGTAGAATTAGGAAGTTTTGATGTAATAATCGGCATGGACTGGATGTCCAAAATAGGAGCTGAAGTTGTGTGCGCCAAGAAGGCAATTCGCATTCCTCCCAAGGATAAAACGCCAGTAATGATTTATGGAGAGAAGGGTAACTCAAAGCTAAAACTCATTAGTTATTTGAAAGCTCAAAAGTGCTTGAAGAAAGGGTGCTATGCTATCTTAGCACATGTTAATAAAGTCGAAAAGAAAGAAAAAGAGAAGTGCATCAATGACGTGCCTGTGGCAAGAGATTTTCCTGAAGTATTTCCGGAAGAGTTGCCGGGATTACCTCCATTTAGATCTGTAGAATTTCAAATAGATCTTGTACCAGGAGCTGCACCGGTTGCCCGTGCTCCATATAGACTTGCACCGTCCGAGTTAAAAGAACTTCAGAGTCAGTTAAAAGAATTACTGGATCGTGGATTCATACTACCAAGTACTTCATCGTGGAGAGCTCCAATTTTATTCGTCAAGAAGAAAGACGGATCTTTTCGAATGTGTATAGATTATCGTGAATTAAATAAGTTAACTATCAAGAATCGGTATCCACTACCGAGAATTGACGACTTATTTGATCAACTCCAAGGATCATGTGTGTACTCGAAAATTGACCTAAGATCGGGCTATCATCAATTACGTGTCAAAGAAGAAGATATACCGAAAACTGCTTTTCGGACACGCTACGGTCATTACGAATTTTTGGTCATGCCGTTTGGATTGACGAATGCGCCAGCTGTATTCATGGACCTCATGAATCGAGTTTGTAGTCCATATTTCGATAAGTTTGTTATCGTTTTCATTGATGATATTCTTATCTATTCCAAGAGTGAGCAAGAGCATGAGCAGCATTTAAGGTTGATATTAGAGTTGTTAAGAAAAGAACAGCTATATGCTAAATTTTCTAAATGTGCTTTCTGGTTGAAAGAAGTGCAATTTCTTGGCCACGTTGTTAGTAGCAAAGGAATTCAGGTTGATCCAGCAAAAATTGAAGCCATTGAAAAATGGGAGACTCCTAAGACACCAATGCAGATACGCCAATTTTTGGGTTTAGCCGGTTATTATAGAAGGTTTATTCAAGATTTTTCCCGAATAGCTAAGCCGTTGACAGCGTTAACGCAAAAAGGGAAGAAATATGAATGGACTTCTGAGCAGGAGAGTGCATTTCAATTACTGAAAAAGAAGTTGACTACGGCGCCTATTTTATCGTTACCAGAAGGGAACGATGATTTTGAAATATATTGTGACGCTTCGCGACAAGGTTTTGGTTGCGTTCTTATGCAACGGAAGAAAGTTATTGCATACGCATCCCGACAATTAAAGATTCACGAGCGGAATTATACGACGCATGATCTAGAACTGGGAGCAGTCGTGTTTGCATTGAAGATATGGAGACACTACTTGTATGGGGTTAAATGCACTGTGTTTACTGATCATAAAAGCCTTCAACATATTTTCGATCAAAAACAGCTGAACATGAGGCAACGTAGGTGGGTTGAGTTAATAAATGACTATGATTGTGAAATTCGTTATCATCCCGGGAAAGCGAACGTGGTGGCCGACGCTCTAAGCAGAAAGGAACGAGAACCAATTCGAGTACGAGCGATGAACATAAAAATTCGCATGAATCTCAACTCACAAATCAAAGAAGTTCAACGAGAAGCACTTACTAAAGAAAATATAGGAAATGAAATAATGAAGAAGTATGAGAAGCAACTCGTTATACGGGAAGATGGAATTCGATATTTTGCAAACCGTATTTGGGTACCGAAGTTGGGTGGATTAAGGAAGTTGATATTGAATGAGGCACATAAGACAAGATACTCGATACATCCTGGAGTTGGAAAGATGTACCAAGATCTTAAGACACATTATTGGTGGCCTAATTTAAAGACAGACGTTGCAACATATGTTGGGGAATGTTTAACTTGTTCCAAAGTCAAAGCTGAACACCAGAAGCCGTCAGGGTTACTTCAACAACCAGAAATCCCAGAATGGAAATGGGATGGTATTACCATGGATTTCATCACGAAGTTACCAAAGACTGCCTGGGGATACGACACCATTTGGGTGATTGTTGATCGTCTCACCAAGTCTGCACATTTCTTGCCTATAAAGGAAACGGATAGAATGGAGAAACTATTACGATTGTATATAAAGGAAGTTGTTTCAAGGCATGGAATACCTATTTCCATTATATCCGATCGTGATAGTAGATTTACATCAAAGTTCTGGCAATCACTACAGGAGGCCCTAGGAACTCGTTTGGATATGAGTACCGCGTATCATCCGCAAACCGACGGGCAGAGTGAAAGAACGATTCAGACTCTTGAAGACATGCTCAGGGCATGTGTGATCGATTTTGGAAACGGATGGGATAAATATCTACCATTAGCAGAATTCTCGTATAATAATAGTTATCATGCGAGCATTAAAGCTGCGCCATTCGAAGCATTGTACGGAAGGAAGTGTAGATCTCCTATTTGTTGGAATGAAGTAGGAGATCGACAATTAACTGGTCCCGAGATCATACACGAAACGACTGAGAAGATAGTACAAATCAAGGAGAGATTGAAAACAGCCCGTAGTCGCCAAAAGAGCTACGCCGATGTTCGAAGGAAACCATTAGAGTTTCAGATCGGTGACATGGTTATGTTAAAGATGTCACCGTGGAAAGGTGTAATACGCTTTGGAAAAAGGGGTAAACTGAACCCAAGATTTGTAGGCCCGTTCAAGATTATCGAACGCATTGGACCGGTAGCTTATCGACTATAGTTACCACAACAACTCGCCGGAGTACATAATACATTTCACGTCTCAAACCTTAAGAAGTGTCTTGCAAAGGAAGATCTCACCATTCCTCTTGAAGAAATCCATGTCGATGAGAAACTACAATTCATCGAAGAACCAATCGAAATCATGGACCGTGAAGTTAAACAGCTCAAGCAGAGCAACATACCGATCGTTAAGGTTCGTTGGAATGCTCGAAGAGGTCCTGAGTTTACTTGGGAACGAGAGGATCAGATGAAACAAAAGTATCCACACTTGTTTCTCGATGACGCAAAATAGGTACAATTTTAAAATTTCGGGATGAAATTTATTTAACGGGGAGGTAATGTAACGACCCGCACTTTTTCGATTGTTCTATACTTATAAGATTAATATTTACATAAATTAAACCTTACCAACATGATAAGCAATCCAAATTGTTGAGATTTATGTTTCCGAAAAGAGATTTACACAACGTTTGACCGTCTAGTTTGACCGATGATATCACGAACTATACAATATATGATAATTATACGTTTGTGTATATATATGTATATATACATATTTAACATGATTAATGAATGTTTTAATATCTCATTTTGTATTAATAACAATAAGTTATAAGTATATTTTGAAACTACTAACTTAAGTTTTCAAAACGATAACCATACGTAACGTTATTTGACATAAATACTTATAACCTATAATGTTTATACATATATCGTATATGTAATGTATTTAATCACTTTTAAGGACTTAAATACATAAAATCATATAAGTGTATTCACAAAAGATAGCTATATTTGAATCCTCATTCTATTTTTCACAAGATTTCTATACGTATATCTAGAGTATATGTACTCGTATCATACCTAACTTCTATACGTATTTACTATTGGTATATACACATCAAATCACCACCTAACTAGCCCTTGTTACTGCCCTAAGGTAGAGGTAATTGCTTTTGTATGATTGTTTGACAAATACACAAGATTACAAGCTTAAAAATTTTGTCCTTGCTCCCCCCTTTGTCACGTTTTTAAGGACCAACACCAAACCATTTTTAGCTCACCATTCTTACTCTTAAACCACTCTCTAATTCACCTACTTACAAGTTCTAAGAACTCCATAATCATTCAGCAAGAAACCTTGAAGATCTAGCCATAGAAACAAGCTTTAAACACCATAAGAAAACCCTTACAAAAACACTTCAAGAATTCTTCCAAGAACACAAACTTACTTCCAATCTTTCATCCAATTCCATCACCCTTTTGGTTCTAGGTTCTTACTCCTCTTTTACAGCAACCTTGTCCAAGGAACTTGAGGTAGTAACTATGTTCATAACCTTATTCGATTTATATATATAGAGCTATCTTATTTTGTGGTATAAAATTTTAACAACAAGAACATAGTTTGAATGTTTTCAAACTTGTTTGCAAACTAAATAGATCCTTCTAACTTAACTTTTAAAATACTTCAAGACCTGTAATATATCTTAAATATATGCTAATTTAACAAGGTTTAACTTGGTTTTTCAAAGAACACCTTAAAAACTGTTTTTACGACGTCGGAGTGTAACCGGGGGCTGTTTTGGGTTGGATAATTAAAAACCATCTTAAACTTTGAATTGGAGGTTTATTTTCTGGAAAAATGATTTTTACTATGAATATGTTAACGCATAAAAATTTTATGATTTAACTCAATGTATAAGTATTTTTAGAAAAATAATCATTTAAGGTTGTTTACATGATGGAAAATGATTAACTTCATAAGTTTCACCAAAGTTTGACCTATGACCTGTGATTTCGAATACAAACTAAGGTATTTACAGTTCATATTCTTAAAGAGGGACTCGATCCAAGGAAGTGGCAAGTTGAACCAACGAAAACGGAGTTGTAACGAAGAAACTATGACCAAAACGAAATCGGATATCCAAGACTAATTTAGCTACGTGATTAATTGGAAAAAAAATTAAATAAATCACATCTTTCTAAAATAATATGATATTTTATATATATGTACTCATAATTTAATTTTATATGGTTCAGGATCACCCGTAAACAATACGAGAAGATTAATCATAAGATCCCATGATTGTACGCAACACGTCATTTGACAACACCGGTACTTTATGTACGCAACACGTCATTTGACAACACCGGTACCGTGGGTCAAGATTAATCTCGACCAATACATATACGATGGGGTTTTTATTTATTTCATTGGGGGTTTATTAATCACCTAAAAATGAACCATTTAAAATTGAATTACTAACATCGAACTGCTAACTACGGACTAAGGAATTATTAAAAGTATTGTAAGTATATATATGTGACGATTGTTTAAAAAGAAAAGGTATTGATATATTATATATGGTTAGGTTTGTGATATCAATCGGAGACCAAGTCAAAATTACATATCTTCAAGACGAAAGTGAGTATATAGTCCCACTTTTAAACTCTAAATATTTCGGGATGAGAATACATGTATTTTATGTTTTACGATATGGACACAAGTAACTGAAAAATATATTCTACGTTGAGTTGTACCACTAGCATACTTCCCTGTAGCTTGGTAACTGTTATTTACAACGGTATTGTAAACGCGAATCCTGTTGATAGATCTATCGGGCCTGACAACCCCAACCGGACTGGACGACCAGTATTCAACGGTTGCACAGTACTTCGTTTCGTGACTACACTTGGTACGGTGTAGTAAGATTTCATAATAAAGGGAATATGCGACGTGATTAAATGTTAAGTATGGTTACCAAGTGCTCAACCACTTAGAATATTTTTATTAAAACGTTTATATATGAAATCTTGTGGTCTATATATATATTGCTGCCGGCATTAAACCAATATCTCACCAACTTTATGTTGACGTTTTAAACATGTCTATTCTCAGGTGATAATTAGAAGCTTCCGCTGCAACATGTTGAATTTAAACAAGATCTTGAGTATGCATATTTGTGTCAAAAATAAAACTGCATATCGGAGGATTTGTAATGTAAAATATGCTAGAAATCGTATTGTTATCATCACATGTAAAGTTTGTAAGTCTAAGATTATCGCTAAACGATAATCATCTTTTTATTGTCTAAAGCTTGTATTAAAATAAGAGTTATGGTTTGTAATGTAAAATAAATGCAGTTGTTCTTTTAAAAATGTCGCATATAGAGGTCAATACCTCGCAATGAAATCATACGTTATCTAACTCGTTCTTATGGTTAAGGACGGGTTATGACATTTGTGATTAGATCTTTCAAGAATTTAGCATATCTAGGCATTCCTGAAATTACATCAATGAAAGGAAGATTGACATTTATCTGTTTAAACATATCCAAAAATTTGGATTGCTCGGCTTCAAGTCTCTCTTTTCTCATTTTACTCGGGTAAGGAAGTGGTGGTTGGTATGGTTTAACATAAGGTTTAGCCTTAACTGTGTTATCTTCATTAACCTTTTCAACTACTGGTTCTTTTTCCTTATCTTGCTCAGATTATGGTTCTTGTGGAGTAGGAATAGAGTCATCAGAAATTACAGGCATTTCAGGTGGGTTAAGTGTAATACCACTTCTTGAGATAATGGCTTTAGCTGTTTCATTCCGGGGGTTAGCATTTGTATCACTAGGTAAACTTTCCGGTTTCCTTTCACCTATTAACCTTGCTAGGTTGCTCATTTCTTGTTCCAGATTTTGAATAGAAGCTTGTTGATTTCTAAATGCTTGAGCATTTTGTTCATTGGTTTGTTTCTGAGATGTGGAAAATTGAGTTTGAGATTCAACTAGCTTCGACACTATATCTTCTAAATTTGGCTTTTTATCATCGGTTTGTGGTGGTTTGTTTTGAAAAATAGGTCTTTGCTGATTGTAAGTATTGTTGGATACTTGTTGGTTGCTAGGACCTTGTTGATTGTTGTATGGAACATTTCGGTTATAATTCTGGTTTTGATTGTAGATTGGTCTTGGCAGTTGATAATTATTCTGATAATTATTTCCATGCCTTTGGTTTATGTATGAAACATTCTCTCTTTGTTCCATTGTTAGTTCAATATTGAGACAATCTTTTGTCAAATGTGGTCCTCCACACTGCTCACAACTAATTCGTATTGAGTGAATATCTTTAGTCATCTTTTCCATTCGTCTCTCGACAGCATCTATTTTTGTGGAAATGGAATCTAAGTCATGGCTAGAATCGGCTCTAGCTGCTTTAGATGATCTAACGATATCTTTTTCTTGATGCCACTCATGTGAGTGGGAAGCAGTGTTATCAATAATTTTGTAAGCATCAGTTGCGGTTTTCTTCATAATGGAACCACCAGCTGCTATATCGATGTCTTTCCTTGTAGTGATGTCGCATCCTTGGTAGAATATTTGTACTATTTGACAAGTGTCTAAACCATGTTGCGGACATCCTCTCAATAACTTTCCAAATCTTGTCCATGCTTCATATAAAGTTTCATTTGGCTTTTGCGTGAACGTAACAATTTCTCCTTGAATTCTTACGGCTTTAGATGCCGGAAAGAATTGTTTAAGAAATTTTTCAACTAAAACGTCCCATGTATCAATCGCCCCTTCAGGTAACGATTCTAACCAATCTTTGGCTTCTCCCTTTAAAGTCCAAGGAAATAACATGAGATATATCTGTTCATCCTCAACTTCTCGGATTTTAAATAGTGTACAGATCCTATTAAAGGTACGAAGATGTTCATTTGGATCTTCCTTCGGTGCACCACAAAATTGCATTGATTAGTCACCATGTGTAGAATTTGTCCTTTGATTTCATAATCTGGCGCATTAATGTCAGGTTGAGTAATTGTGTGACCTTGGCCAGTGTGTTTAGCTCGCATTCGGTCTTCCATACTTAGAGGCTCCAGATTTTCCATGATTGAATTTGTTGAATCTGAATCACTATAGGATTCTGATTTAATGGGTTGTTCCTCAACAATCTCTGTTTAAATGATTGGTGGTTCCGGAGGAAAGATTAATGGTTCAGGATCTCTGAATTGTCCCTGAATATCTTCCGGATTCTCAATTGTGAGGTCGGGTTCAAAAAATGGATTATCGGAAATTTGAATTGGAGTACTTGGTCGACTGGATGACGTTTCTAAAGAAAAATCAACGGCGACAATATTGTCTAGATGTCTTGATCGAGTTATAGATGGTGAACGTACGAAAGGTGGTGAACGTTTTGCTCGGTGCATTCACTGAATATCCTATTAGTTATAAAAGATAAAAAATTATATAAGTTATCAAAATAATAGACTTTTCTGCTTTTGCCCACGTTTCGAATAGCCAATACATGCAGCAGGGAGCCAGAACCCTTTAAATCGGAAGCTCACAACTCAGCCACTAACAAATCCAACTATTACTACGAAGCAGAAAATTTGGATGTCTATCAATTTAATCACTTAAAATAATGTTGAAATTTAAAGAGATTTTAGAGAAGAAATAGAAAATTCTATGTCCTAAAAACTAGAGTGGCGAAAAATAAGAAAGAAAAAGAGCACGTCGAAAAACGTCGAAAAATAAAAGGTCGAAAAATAAAAATAAGAAAGTAGCGCGTCGAAACTTAAAAGTCTAAAAACTAAGAATTAAAAGTTGCGTCTAAAAATATTAAAGCTTAAAAAGAATTCTATATTCAAAACGGTAATTACTTAAAAAGGTACTAAAACTTATAAAATGGCGCCGCAAAATTCTAAAGTACCTAAATCTTAGTCTAAAGAAAAAGCACTTAAGAGATTTTACGGCAAAGCCTAAGAATTTAAAAATAAAAATAACTATAGCAAAAACTATAACTTAAAACTAAATACGAACGAAAAATACAAATATTACGCTAGAACAAATAAAAAGATACAAAATATAAAAATAAACTTAAAGTTGTAAAAAGTACAATTTTTATAAAAATATTATTTTTATATTATTATTTATAAAAGTATTAATTTTTATATATTTATAAAACTAAATAAACAAAAAATACAAATTAATTAAAAATTAAAATTAAATAATTAAAAACACTAACCCTAATTAGGGTTTTAATTAAATAATAATAATAATAATTACCCCGTAATTAATGCTCAACTAGGTCAACTTCGGCGTGTCAGACAGCCTCATGCGGTCGCATGAGTTCTACGCCTCTGGGCCATGTGATCGCATGGCTCTTGGATCCGGGCCAGAAGACTGGGCTGCAACAGTATCAGGCCCGAGTGTTTTACTTTTTTTTCTGTTTTAATATTTATAAAAAGTATTTATATAAATTAAATAAAACTTATATTTTTACAAACTAAAAATAGAAATAGAAATATTTTATAATTTTATATATTTTTGAACAACTCTTAAATATATATATATATATATATATATATATATATATATATATATATATATATATATATATATATATATATATATATATATATATATATATATATATATATTTTCTTTTTATATTTTTGTATTTTTAATATTTAAAACGTATATTTTTTTATACAAAGAACTTAATAAAAAAAATCTTTTTTTTATATAGCGTTGCGCTTTCGGCGTTTTAGTGTCCCCGGCAGTGGCGCCAAAAATACTTGATGTGCATAGAGGTGTATACAAAATAGTTATATTTTTACAAGAAAATACTATTAAATACGATACAATTTTACACAAGATATTTATTTATTTATAGAATGAATATACCTAAACCTTGCTACAACACTTATAGTCAGTGTACCTAATCGTACAGTAGTGTAGTTTTTAGTAAGTCCGGTTCATTCCACAGGGATCTTAGCCAAGTTTAACGCTATATTTTTAACTTATGATTGTAAAAATACAAAAATATATATAAGTAGTATTATTATTATAAAAGGGGGTTTTTACCATTTAATGACCGGTTTGTCGATTTTAAAACTTTAGTCGCAGTTAAAACCTAATGTAAAATATTAAAAATAAATATAACTTAAATTAAAGCGTAAATTAAATAACGATAATGAAATTGCGATAAAATAAAATGACAATAAATAAAGTGCGATAATTAAAAAGTACGATAATTAAAAGTGTAATTAAATACAATGACAGTAAATAAAAGTGCGATAATTAAAAGTGCAATTAAATATGAAATAAAGGAAATTAAATATGAAATAAAGGAATTATGCTTATTTAAACTTCCGTAATCATGATGTTTGACGTGTTGATTTTAGTTTATTCCCATGGGTTAATTGTCCTTTGTCCTGGATTATTTGATATGTCCATACGGTTTTGTCCATAATAGTCCATCAGTCATAATCATAAAATGTGGAAGTCTTCGTCAAATTATTCTTATTCCCGAAGTCAAATATTCCAACTAATTGGGGATTCGAATTGTAACAAGCTCTTAATACTTTGTTTAATGAATACAACAGGTTATCGACTGCGTGTAAACTGTAGTGACCCGAACTTTTCCATGTTTATATATATTAATTGAGATTGATATTTACATGATTAAATGTTTCCAACATGTTAAGCAATCAAACTTGTTAAGACTTTATTAATTGAAATATGTTTCATATAGACAATTGACCACCCAAGTTGACCGGCGATTCACGAACGTTAAAACTTGTAAAAATGACATGACGATATATATATGGATATACATATGGTTAACATGAGATTATGATAAGTAAGTGTCTCCATAAGTATATTAACAATGAGTTATATACATATAAACAAGACTACTAACTTAAGGATTTCGAAACGAGACATATATGTAACGATTATCGTTGTAACGACATTTAAATGTATATATATCATATTAAGATATATTAATATATCATAATATCATGATAATATAATAATTTAACATCTCATTAGATATAATAAACAATGGGTTAACAACATTAATTGAGATCGTTAACTTAAAGGTTTCAAAACAACACTTACATGTAACGACTAACGATGACTTAACGACTCAGTTAAAATGTATATACATGTAGTGTATTTAGATGTATTAAAATACTTTTGGAAGACTTCAAGACATATATCAAAACACTCATACTTAACGAAAATGGTTACAGTTACTTTCCCATTCTTTTCTTTCATCAAGAATTCTAGTCGTATTCTTACCCGTATTATACACAGCTTCAAAACGTACTTACTCTGGGTATATACCAATAGGAACTAGCATGGGATTCCACTCTTGATTATGTCATGTATGACTAATCAATTTTAACTTCTACCATGAGCTAGTCAACTAACTAGAACTCCTTTTAACCCCACTCACCACTCACCAATTACCACTCATCATTCACTCCATTTCACTTCCAACTCTCTTTCTAATTCTCTCTCAACACACACACACTATTATGAACGTATTTTTCCAGTAGTTAATCATCATCTTCATCAAAAATCACTTCAAGAATCAAGCTATAGTCATCATAGGAAGAACACTTCAAGAACACTTCAAAAATCCCTTCAAGTTTACTAATTTACTTCCAAGCTTTCTAATCCATTCCAAGTAATCATCTAAGATCAAGAAACCTTTGTTATATACAGTAGGTTATCTTTCTTATTCAAGGTAATATTCATATTCAAACTTTGATTCAATTTCTATAACTATAAACTATCTTAATTCGAGTAAAAATCTTACTTGAACTTGTTTTTGTGTCATGATCCTACTTCAAGAACTTTCAAGCCATCCAAGATCCTTTAAAGCTAGATCATTTATTGTCACTTCCAGTAGGTTTACCTACTAAACTTGAGGTAGTAATGATGTTCATAACATCATTCGATTCATATATATAAAACTATCTTATTCGAAGGTTTAAACTCGTAATCACTAGAACATAGTTTAGTTAATTCTAAACTTGTTCGCAAACAAAAGTTAATCCTTCTAACTTGACTTTTAAAATTAACTAAACACATGTTCTATATCTATATGATATGCTAACTTAATGATTTAAAACCTGAAAACACGAAAAACACCGTAAAACCGGATTTACGCCGTCGTAGTAACACCGCGGGCTGTTTTGGGTTAGTTAATTAAAAACTATGATAAACTTTGATTTAAAAGTTGTTATTCTGAGAAAATGATTTTTATTATAAACATGAAACTATATCCAAAAATTATGGTTAAACTCAAAGTGGAAGTATGTTTTCTAAAATGGTCATCTAGACGTCGTTCTTTTGACTGAAATGATTACCTTTACAAAAACGACTTGTAACTTATTTTTCCGACTATAAACCTATACTTTTTCTGTTTAGATTCATAAAATAGAGTTCAATATGAAACCATAGCAATTTGATTCACTCAAAACGGATTTAAAATGAAGAAGTTATGGGTAAAACAATATTGGATAATTTTTCTCATTTTAGCTACGTGAAAATTGGTAACAAATCTATTCCAACCATAACTTAATCAACTTGTATTGTATATTATGTAATCTTGAGATACCATAGACACGTATACAATATTTCGAACTATCATGTCGACACATCTATATATATTTCGGAACAACCATAGACACTCTATATGTGAATGTTGGAGTTAGTTATACAGGGTTGAGGTTGATTCCAAAATATATATAGTTTGAGTTGTGATCAATACTGAGATACGTATACACTAGGTCGTGGATTGATTCAAGATAATATTTATCGATTTATTTCTGTACATCTAACTGTGGACAACTAGTTGTAGGTTACTAACGAGGACAGCTGACTTAATAAACTTAAAACATCAAAATATATTAAAAGTGTTGTAAATATATTTTGAACATACTTTAATATATATGTATATATTGTTATAGGTTCGTGAATCAACAGTGGCCAAGTCTTACTTCTCGACGAAGTAAAAATCTGTGAAAGTGAGTCATAGTCCCACTTTTAAAATCTAATATTTTTGGGATGAGAATACATGCAGGTTTTATAAATGATTTACAAAATAGACACAAGTACGTGAAACTACATTCTATGGTTGAATTATCAAAATCGAATATGCCCCTTTTTATTAAGTCTGGTAATCTAAGAATTAGGGAACAGGCACCCTAATTGAAGCGAATCCTAAAGATAGATCTATTGGGCCTAACAAACCCCATCCAAAGTACCGGATGCTTTAGTACTTCGAAATTTATATCATATCCGAAGGGTGTCCCGGAATGATGGGGATATTCTTATATATGCATCTTGTTAATGTCAGTTACCAGGTGTTCACCATATGAATGATTTTTATCTCTATGTATGGGATGTATATTAAAATATGAAATCTTGTGGTCTATTATTATGATTTGATATATATAGGTTAAACCTATAACTCACCAACATTTTTGTTGACGTTTTAAGCATGTTTATTCTCAGGTGATTATTAAGAGCTTCCGCTGTCGCATACTTAAATAAGGACGAGATTTGGAGTCCATGCTTGTATGATATTGTGTAAAAACTGCATTCAAGAAACTTATTTTGTTGTAACATATTTGTATTGTAAACCATTATGTAATGGTCGTGTGTAAACAGGATATTTTAGATTATCATTATTTGATAATCTACGTAAAGCTTTTTAAACCTTTATTGATGAAATAAAGGTTATGGTTTGTTTTAAAATGAATGCAGTCTTTGAAAAACGTCTCATATAGAGGTCAAAACCTCGCAACGAAATCAATTAATATGGAACGTTTTTAATCAATAAGAACGGGACATTTCAGTTGGTATCCGAGCGTTGGTCTTAGAGAACCAGAATTTTGCATTAGTGTGTCTTATCGAGTTTGTTAGGATGCATTAGTGAGTCTGGACTTCGACCGTGTTTACTTGAAAAATGATTGCTTAACAAATTTTGTTGGAAACTATATATTTTTAACATGTGAATATTATTTGATATATTAATCTCTTAACGCGTTTGATATTATGTGATAGATGTCTACCTCTAGAACAAGTCCCATTGACTCACCTAATAATAATGAAGAGTCAAATGTAAATTGGAATGATTCGTGGACTGATTCACAAGTTCCCGAAGAGGAACCGGAAGAAGAGTCGGAACCAGAGGAAGAATCGGAACCTGAAGAAGAATCGGAACCGGATGAAGAAATAGAACCGGTGGGGGAAATAATAAAACGGTTAAGTAAAAGAAAATCCTCAACCAACCGACCAAGGTTAGTTATGGTCAATGGTGTTTCCGCTAAGGAAACAAAATATTGGGAGGATTACCAATTCTCCGATGAATCGGATTCTGACGAGAATTCCGATGATGTTATAGAAATTACCCCAACTGAATTTAAAAAGGCAAAAGAAAATAATAAGGGAAAGGGCATAAAAATAGAGAAATCTAATTCCAACCCCGATGAACTTTATATGTATCGTCAACCCCCGAAGTCCTTAAGTTGTAACAATGACCCGGGAACCTCTAAACCACCAGGTTTTTCTAAACCAATGTGGAAAACGACGGCTCGTATTAGGGGAACATCATATATCCATAGAAACTTGGCAAAACGAACCAAAACCGAAGAAGAAGAAACAAGCGAGTTGGAATAAGATAGTTGTATTCGTGTGGTGTAATATATGTAATATAGTGTGCTTATGCTTTATGATATATGTAAAAATTGCTTGTATTAATAAGTATTTTTTTTTATGAATCTAACTCTTGTCTATTTTACAGTATAAAAACACAAAATGGATAGACAACCCAATATTTTAAGAGACCTACCCGGAGACATGATTGATGAAATATTGTCTAGAGTCGGTCAGAATTCTTCGGCACAACTATTTAAGGCGAGATCAGTTTGTAAGACATTCGAAGAACGTTCCAAGAATGCCTTGGTTTATAAAAGGCTTTCGTTCGAAAGATGGGGGATATCACATTGGGAAATCCATAAGTTACGATGTGTTTACTTTGACGCATATATTGCGGGGAACCCAAATGCTATTTTACGCAATGGGTTAAGAAATTATTTTGACTCAATATATCCGAATATTGGACTTCGTGATTTAGAAAAAGCGGCTAACATGCAACATAAAGAAGCATGTTATGCTTACGGATTAGTAATGTTCGCTTCTCACCAAAGTGAGAACAAGAACATCGGCCTACAACTATTAAACAAAACGTTCCCACAAGTGACGGAGTCGGTAATTGGGGTAAGAAATGAGGTTTTTAGATTGTTACGGGAATGTTGGACATTACGTAACCCTCGTACCTTTGACGACGTTACAACACGCTGTCTTATCAACGGCCATAACGGTTATGTTCCACAAGACCAAGGATGGGAAGTAATCCTAGTAAAACCAGAATGCATGACTTGTTTCTGGACGGATGAATTACGTGTCTTTATTGCCTTTGCTGAACGACTTGTGTACTAGCTAAGAATTATCTTCACAACCATCTTGTATCAAATTTATTGTGTGTTATATTTCATGCTATATGTAAAATAAGCGTTTTATAAGTTTAAATTCGGGTAGTACCTACCCGTTAAGTTCATACTTAGTAGCTAATATACAATTCAACTACTACAATTCAACTTAACGGGTAGTTGAATTGTAAAAAGCTTTTATAAATGAGTTCATATTATGCTACAAAATACTATTAACTACTTTTAATATTCTGTATGATTAACTTGTTCCATTTGACTATTTTGAAGGAAATGGCACCGACTACTCGACACACCGTGAATATGAATGAAGAGGAATTCCGTACTTTTCTAGCTTCAAACATAGCCGCAGTACAGGCTGCGCTACATACCAACAATAACCTTGGATCTAGCAGTACAGGAAATCGTGTAGGATGCACCTACAAAGAATTCACTGCCTGCAAACCTTTGGAATTTGATGGAACCGAAGGACCGATCGGATTGAAACGTTGGACCGAGAAGGTCGAATCGGTGTTTGCCATAAGTAAGTGTACTGAAGAGGACAAAGTAAAGTATGCTACGCATACCTTCACAGGTTCTGCGTTAACCTGGTGGAATACCTATCTAGAGCAAGTGGGACAAGACGATGCGTACGCACTACCGTGGTCAGCATTCAAGCACTTGATGAACGAGAAGTATCGTCCCAGAACCGAGGTCAATAAGCTCAAGACAGAACTTAGAGGGTTACGAACCCAAGGATTTGATATTACCACGTATGAAAGACGATTTACAGAATTGTGCCTATTGTGTCCGGGAGCATTCAAAGATGAGGAAGAGAAGATCGACGCGTTTGTGAAAGGATTACCGGAAAGAATCCAAGAAGATATAAGTTCACATGAGCCCGCCTCCATACAACAGGCATGTAGAATGGCTCACAAACTAGTGAACCAGATTGAAGAAAGAATTAAAGGACAGACTGCTGAAGAGGCCAATGTGAAGTAAGTCAAAAGAAAGTGGGAGTAAAACGGTGATAAGAATCACCAATACAACAACAACAGCAATTACAACAATAATCGCAACAATTATCCCAACAATTGCAACTACAACAAACGGCCCAACAACAACAACAACAATAACAACAACAACAACAACAACAACAACAGCAACTACAACAATCATCCCAACAACAATAATAACCGCAACAACAACAACAATCAGAAGCACCTATGCCAAAGGTGTGAAAAGTAACACTCGGGGTTCTGCACCAAATTTTGCAACAAGTGTAAAAGAAATGGTCATAGCGCAGCGAAGTGTGAGGTCTACGGACCAGGGGTTAATAGAACGAAAGGAAAAAATGGTGTCGGAACGAGTAATGGCGGAGCAAGTAGTGTCGGAGCAAGTTATGCCAATGTAGTTTGTTATAAATGTGGAAAACTGGGCCACATTATTAGAAATTGCCCGAACCAGGAGAACACGAATGGACAAGGCCGCGGAAGAGTTTTCAATATTAATGCGGCAGAGGCACAGGAAGACCCGGAGCTTGTTACGGGTACGTTTCTTATTGACAATAAATCTGCTTACGTTTTATTTGATTCGGGTGCGGATAGAAGCTATATGAGTAGAGATTTTTGTGCTAAATTAAGTTGTCCATTGACGCCTTTGGATAGTAAATTTTTACTCGAATTAGCAAATGGTAAATTAATTTCAGCAGATAATATATGTCGGAATCGAGAAATTAAACTGGTTAGCGAAACATTTAAGATTGACTTGATACCAGTAGAGTTAGGGAGTTTTGATGTGATAATCGGTATGGCCTGGTTGAAAGAAGTGAAAGCAGAGATCGTTTGTTACAAAAATGCAATTCGCATTATACGAGAAAAAGGAAAACCCTTAATGGTGTACGGAGAAAAGGGCAACACGAAGCTACATCTTATTAGTAATTTGAAGGCACAAAAACTAATAAGAAAAGGTTGCTATGCTGTTCTAGCACACGTCGAGAAAGTACAAACTGAAGAAAAGAGCATCAATGATGTTCCCATTGCAAAAGAATTTCCCGATGTATTTCCGAAAGAATTACCGGGATTACCCCCACATCGATCCGTTGAATTTCAAATAGATCTTGTACCAGGAGCTGCACCAATAGCTCGTGCTCCTTACAGACTCGCACCCAGCGAGATGAAAGAACTGCAAAGCCAATTACAAGAACTTTTAGAGCGGGGTTTCATTCGACCAAGCACATCACCGTGGGGAGCTCCTGTTTTGTTTGTCAAGAAGAAAGATGGTACATTCGGGTTGTGTATCGACTGCCGAGAGTTGAACAAACTTACCATCAAGAACCGCTACCCACTACCGAGAATCGACGACTTATTTGATCAACTACAAGGCTCGTCTGTTTATTCAAAGATTGACTTACGTTCCGGGTATCATCAAATGCGGGTGAAAGAAGATGATATTCCATAGACTGCTTTCAGAACACGTTACGGTCATTACGAGTTTATGGTCATGCCATTTGGTTTAACTAATGAACCAGCTGTGTTCATGGACCTTATGAACCGAGTGTGTGGACCATACCTTGACAAGTTTGTCATTGTTTTCATTGATGACATACTTATTTACTCAAAGAATGACCAAGAACACGGTGAACATTTGAGAAAGGTGTTAGAAGTATTGAGGAAGGAAGAATTGTACGCTAAGTTTTCAAAGTGTGCATTTTGGTTGGAAGAAGTTCAATTCCTCGGTCACATAGTGAACAAAGAAGGTATTAAGGTGGATCCGGCAAAGATAGAAACTGTTGAAAAGTGGGAAACCTCGAAAACTCCAAAACACATACGCCAGTTTTTAGGACTAGCTGGTTACTACAGAAGGTTCATCCAAGACTTTTCCAGAATAGCAAAACCCTTGACTGCATTAATGCATAAAGGGAAGAAATTTGAATGGAATGATGAACAAGAGAAAGCATTTCAGTTATTGAAGAAAAAGCTAACAACGGCACCTATATTGTCATTGCCTGAAGGGAATGATGATTTTGTGATTTATTGTGACGCATCAAAGCAAGGTCTCGGTTGTGTATTAATGCAACGAACGAAGGTGATTGCTTATGCGTCTAGACAATTGAAGATTCACGAACAAAATTATACGACGCATGATTTGGAATTAGGTGCGGTTGTTTTTGCATTAAAGACTTGGAGGCACTACTTATATGGGGTCAAAAGTATTATATATACCGATGATGTTTCGCGAGGTGTATATAAAATACTATTAATTTTAGCAGGAAAATACTATTAAATACGATACAATTTTACACAAGATATTTATTTATTTAGAGAATGGATATACTTAAACCTTGCTACAACACTTATAGGCAGTGTACCTAATCGTACAGTAGTGTAGTTTTTAGTAAGTCCGGTTCGTTCCACAGGGAATCTTTTTAAACAAAGCTTAACGCTATATTAGTTTACTTTTATAAAAATACAAATATATATATATAAGTAATATTATTATTATAAAGGGGGGTTTTACCGTTTAATGACCGGTTTGTCGATTTTAAAACTTTAGTCGCAGTTAAAACCAAATGTAAAATATTAAAAATAAATACAAGACTTAAATTAAAGCATAAAGTAAATAACGATAATGAAATTGCGAATAATAAAAGTGCGATTAAATAATCTTGCGATAATTAAAAAGTACAATAATTAAAAATGCAATTAAAATATAATAACAATAAAAATGCGATAATTAGAAGTGCAATTAAATATAAAATAAAGGAAATTAAATATGAAATAAAAGAATTATGCTTATTTAAACTTCCGTAATCATGATGTTTGACGTGTTGATTTTAAGCTCATGGGTTAATTGTCCTTTGTCCTGGATTATTTAATATGTCCATACGGATTTGTCCATAATAGTCCATCAGTCATAAATATAAAGAGCGAAAGCCTTCGTCAAATTATTCTTATTCCCGAAGTCAAATATTCCAACTAATTGGGGATTCGAATTGTAACAAGGTTTTAATACTTTGTTTAATGAATACACCAGGTTATCGACTGCGTGTAAACCAAGGTTTTAATACTTTGTTAACAATTACACCAATTACCCATGAATGTAATTCACCCCTGTTTCAACAAGTCTATTAACTATCAATCCAGTTCCGTATCCGGTAAAATGAATAATTATTGGTATTTATAGATATCCCGCCCACCGTACCCAGTCAAGCGTATGTGGTTATATATAAATACGTCAAATTATAAGTTTATATATTAAATTAACAAGGTATTGTTTAGTTAATATAAAACCCATTAATAGCCCATAGTCTAATTTCCACAAGTGTCGTTCTTTTATCCAAACCCCAATTATGGTACAAAGCCCAATTACCCAATTTTAGTAATTAGCCCAACATCATGATTACTTCGGATTAAATAAGCATAATAATAACTTAGCTACGAGACATTAATGTAAAAAGGTTGAACATAACTTACAATGATTAAAAATAGCGTAGCGTTACATGGACAGAATTTCGACTTACACCCTTACAACATTCGCTAACATACCCTTATTATTAGAATTAAAATTAAAATTATAATATAAATATAAATATATACGTTTAGATTGATAGAAGAAGGAAAAAAGATGGTTTTTTGCGATCAGAATTCGGTTGCTTTTATAGGGAGTTTCAGAAATTGGGGCTCCGCGACTCGCGGCATTTTTGGCCTTCAAACTCCGCGAGTCGCGAAGATTGAAATTACAGCTCAGTCCCTTTTGGAGTCTTTCTTGCCGACGGTTTTAAATATAAATATAATATATTAAATAATTATAAGAATTATTTAAATATTATATTATATTTATGTGCATAGTTGACTTGTAATTTTTAGTCCGTTGCGTCGAGCGTTGAGAGTTGACTCTGGTCCCGGTTCCGGATTTTCGAACGTCCTTGCGTACAATTTAATATCTTGTACTTTGCGTTTTGAATCTTGTACTCTTGTAATTTCGAGACGTTTCTTATCAATAATTGGAACCTCTTTGATTGTATTTTGTACTTTTGAGCTTTTTGGTCGTTTGCGTCTTCAATTCGTCGAATCTGTCTTTTGTCTTCACCTTTTATGATTTAAACGAATATCACTTGTAAATAGAACAATTGCAACTAAAAGCTTGTCTTTCTTGAGGAATAATGCTATGAAATATATGTTCGTTTTTAGCATTATCAAATATTCCCACACTTGAGCGTTGCTTGTCCTCAAGCAATATCGTTTTGAAATACTAGAATCACTTCTTTATTCTTCACACTTTGTACATCAGTGATTTCTTTACGGCGGTATAAACAATGGTAGTAATGATATGGTTTACAGTCCCACATGACTATAAAAATTTAGATCCATTAAGGAAATTGGATCTTTATGAAAACATTTGATCTTTTGAAAATTAAATCTAGTTTTTACCCTAGATAAGTTTTCCGGAATAACCCTTCACCGGTGTTTGCAAAATATTTTTGTGGGTTTGGTGGGTTTCAGATTTGAAAATTTTAGCTCAAAACTTATGGTTTTGTGTCACCCACTTGCTAACCTTGTATTTGGAAAGCAACACGTCCAGTTTACTTGTCCCGTATATTACCTTTCGGTAAACTACCGTCCGGTTGTAAAGGAAAGCGTTGAACAAGCAACTGTTAAGGCAATGTCCCCTGACATGCTTTTAATTATGGTCTATAACGTGTCGGACGCAATTACTATCCTTGGTAGGAGCAATAGTAAAGCTCACCCTTATGATTTTTCGGTCTGGCACAAGGTCCTGTCTTTGACCATGCTATGCAACCACCGTTCTTACGGTTGACACCCGATTTAGTTCAGGTGACCTAATGAATTCCAGGTGAATTCCTAGGATTTTACGTTCAATGGTAATGAACGCATTGAAAATAGGGTTTTCAGAAAACAAATCGGTTTGTAATTTTGATCAAAATATTTTCTCGTTCAAGCTCGAGTTTAGATATCATTGAATTTCATGAGTTTGAATTCTCAATCTTTAAGGTCAATCTCTAGGATTGAGTAATATCAGGCTTAAAAGCTGATTTTTGATCTTTTAAGGAGATTATCCTTTCTGGGGATCTGATTTATTAGTCTTATCCAGCTAATTTGCATGGTGCCCCCCATTGTACGAGATAAATCCTTCTCATGGTTAGGATAAATCTGACCACTTGGCGACCCTGTTCAATGCTGAGGTCCGTGGATTTCTTGCTGATTTTAGTGATGACTTTTCTAGATTTTTCGTCAACCTACAGCTGGTCTGGACGACAACTTCATGACCTAAATCAAGAAGCGCGTGTCTTTTTCGGAAGACTTTACTTCCTTTTAATGATGGAATTGATTCATCGTGTAGATCCATCTTTCTTACAATAAATCAGGTAAAACAATTTAGTTTAGTTCAAAGCAAAAGTATTTTCAGTTATTTGTACAAAAATATGTGATAAATGTTTAAGATAACTTGGTAAATTTTCCCACACTTGGCTTTTATTTTCCTTTTTATCGTCCTCTATTCCATTTTAAATGAATTTTAACATTTTGGTTTGTTTCTCAATTTATGTCCTTTCCGAGGTAACAATAATTTCGGTGTTAAAACCTAGTTTTATCGTTCATAAATATGTATAAACATGATTTTGAGTTCATTTAATTGAAAATTTTGAAAAATTTTACTAGAATTGGGTAGTCAGTATATAAGACTAGGGCTGTTCTTTATTATCAGAGAGCACTAGATTCTAATACAACTACTGCTTTACTAGTATTTTTAATGGTAACCAAGTGTTTAAGATAAAAATTTTAAAATCCGAAAGAATTTAACCCCTTCCCACACTTAAGATCTTGCAATGCCCTCATTTGCAAGAAATCAGTAACAATTTAAATTATTGAGGGTGATTTGTGTGAAATTGATTAAATTTTACCAAAGTTTCCAAATATAATGGCGTTTGTTTGCTGAATGATAAATGGTGCACATCATTTGTTCATTCCGTCTTGTTGTTATTTCACATATATTTTGCATCTGTCGTCAAAATTAGTTGCTTTTGCTGAACTTAATGCCAGTCTTTGAAAATTCGTTGTTTTACCCTGTTGTGTACATAAGATAAACTACAAACATATATACATATTTTTGAAGTTTGGTATATTACCCCACATTCAAAAATTATTAAAATCTAAGAATAAAAGTTAGAAAATTATAACAACTATTACAATATTAACATAAGTATTAAACGTATCAATATTACAAATTACAAAATAAATAAAACCAAGTAGACTAGGGATGATTCTGGTACCAATAGGGGTTCCAAGCATAACCATAGGTGTTATAAAATGCTTCAGCAGGGTCATACGTAGGATACGGTGGTTGCATCTCTATAGACCAGGGAGGGAAGATGGGTTTTGGTGTAGGAATATAGTTTCTACCTATATGTTGGCAATGAGCTATGATTTGGTTCTGATGAACTTGCCAATCTTCAAATGCTCTCTGTCTAGCATTTTCGTATTCCTGTGAAGCTATAAACCTTTGCATTTCTTGCATCTCATTTCCCCCTCCTACATTACCTTGCTGTTGGTTTCTCTCAACCTGTAGATGTCTACCATGGTATTGTACTGCGGCGTTATTTCGCCTCTTCAAAACTTTCGCACCATGGTATACATTTAAACCTATAGTATCGCGGGGTTCTGGTTCTTCTACTAATAATCCCCCCCGACTTATATCCACACCGAGATATTCAGCAATCAAAGTAATAAAAATACCACCTCCTATTATGCTATGCGGTCTCATCCCCCTAACCATAGCTGATAAATAATAACCCACACAATAAGGTATACTTACAGCACTTTGTGGGTCTCGAATACACATATGGTAAAACAAATCCTGTTCATTTACCTTTTCCTTGTTCTTACCTCTTTGTGTAATCGAATTAGCTAAAAACCTATGAATCACTCTTAATTCAGCTCTATCTATATCCAAATAAGAGTAATTTCCCCCTTTGAAACGGTGATGGCTTGTCATTTGACTCCACACACCGTGTGTATCAAAATTTTCATCTATCTTTCTACCGTTTAGTATCAACCCTCTACAATCAGCAGATGCTAACTCCTCAGGCGTATATATACGTAAAGCCTGAGCCATGTCTAGTAAAGACATGTGGCGCATCGAACCTCCTAACAAAAATCTAATAAAAGATCGATCGGTTAAACTAGCTACCCGATCGTTTAATTCTATACTACACAACAATTCTTCACACCATACTTTATATACAGGTCTACGCATGGTGAATAAACGTACCCAGTCATTAAAAGTAGAATTACCATACCTCTGTACAAGTAATTCCCTAATTGGCCCGGCCAATTCTACAGCTTCTAAGGGTCCCCATTCTATGACCCTAGGTACCTCTACAACCTTAGAATGAAGTGTATGCAACCCCCTTTGATACTTTGGGTAATCTATCCAAAGTCTGTCAAATCTCAGGTTCGGATGCAAATCTTCCAAGTGCATATCAGAAAATGTCATGACTGGATGAGGTATATCCTGCTTGTAGTAGTTATCCACCTCCTGTTGTTCCGCATTCTCAGCAGGAGCATTGCGAGCTTGGGATGAAGATTCACCCCTTTCAGTCTGCAAAACACATAAAACACAATTTTTGTGCATCCAAATATGCATTAGTGTCAGCAAAATCATCAATCAAAATAATTACAATGACATGATCAATTTATATCAAACTTAAGCTCATTTTCACATTTTTATTAAATCTACACTTTTTCAAATAAGCATATACGAAAATGTTCGCCAAGTTTATAAGCATTCAACTCAAATAACATGTCAAAATAATCATTACTAGCAATTAAACAAGTTTCAAATGGCATTATCTCTCAAAAATCAAGTTCATGAATTTTAGACTTGAAAAAGTCCACTTTAATTCTCAAAATCATGTTTAGGCTCAAAGTTTGGATCATTTAACTACCTAAACATGTTACACTACTTAATTTAGCAATAATTCATGACAAAAATCGGCCATAACCTGTTTATATCAAAAAGCCCCAAATTTGCTCAAGAACACAAACCCTAGATTACTCAAAATTTGAAGTTTAAGGCTTCTAATCATGTTAAATAGCATCAATCTAGGTTATACAAGCATAATACATAAACAATTTAAGCCTAATTACACTAAAAAGCATCAAAATCAAATTGGGGAAAAAATTGCTCAAGAACACTAATTTCGGATTAAATGGTGTTTAGGTGTAGAAATTTACCATTTTTCTTGAGTAATTCCTTGATAACATCCTTCTCAACATGATTTTAGTAAAAGATTTGGTGATTAACGGTCAAAAATTATGAATTTGGGGTGTATTTTTCGGGGTTTTTCGCTGTTATTTCGTAGTGTTTTCTGTTTTTGTGGGTTGGTTTGAGCTAATCGATCAGTTATATTTTTTTTCTGTATTTCGGTCCTCCCGCGAGTCGCGGGGATTAAACCTCCAAACTCCGCGAGTCGCGGAGTTTGGTATTTTTTTTTTTAATATAATCTTTAACTTATTAAAACAATTAAGTAATTAATTTTAAAATTTTGTTTCCCTAGTTATTTAGGACGAGGTTATTTCGGATCGATGTCCTAGTCCGTCCCTCGACAAAATTTTAAAATTTGTCTTTTTGTAGCGATTGTTTTAAAAGCTAAGATTTTTGGGTTTTTTAATGTTTTTGGCATACTTTAATTCAATAAGATTAAAAATAATGATAATAAAAGTTCTCGTCCCTCCCTCGGGTAAAGCAATTTCGGTTCAAAGACCTAGTCTTCAACTTACGACGAATTTTAAAAATCATATTTTTAACTTAATGAGATAAAGTAAATTTTTGTTTTTAAATTCACACAATTTAAATATAAAATTCAAAATTAATATTAAAAATTCACACCAAACTTAAAATTTGAAATGCATAAAATTAAAAATTCATATTTTAAAAATAAAAAAAAATTCACACCAATCTTAATTTAAAAATTCATATTATAAATTCATACCAAACTTATATTAATTTTTCAAATATTTACAATTTTAAATATATTGTTTTTACAAAGTTTACAATATTAATTTAAGATTTATATATTAATTTTAAAAACATGGTAAAAATAAAATTAAAAATCTTTTTGGCTTTTTTATCCCACTTTAATCAATCAAATATTATCAAAAATATGCGCCCCACTTTTCGGTAAAGTAATTTTGGTTTCAAGACCTAATTTAACTCATGACGAATTTTTGAAATATTTTGGGTTGATTGATTAAAGATATTTATACCTTAAGAATAAACGTTAAATTGCGCAGTGATGTAATAAATTTTTTTGAATGATATTAATAATTTCGGTCGCCAAACCTAATTTTATTCAATACCAATTTAATACTTTATAGCTAACAAATTAGCGTTTATTATCAAAAGGTTAAAAATAAGAAAAAATAAAATAAAAACTGTACAGACTTACCTGTGAAATAGATTTCTTAGTTATATGATCTATCTCATTCATAAGATAGTCGGTTTAATTGGTTTTCCATAGCTACATAGGCGTAACCTCGAGCATTCAGTGTCTTTTCTTCTAAACATATGAACGGTCCGTCTCTGCATAAAGTAACAAATTCGGTGTTTGAATAGGTTTGATTATTTGAACATTTACCTCCATGTGACCATTTTCCGCATTTGTGACATCTTTCTAGGTGTCGTGCTCTCCTTTTCGCTGCGGATTTTGATTTTCCTTTACCAAATTGTAACTTATTATCTTCGCATCTGGATTCTTTTCTAACTCCGTCCATTCTTTCTCTGATTACTGATACTAATTCACTCGGAAGTATGTCATTATTACGTTTAGTGATCAAAGCGTGTAGCATTAGACCATAGTTTAGTTCACAGGCAGTCTTCATTTTCTAAAAACCTAAAAAAAAATAAAAATTCAGAATGGGGGGAGAAGACTAGTTCTTTAGGGTCTGCTAGGGAAAGACCATTCGGGTTCCATTTTCGAGAACTACACGAAAACAGACAATCTAACTCTAACAGAAATACATAAACCCCTTGATTCTCCCCACACTTAGTTAGCTGTGGTGTCGAAATTGTGATTAACTTCGTTGTCGACTTCCATCGGACTATGTATGTAATGTTTAACTCTGTGACCATTAACTTTAAATTCAATCCTATTTGAATTTATTAATTCTATCGTTCCGTATGGGAAAACTCTTTTAACTATGAATGGTCCAGACCATCTTGATTTCAATTTTCCAGGAAATAGCTTGAATCGTGAATTGAAAAGAAGAACTCTGTCTCCTTCCTTAAATTCTTTTGAACTTCTGATTCTTTTATCATGCCATTTTTTTGTTCTTTCTTTATAGATTAACGAATTATCGTATGCTTCATGTCTTAATTCTTCTAATTCGTTTAGTTGACTTAATCGTAGACGTCCGGCTTCATGTAAATCAAGATTACATGTCTTCAAAGCCCAAAATGCTTTGTGTTCAATTTCTACTGGAAGATGACATGCTTTTTCATAAACAAGTCTAAAAGGTGTGGTTCCAATTGGAGTTTTGTAGGCTGTTCTAAAAGCCCAGAGTGCATCCTCCAATTTAATGGACCATTCCTTCGGATTTGATCCTACGGTTTTCTCTAGAATACGTTTTAAAGCTCGGTTTGTATTTTCAACTTGTCCACTTGTTTGTGGATGATATGCGGTGGAGATTTTATGAGTTACTCCATATCTTTTAAGAACTTTCTCAAGTTGATTATTACAGAAATGAGTACCCCGATCACTTATTAAAGCTTTCGGTGTTCCAAACCTTGCAAAAAGACGTTTTAAAAAGTTGACTACAACTCGTGTATCGTTAGTTGGGAGAGCTTGTGCTTCCGCCCATTTAGATATATAATCAATGGCTACGAGTATATATAGATTATTATGAGATTTTGGAAATGGACCCATAAAGTCAATACCCCAAATGTCAAATACTTCACATACTTGGATGACATTTTGTGGCATTTCATCACGTTGACTTATTTTTCCGGCCCTTTGACAAGCATCACAGGATTTGCAAAGAAGGTGTGCGTCTTTGTAAATTGTAGGCCAATAGAATCCAGCATCATAAACTTTTCTTGCTGTTAGTTGAGGCCCATAATGCCCTCCTGTTGGTCCTGTGTGACAATGGTTTAAAATTTTACTAGCTTCATCTCCAAATACACATCGGCGTATTATTCCATCGGGACAACTTTTAAACAGATGTGGATCTTCCCAAAAATAGTGTTTTATATCACTGAAGAATTTCTTTCGTCTTTGGTACGATAATCCTTTTTCAAGGAATCCACATACTAAGTATTTTGCATAGTCTGCAAACCATGGTATTTCTTTATAATCTATCTTCAATAGATATTCATCAGGAAAGTTGTCTTGTATGGCCGATTCATTTAGAACTTCTAATTCGGGATTTTCAAGACGAGAAAGATGATCAGCGGCGAGATTTTCTGCTCCTCTTTTATCTCGGATTTCAATATCAAACTCTTGTAAGAGTAAGATCCAACAGATTAATCTTGGTTTAGCATCTTGTTTTGAAAATAGGTATCTAAGAGCAGAATGGTCGGTATAGACCACCGTTTTTGCTAGAACGAGATATGATCGAAATTTGTCAAAAGCAAAGACAATAGCAAGGAGTTCTTTTTCAGTAGTTGTATAGTTCGTTTGTGCTCCTTGTAACGTCTTACTAGCATAATATATAGGTTGAAATCGTTTTTCAATCCTTTGTCCTAAAACGGCTCCCATTGCAAAATCACTTGCATCGCACATTAGTTCAAATGGTAGATTCCAATTTGGTGTTATCATGATCGGTGCATTAGTGAGTTTCTCTTTAAGAATATTAAAAGATTTGATACACTCATCTGAAAAGATGAATGGAGCATCTTTTTCTAGGAGTTTATTCATAGGAGTGGCAATTTTAGAAAAATCTTTTATGAAACGTCGGTAAAAACCGGCATGCCCTAGAAAACTCCTAACTCCTCTAACATTGGTGGGATGTGGAAGTTTAGCAATTACATCTACTTTAGCTCTATCCACTTCAATTCCTTCTTTTGAAATTTTATGACCAAGAACGATGCCTTCTTTAACCATGAAATGGCATTTCTCCCAATTAAGTACTAGATTTGATTGTTCGCATCTAATAAGCATTCGTTCCAGATTAACTAGACATGATTCAAATGTATCACCGAAGACTGAAAAGTCATCCATGAAAACTTCCATGCATTCTTCTATCATGTCGTGAAAAATCGCCATCATACACCTTTGAAAGGTTGCAGGGGCGTTACAAAGTCCAAATGGCATGCGTTTGTAAGCAAAAGTACCATAAGGGCACATGAATGTGGTTTTCTCTTGATCTTCGGGTGCTATTGAAATTTGAAAATATCCGAAAAATCCATCTAGAAAACAATAGTAACTATTTCCGGCTAATCTTTCCAACATTTGATCTATGAAAGGTAAGGGAAAGTGATCTTTTCTGGTGGCGTCATTTAATTTTCTATAATCAATACACACACGCCATCCTGTTACAGTCCTAGTAGTAATAAGCTCATTTTTCTCATTTGTAATGACAGTCATGCCACCCTTCTTAGGCACGCATTGAACTGGGCTTACCCATGGACTATCAGAGATTGGATAAATTAGACCTGCATCTAGCAGTTTAATAATCTCTTTTTTAACTACATCTTGCATATTAGGATTTAGTCTTCGTTGGCGTTGCACATACGTTTTATGACCTTCTTCCATAAGGATTTTATGTGTGCAATACGAAGGACTTATTCCTTTAATATCATGAATCTTTCATGCAATGGCTGGTTTATGAGCTTTCAACACAGAAATGAGTTGTGATTTCTCATTTTCAGTAAGAGAAGACGATATTATTACAGGTAATTCAGATTCACCATGTAAATAAGCGTATTCCAAATGGTTTGGAAGTGGCTTTAACTCTAATTTCGGAGGTTCTTCTATCGATGATTTATATCGATATCTGTCTTCTTCTTTTAGCATTTGAATTTTTTCTGTTGTTGGTTCATATCCATTAGCTATAAGTGCAGCTAACATTTCAGCTTCATCAATTGGTTCATTACCTTCTCCTAAAGAACATTCTCCTGTTCCTTGTAATTCTGGAAATTCTTCTAATAATTCTGCATGTGCATCTATAGTTTGAATATAATAACATGTATCATCTGCAGATTGTGGTTGTTGCATTGCTCTATCAACTGAAAAGGTAACACTCTCATCCTCTATACTTAGGGTCAGTTTCTTACCGAACACGTCTATCATTGCTTTAGCCGTGTTTAAGAATGGTCTTCCTAATATGAGAGGAACTTGAGAATCTTCTTCCATGTCCAGAACAACAAAATCTACTGGAAATACTAAAGTACCAACTTTAACTAGCATGTTCTCCATTATCCCTCTAGGATATTTTATTGATCTATCGGCTAGTTGTATGCTTATTCTGGTTGGTTTCAATTCTCCAAGGTCTAGTTTAGCGTATACTGAATACGGCATTAGATTTATACTAGCACCTAAGTCTGCCAATGCTTCTATTGAACTAAGACTACCCAGAAAACATGGAATTGTGAAACTTCCTGGATCAGATAGTTTTTCTGGTATCTTATTCAACAGCACTGCTGAACAATTAGAATTCATAGTAACAGCCGAGAGTTCTTCCATTTTCTTTCTATTTGAGATTAGATCTTTCAAGAATTTAGCATATCTAGGCATTCCTGAAATCACATCAATGAAAGGAAGATTTACATTTATCTGTTTAAACATATCCAAGAATTTGGATTGCTCGGCTTCAAGTTTCTCTTTCTTCATTTTACTCGGATAAGGAAGTGGTGGTTGGTATGGTTTAACATAAGGTTTAGCCTTAACTGTGTTATCTTCATTAACCTTTTCAACTACCGGTTCTTTTTCCTTATCTTGATCAGGTTGTGGTTCTTGTGGAGTAGGAATAGCTTCATCAGAAGTTACAGGTATTTCAGGTGGTTTAAGTGTTGTACCACTTCTTGTGGTAATGGCTTTAGCTGTTTCATTCCGGGGGTTAGCATTTGTATCACTAGGTAGACTTCCCGGTTTTCTTTCACCTATTAACCTTGCTAGGTTACTTACTTCTTTTTCCAGATTTTGAATAGAAGCTTGTTGATTTCTAAATGCTTGAGCATTTTGTTCATTGGTTTGTTTCTGAGATGTGAAAAACTGCGTTTGAGTTTCAACTAGCTTCGTCATCATATCTTCTAAATCCAGCTTTTTATCATCGGTTTGTTGTGGTGGTTTGTTTTGAAAATTAGGTCTTTGCTGATTGTAAGTATTATTGGATACTTGTTGATTGCTAGGACCTTGTTGGTTGTTGTATGGAATATTTCTGTTATAATTTTGGTTTTGATTGTAAATCGGTCTTGGCGGTTGATAATTATTCTGATAATTATTTCCAGGCCTTTGGTTTATGTATGAAATATTCACTCTTTGTTCCATTGTTAATTCAATACTGAGACAATCTTTTGTCAAATGTGGTCCTCCACACTGCTCACAACTAATTCGTATTGAGTGAATATCTTTAGTCATCTTTTCCATTCGTCTCTCGACAGCATCTATCTTTGCGGAAATGGAATCTAAGTCATGGCTAGAATCGGATCTAGCTGCTTTAGATGATCTAACGATATCTTTTTCTTGGTGCCACTCATGTGAGTGGGAAGCAGTGTTATCAATAATTTTGTAAGCATCAGTTTCGGTTTTCTTCATAATAGAACCACCAGCTGCTATATCTATGTCTTTTCTTGTAGTGATGTCGCATCCTTGGTAGAATATTTGTACTATTTGACAGGTGTCTAAACCATGTTGCGGACATCCTCTTAACAACTTTCCCTATCTTGTCCATGCCTCATATAGAGTTTCATTTGGTTTCTGTGTAAACGTAACAATTTCTGCTTGAAGTCTTACGGCTTTAGATGCAGGAAAGAATTGTTTAAGAAATTTGTCAACTAAAACATCCCATGTATCGATCGCCCCTTCAGGTAACGATTCCAACCAATCTTTGGCTTCTCCCTTTAAAGTCCAGGGAAATAACATGAGATATATCTGTTCATCCTCCACTTCTCGGATTTTAAATAGTGTGCAGATCCTATTAAATGTACGTAGATGTTCATTTGGATCTTCCTTCGGCGCACCACTAAATTGGCATTGATTAGTCACCATGTGTAGAATTTGTCCTTTGATTTCATAATCTGGCGCATTAATGTCTGGATGAGTAATTACGTGACCTTGTCCAGTGCGTTTAGCTCTCATTCGGTCTTCCATACTTAAAGGTTCCAGATTCTCCATAATTGAATTTGTTGAATCGGAATCACTAGAGGATTCTGATTTAATGGTTCGTTAATCAACAATCTCTGTTTGAATGATTGGTGGTTCCGGAGGAAAGTTTAGTGGTTCAGGATCTACGAATCGTTCCTGAATATCCTCCGGATTCTCAATTGTGAGGTCGGGTTCAAAAAATGGATTATCGAAAATTTGAACTGAAGTACTTGGTCGACTGGATGACGATTCTAAAAAAAAATCAACGGCAGTAATATTTGCTAAATGTCTTGATCTAGTTACAGGTGGTGAACGTACAAAAGGTGGTGAACGTCTTGCTCGGTGCATTCACTGAATATCCTATTAGTTTTTAAAAGGAAAGAAAAATTATAATAAGTTATCCAATCAATAGACTTTTCTGATTTTGTCCACGTTTTGAATAGCCAAAAGATGCAGCAGAGGGGCAGGATTCGTTTGGTCTCAATATAATTGAGGACTGTTTGGCTCCAATAACCCGGTCCACGTACAAATCCAACTATTACTACGAACCATAAAATTTTGATGTCTATCAATTTAACCACTTAAAATAAATTTTCGTAATTTTAAGAAAATTAGATAAGAAGTAGAATAAAAATCTATGTCCTAAAACTAGAAAAATGAGAAATAAGAAAGAAAAAGAGTTCGTCGGAAAAAGGTTGAAAAAGAAAAATGGTTGAAAAATAAAAGGTGACGGAAAAATTAAAGAAACTTATAAAACTTAAAAATACTTGACTAACCTAACCTTATTACTACAACTAACTTAAAATTATAATCGCAAATTGAGATTACTAATTGGAATGATAATTGATACATAGGTAAAAGTCGTCTAAAAATATTAAAGCTTACAGAAAAACTAAATCCCAAATGGAAATAACTTAAAAAGAAACTAAAACTTAAAAAAGGCGTCGCAAAATTCTAAAGCACCTAAATCTTAGTTTAAAGAAAAAGCACTTAAGGAATTCTACGGCAAAGCCTAAAAATCTAGAAGTAAAAATAACTATGGCAAAAACTAAGTTTAAAACTAAATATGAGCGAAAAATACAAATATTATGCTAAAACAATTAAAAAGGGACAAAATATAAAAATATACAAAAAGTTGTAAAAAGTACAATTTTTATAAAAATATTATTTTTATATTATTTATTTATTAAAACTATTAATTTTATAAATTAATTAAACTAATTAATACTAAATAAAACAAATTAAATAAAAAGAAACTTTAAAATAAAACTTAATTATAATAATAATAGATAATTAGGGTTTATAATTATAATAATTAATAATTAACCGTAATTAATTATGAATTAGGGTTTCTGTCGGTGTCAGAGTCACTCCGCGAGTTGCGGTAATCGAGGCATTAAACCCCGCGAGTCGCGGGGTTCCAGTTTTCAACTGACAGGATATTTAAATTTCGACGCGTTTTTTTTTTTTATTTTTTTTTTATTTTTATGTTTTATAATTTTCTGTTTTATAATCTAAAAGTTATATATAATAAAAACTTATATTTTTACAAACTAAAGATACTTTATAAAACTTAAATATTTAACAAAATATTTATATTTTTGTTTTTCTTTTTATATTTTCGAATATTTAAAACGTATTTTTATAAAAACGAATTTTAATAAAAGTAAACTAAAAATCTTTTTTTTTCTATTAGCGTTGCGCTTCCGGCGTTTAAGAGTTTCCCCGGCAGCGGCGCCAAAAATAACTTGATGTTTCGCGAGGTGTATATAAAATACTATTAATTTTAGCAGGAAAATACTATTAAATACAATTAATCTTTGCCCTACTGTTGTGCATTACTGCTATATGTGTCCCCTTTATGGTTACTATGTATGGTTGCTTTTTGCTAGGCGCTCATTACTCGTACAGGTACGTATCATTTGCCCTGTCTATTTCGTTCTTATGAGCTCTTCGGGCCGGAGGTCCTTTAGGAAGCAATCTCTTTTGCGCTAGAGTAGAGGGAGGGACGACCTTATCTAGACGCGGGTTCTATACCCGCGGGTGGAGTAGTGACTTCCTTCTAACCTAGGGTACGAGGAATGATTGTCTACACTCACCTCCCCCATACCCCACTTTCGTTGGATTGGGTAATGTTGTTGTTGTATATTTATTTATTTAGAGAATGGATATACTTAAACCTTGCTACAACACTTATAGGCAGTGTACCTAATCGTACAGTAGTGTAGTTTTTAGTAAGTCCGGTTCGTTCCACAGGGAATCTTTTTAAACAAAGCTTAACGCTATATTAGTTTACTTTTATAAAAATACAAATATATATATATATATATATATATATATATATATATATATATATATATATATATATATATATATATATATATATATATATATATATATATATATATATATATAAGTAATATTATTATTATAAAGGGGGGTTTTTACCGTTTAATGACCGGTTTTCCGATTTTAAAACTTTAGTCGCAGTTAAAACCAAATGTAAAATATTAAAAATAAATACAAGACTTAAATTAAAGCATAAAGTAAATAACGATAATGAAATTGCGAATAATAAAAGTGCGATAAAATAATCTTGCGATAATTAAAAAGTACAATAATTAAAAATGCAATTAAAATATAATAACAATAAAAATGCGATAATTAGGAGTGCAATTAAATATAAAATAAAGGAAATTAAATATGAAATAAAAGAATTATGCTTATTTAAACTTCCGTAATCATGATGTTTGACGTGTTGATTTTAAGCCCATGGGTTAATTGTCCTTTGTCCTGGATTATTTAATATGTCCATACGGATTTGTCCATAATAGTCCATCAGTCATAAATATAAAGAGCGAAAGCCTTCGTCAAATTATTCTTATTCCCGAAGTCAAATATTCCAACTAATTGGGGATTCGAATTGTAACAAGGTTTTAATACTTTGTTTAATGAATACACCAGGTTATCGACTGCGTGTAAACCAAGGTTTTACTACTTTGTTAACAATTATACCAATTACCCTTGAATGTAATTCACCCCTGTTTCAATAAGTCTATTAACTATCAATCCAGTTCCGTATCCGGTAAAATGAATAATTATTAGTATTTATAGATATCCCGCCCACCGTACCCAGTCAAGCGTATGTGGTTATATATAAATACGTCAAATTATAAGTTTATATATTAAATTAACAAGGTATTGTTTAGTTAATATAAAACCCATTAATAGCCCATAGTCTAATTTCCACAAGTGTCGTTCTTTTATCCAAACCCCAATTATGGTACAAAGCCCAATTACCCAATTTTAGTAATTAGCCCAACATCATGATTACTTCGGATTAAATAAGCATAATAATAACTTAGCTACGAGACATTAATGTAAAAAGGTTGAACATAACTTACAATGATTAAAAATAGCGTAGCGTTACACGGACAGAATTTCGACTTACACCCTTACAACATTCGCTAACATACCCTTATTATTAGAATTAAAATTAAAATTAAAATTAAAATTATAATATAAATATAAATATATACGTTTAGATTGAGAGAAGAAGGAAAAAAAGATGGTTTTTAGCGATCAGAATTCGGTTGCTTTTATAGGGAGTTTCAGAAATTGGGGCTCCGCGACTCGCGGCATTTTTGGCCTTCAAACTCCGCGAGTCGCGGAGATTGAAATTACAGCTCAGTCCCTTTTAGAGTCTTTCTTGCCGACGGTTTTAAATATAAATATAATATATTAAATAATTATAAGAATTATTTAAATATTATATTATATTTATGTGCATAGTTGACTTGTAATTTTTAGTCCGTTGCGTTGAGCGTTGAGAGTTGACTCTGGTCCCGGTTCCGGATTTTCGAACGTCCTTGCGTACAATTTAATATCTTGTACTTTGCGTTTTGAATCTTGTACTCTTGTAATTTCGAGACGTTTCTTATCAATAATTGGAACCTCTTTGATTGTATTTTGTACTTTTGAGCTTTTTGGTCGTTTGCGTCTTCAATTCGTCGAATCTGTCTTTTGTCTTCACCTTTTATTATTTAAACGAATATCACTTGTAAATAGAACAATTGCAACTAAAATCTTGTCTTTCTTGAGGAATAATGCTATGAAATATATGTTCGTTTTTAGCATTATCAACCGACCACAAAAGTCTTCAACACATATTTAATCAGAAACAACTGAATATGAGGCAGCGTAGGTGGATTGAATTATTGAATGATTACGACTTTGAGATTCGTTACCACCTAGGGAAGGCAAATGTGGTAGCCGATGCCTTGAGCAGGAAGGACAGAGAACCCATTCGAGTAAAATCTATGAATATAATGATTCATAATAACCTTACTACTCAAATAAAGGAGGCGCAACAAGGAGTTTTAAAAGAAGAAAATTTAAAGGATGAAATACCCAAAGGATCGGAGAAGCATCTTAATATTCGGGAAGACGGAACCCGGTATAGGGCTGAAAGGATTTGGGTACCAAAATTTGGAGATATGAGAGAAATGGTACTTAGAGAAGCTCATAAAACCAGATACTCAATACATCCTGGAACGGGGAAGATGTACAAGGATCTCAAGAAACATTTTTGGTGGCCGGGTATGAAAGCCGATGTTGCTAAATACGTAGGAGAATGTTTGACGTGTTCTAAGGTCAAAGCTGAGCATCAGAAACCATCAGGTCTACTTCAACAACCCGAAATCCCAGAATGGAAATGGGAAAACATTACCATGGATTTCATCACTAAATTGCCAAGTGCTGCAAGTGGTTTTGATACTATTTGGGTAATAGTTGATCGTCTCACCAAATCAGCACACTTCCTGCCAATAAGAGAAGATGACAAGATGGAGAAGTTAGCACGACTGTATTTGAAGGAAGTCGTCTCCAGACATGGAATACTAATCTCTATTATCTCTGATAGGGATGGCAGATTTATTTCAAGATTCTGGCAGACATTACAGCAAGCATTAGGAACTCGTCTAGACAAGAGTACTACCTATCATCCATAAACTGATGGGTAGAGCGAAAGGACGATACAAACGCTTGAAGACATGCTACGAGCATGTGTTATTGATTTCGGAAACAGTTGGGATCGACATCTACCGTTAGCAGAATTTTCCTACAACAACAGCTACCATTCAAGCATTGAGATGGCGCCGTTTGAAGCACTTTATGGTAGAAAGTGCAGGTCTCCAATTTGTTGGAGTGAAGTGGGGGATAGACAGATTACGGGTCCGGAGATTATACAAGAAACTACCCAGAAGATCATCCAAATTCAACAACGGTTGAAAACCGCCCAAAGTCGACAAAAGAGCTACGCTGACATTAAAAGAAAAGATATAGAATTTGAAATTGGAGAGATGGTCATGCTTAAAGTTGCACCTTGGAAAGGCGTTGTTCGATTTGGTAAACGAGGGAAATTAAATCCAAGATATATTGGACCATTCAAGATTATTGATCGTGTCGGACCAGTAGCTTACCGACTTGAGTTACCTCAACAACTCGCGACTGTACATAACACTTTCCACGTCTCGAATTTGAAGAAATGTTTTACTAAAGAAGATCTCACTATTCCGTTAGATGAAATCCAAATCAACGAAAAACTCCAATTCATCGAAGAACCCGTCGAAATAATGGATCGTGAGGTTAAAAGACTTAAGCAAAACAAGATACCAATTGTTAAGGTTTGATGGAATGCTCGTAGAGGACCCGAGTTCACCTGGGAGCGTGAAGATCAGATGAAGAAGAAATACCCGCATCTATTTCCAGAAGATTCGTCAACACCTTCAACAGCTTAAAATTTCGGGACGAAATTTATTTAACGGGTAGGTACTGTAGTGACCCGAACTTTTCCATGTTTATATATATTAATTGAGATTGATATTTACATGATTAAATGTTTCCAACATGTTAAGCAATCAAACTTGTTAAGACTTGATTAATTGAAATATGTTTCATATAGACAATTGACCACCCAAGTTGACCGGCGATTCACGAACGTTAAAACTTGTAAAAACGACATGACGATATATATATGGATATACAAATGGTTAACATGAGATTATGATAAGTAAGTATCTCCATAAGTATATTAACAATGAGTTATATGCATATAAACAAGACTACTAACTTAAGGATTTCGAAACGAGACATATATGTAACGATTATCGTTGTAACGACATTTAAATGTATATATATCATATTAAGATATATTAATATATCATAATATCATGATAATATAATAATTTAACATCTCATTAGATATAATAAACAATAGGTTAACAACATTAATTGAGATCGTTAACTTAAAGGTTTCAAAACAACACTTACATGTAACGACTAACGATGACTTAATGACTCAGTTAAAATGTATATACATGTAGTGTATTTAGATGTATTAAAATACTTTTGGAAGACTTCAAGACATATATCAAAACACTCATACTTAACGAAAATGGTTACAGTTACTTTCCCATTCTTTTCTTTCATCAAGAATTCTAGTCGTATTCTTACCCGTATTATACACAGCTTCAAAACGTACTTACTATGGGTATATACCAATAGGAACTAGCATGGGATTCCACTCTTGATTATGTCATGTATGACTAATCAATTTTAACTTCTACCATGAGCTAGTCAACTAACTAGAACTCCTTTTAACCCCACTCACCACTCACCAATTACCACTCATCATTCACTCCATTTCACTTCCAACTCTCTTTCTAATTCTCTCTCAACACACACACACTATTATGAACGTATTTTTCCAGTAGTTAATCATCATCTTCATCAAAAATCACTTCAAGAATCAAGCTATAGTCATCATAGGAAGAACACTTCAAGAACACTTCAAAAATCCCTTCAAGTTTACTAATTTACTTCCAAGCTTTCTAATCCATTCCAAGTAATCATCTAAGATCAAGAAACCTTTGTTATATACAGTAGGTTATATTTCTTATTCAAGGTAATATTCATATTCAAACTTTGATTCAATTTCTATAACTATAAACTATCTTAATTCGAGTAAAAATCTTACTTGAACTTGTTTTTGTGTCATGATCCTACTTCAAGAACTTTCAAGCCATCCAAGATCCTTTGAAGCTAGATCATTTATTGTCACTTCCAGTAGGTTTACCTACTAAACTTGAGGTAGTAATGATGTTCATAACATCATTCGATTCATATATATAAAACTATCTTATTCGAAGGTTTAAACTCGTAATCACTAGAACATAGTTTAGTTAATTCTAAACTTGTTCGCAAACAAAAGTTAATCCTTCTAACTTGACTTTTAAAATTAACTAAACACATGTTCTATATCTATATGATATGCTAACTTAATGATTTAAAACCTGGAAACACGAAAAACACCGTAAAACCGGATTTACGCCGTCGTAGTAACACCGCGGGCTGTTTTGGGTTAGTTAATTAAAAACTATGATAAACTTTGATTTAAAAGTTGTTATTCTGAGAAAATGATTTTTTGTTATGAACATGAAACTATATCCAAAAATTATGGTTAAACTCAAAGTGGAAGTATGTTTTCTAAAATGGTCATCTAGACGTCGTTCTTTCGACTGAAATGACTACCTTTACAAAAACGACTTGTAACTTATTTTTCCGACTATAAACCTATACTTTTTCTGTTTAGATTCATAAAATAGAGTTCAATATGAAACCATAGCAATTTGATCCACTCAAAACGGATTTAAAATGAAGAAGTTATGGGTAAAACAAGATTGGATAATTTTTCTCATTTTAGCTACGTGAAAATTGGTAACAAATCTATTCCAACCATAACTTAATCAACTTGTATTGTATATTATGTAATCTTGAGATACCATAGACACGTATACAATGTTTCGACCTATCATGTCGACACATCTATATATATTTCGGAACAACCATAGACACTCTATATGTGAATGTTGGAGTTAGCTATACAGGGTTGAGGTTGATTCTAAAATATATATAGTTTGAGTTGTGATCAATACTGAGATACGTATACACTGGGTCGTGGATTGATTCAAGATAATATTTATCGATTTATTTCTGTACATCTAACTGTGGACAACTAGTTGTAGGTTACTAACGAGGACAGCTGACTTAATAAACTTAAAACATCAAAATATATTAAAAGTGTTGTAAATATATTTTGAACATACTTTAATATATATATATATATGTATATATTGTTATAGGTTCGTGAATCAACAGTTGCCAAGTCTTACTTCTCGACGAAGTAAAAATCTGTGAAAGTGAGTTATAGTCCCACTTTTAAAATCTAATATTTTTGGGATGAGAATACATGCAGGTTTTATAAATGATTTACAAAATAGACACAAGTACGTGAAACTACATTCTATGGTTGAATTATCAAAATCGAATATGCCCCTTTTTATTAAGTCTGGTAATCTAAGAATTAGGGAACAGACACCCTAATTGACGCGAATCCTAAAGATAGATCTATTGGGCCTAACAAACCCCATCCAAAGTACCGGATGCTTTAGTACTTTGAAATTTATATCATATCCGAAGGGTGTCCCGGAATGATGGGTATATTCTTATATATGCATCTTGTTAATGTCGGTTACCAGGTGTTCACCATATGAATAATTTTTATCTCTATGTATGGGATGTATATTGAAATATGAAATCTTGTGGTCTATTATTATGATTTGATATATATAGGTTAAACATATAACTCACCAACATTTTTGTTGACTTTTTAAGCATGTTTATTCTCAGGTGATTATTAAGAGCTTCCGCTGTCGCATACTTAAATAAGGACGAGATTTGGAGTCCATGCTTGTATGATATTGTGTAAAAACTGCATTCAAGAAACTTATTTTGTTGTAACATATTTGTATTGTAAACCATTATGTAATGGTCGTGTGTAAACAGGATATTTTAGATTATCATTATTTGATAATCTACGTAAAGCTTTTTAAACCTTTATTGATGAAATAAAGGTTATGGTTTGTTTTAAAATGAATGCAGTCTTTGAAAAACGTCTCATATAGAGGTCAAAACCTCGCAACGAAATCAATTAATATGGAACGTTTTTAATCAATAAGAACGGGACATTTCATAAACCAAGGTTTTACTACTTTGTTAACAATTACACCAATTACCCTTGAATGTAATCCACCCCTGTTTCAACAAGTCTCTTAACTATTAATTCAGTTCCGTATCCGGTAAAATGAACAATTATTGGTATTTATAGATATCCCGCCCACCGTACCCGATTAAGCGTATATGGTTATTTATAGATACGTCAAATTATAACCTTTATATTAAATTAACGAGGTATCATTAAGTTAATATAAAACCCATTAATAGCCCATAGTCTAATTTCCACAAGTGTCGTTCTTTTATCCAAACCCCAATTATGGTACAAAGCCCAATTACCCAATGTTAATATTTAGCCCAACATCACGATTACTTCGGCATTAAATAAGCATAATAATAACTTAGCTACAAGACATTAATTTAAAAAGGTTGAACATAACTTACAATGATTAAAAATAGCGTAGCGTTACACTGACAGAATTTTGACTTACACCCTTACAACATTCGCTAACATACCCTTATTATTAGAATTTAAAATTAAAATTAAAATTAAAATATAGTATATATATATATATATATATATATATATATATATATATATATATATATATATATATATATATATATATATATATATATATATATATATATATATATACGAGTGAGATAGAGAGATAGATGGATGTTTAATCGATCACCAAACTGCGAATTATAGGCATGTGGCCACAAAAAGTGGCCCATGCGATCACATGGATATTAAGCCTATAGGCCATGCGATCGCATGGAGGTAGGTACCAGCTCACATTGCTTTGTTTTCTTTCTTGCCGACGGTTTTTATAAATAAATATAATATATAAATAATTTTAAGAATTATTTAAATATTATATTATATTTATGTGCATAGTTGACTTGTAATTTTTAGTCCGTTGCGTCGAGCGTTGAGAGTTGACTCTGGTCCCAGTTCCGGATTTTCGAACGTCCTTGCGTACAATTTAATATCTTGTATTTTGCGTTTTTCGTCTTGTACTCTTGTAATTTCGAGACGTTTCTCATCAATAATTTGAACCTCTTTGATTGTAATTTGTACTTTTGAGCTTTTTGGTCGTTTGCGTCTTCAATTCGTCGAATCTGTCTTTTGTCTTCACCTTTTATTATTTAAACGAATATCACTTGTAAATAGAACAATTGCAACTAAAAGCTTGTCTTTCTTGAGGGATAATGCTATGAAATATATGTTCATTTTTAGCATTATCATCGGGTTAGCGGGACGTCGCGGGCTCAAACCCGAACTTGGGCATTTTTTTTAAGGGCTACTCCTTTGAGGTAGTTATTACTAATACTCTTATTATTATCATTATTTCATTATTATTATTATTATTGTTACAACTATTATTATTTATTATTGATTGTTATTTAGTAATTATTATTATTACCAATATTAGAAATAAGATTATTAGTATAATTAATATTATTATCATTATTATTACTAAAATATATGTTAAATTATTAATATGAGTATTAGTATTATGATTATCATATGTATAATTATTATGACCATTATTACTAAAAGTGTCATTATTATTAATAATAGTATTAGAATTATCATTTAACATTAATATTGGTATTATTATTAAAATTTCTATTACAATAATCATTTTTATTAAAAGTACCATTATTATTTAAAATATTATTTCTATGAATACTAACATTTTTATCTTATCATTTTTATCATTTTTATTAAAATTATTATTATTATTAACATTACCTTTATTTTTAGTATTATTATTATTATCATAAAAAGATTCAAATTGTTATGTCTTATTGGTGATATTATTTTACCAAATAAATAGCTATATAAGAATATAATTGATACATATCACATAACAACATTAATATTTTCATAATAAATACTAATTAGTTATCTAAAGTATATAATATAAATATAGTTAATATAGTTATTAATTAAACATACAAGTTACTAAAATAACAAATGATAATAATATCTAAACTTGTTCGATTTTGATTATATATTTTAATATATATAATTGATATAGGTTCGTGAATCCGAGACCAACCCTGCATTGTTCAGTTTCGTCGTATGAATATTTTTACTACAAAATATTGTATGATGAGTTTCATTTACTCTCTTTTTATATATATTTTTGGGACTGAGAATACATGCGCTGATTTTATTAATGTTTTACGAAATAGACACAAGTGCTCAAAAACTACATTCTATGGCTGGCTTATGAATATTGAATATCACCCCTTTTTAGCTTGGTAACCTAATAATTAGGAAACGGGTATGGCCCCTAATTGACGCGAATCCTAAAGATAGATCTATGGACCTCGACAAGTCCCATCCGGGGTACGGATGCTTTAGTACTTCGAGATTATTATTATTATTATTATTATACAGACGAGAGGTTCTGTTTGGGATATTCTATGCATTAAAGTTAAGTCGGTTATCAAGCGTTCACCATATGAATGATTTTTAATTCGCGTGTTACGCGTGTTATTTTGTACTCGTGTTACGTGTACAATTAAATATATAAAATCTTGTGGTATATTAAAATGATAGAAATGAATGTTTATTCTCAGGTATGAAAGAAATCTTTCGCTGTGCATTTGTCATTTAGAGATATTACTTGGAGTCATTCATGACATATTTCAAAAGACGTTGCATTCGAGTCGTCGAGTTCATCAAGATTATTATTAAGTCATTTGTAGTTTGGATATATTATGAAATGGTATGCATGCCGTCAACTTTTGAAGTTATGAAAGTTTGTCTTTTAAAAACGAATGCAATGTTTGTAAAATGTATCATATAGAGGTCAAATACCTTGCAATGAAATCAACTATTGTGAATCGTTTATAATCGGTATGAACGGGTTCATTTCATACCAATTGTAAGTAACTAGAGGGGGGTGAATAGTTACTTAATACGCTTTTAACACTTTTTCGATTGATCACCAAATTCGATTAACTTTGATCAACCAATTCAACTCAAAATTGATGTGTGTGGTGTATATGTTCAAAATGATAAATGAAGTAATGTAAAGAACATAGACACAAGGATTTATAGTGGTTCGGGTGGATGTTAACTAATCCACCTTAATCCACTCTACGATTACACTAATCGGGATTTGTTGCTTCACTAAGCACTTTTCTCTAAACCCGGTGGAGATCCGATTTACAAGTCTTCAACTTCTTTGGTAGATAACAAACCTAATCTTTCTATCCCTTTGAAAGATCAACTCTAATCTAGATCAACTTGTCTTCACCTTGGACAAGTATTAATCTCCAAATATGATTAATCACCTTCCTAAGTCCCTTTAAGGAAGTAGATCACTAAGCTAGCCTATGCTTCTATTAATTTAAGTTACAAGACTTATACACTTTGCAATGATGATCCTAAGACAATACTAGGACATGCATTACACTAAGTAAACTCACAAGATTAATGATTTTGATTAGTAAGTTTACAACAACCAAATTCTATATCTCTAAGATCATAGAATCTTCTCTTGCTTGATCATATTTGAGTAGTAATTAGAGCCCTTGTGATCTCTGGAAATATGCCTTTGAAATATGCAAGAGGGTCAGCTTCAAATGCTCCTTAATGTTTGCCTTTTATAGTAGGATTCAAAAAATAGCCGTTGACACACGGTTGCCATCACGGTCGACCGTGGTTCGACCGTGCGTGCTCCATTCCAAATTTAGTATCCGTTGTATAGCCGTTTAACTCAAATTTGAACACCACATTTTGGCACCTTTACTCCTTCTAGCACCTGCAAAGGAAACCAAACATCCTATACAAGTACTATATGCATTAAGTGTGTGAGATTTGGTCTTATTTCATGAAAGTGACTTAACATTCCAAAAGTGGTAAACCCAACATTCTTGGAGAAGTGTCTTGATTGATATTTTGGGAAATCTCAGTTTGATCAAGACTTAGTTAGTTACATTAATGCCTTTGGTTCAATTCTAAAGACTAGTCACTATGTCATTAAATTCCTAGTTTCAATTAATCACAAGTCATGTTACATTTGGGTTTAGGTAGAGATTAATTGAATGATGTCTTTATAAGATAATCATGAAGTATGTAAATACATCAAAGTTAAGTCATACTTGAACAAGCAATCACACTTAGTTACTTAGACTAGATCAAATAGACAATTGGCTATAATTTCATTGTGAACTATTTTACACTTAATTTATTGGAGTAGGTTAGTTACTTGAATCCTAACTAGTGAGCACATAGCAAACATATTAATCAAGTTGACAAGTTTATGAGTATTAAGCATATTGGCAAGTAGCAAGTAATACTCACACATAGCAAGAGATAGTTACTATAAGATCAATCATATAGATATTTGCACAACTTGTATTTTAAGCTTTTAGCAAGCTTACTTGCAATATAACATATTGCATGATTAATGTGTAAGCACACATTAATGTCCAACATATGCACAAGGTAAGAGCAATCTCTAGTTGGGACTTGGTGACCATCCTAAATGTATCTAAGTGTATTTTAGGATTACAAGTCTTTACTAGTTACACTTGAGAGCATTATTCCTCATTTAGCCTTAATTAATCACTAAGTCATTTCTAATAGCAATTATTGTTCTAGTGACATTGGCTTAAGTGTGTTGGTACTTGATGATCATACTAAGGATGTCTAGATAAGATTTAAGATCACAAGTTATTATTTAACACTTATGTGTTAAGCCTAATCTTGGTTAATTTATCGTTAAGATGTCATGAGGCGTAATTAACCACAATTAGTGTTTTTATGACCAAAACTCAATTGAGTATGGAGAGGGCATCTATTCTAAGCATGTTGAGAAAGGTTTCATGAATTATAGATGTCGAGAACTAGTCAAACTTTATTTGGTTAAAATCGATAATAGAGAAAAGTATGGTCGCACTGCGGTTGACCTGGTGGCGACCGTGCAACTTGTTTTCATAAAACTGTGTTGTAATTCAGTTTGGGGTTTCACGGTTGGCTATGCGGTCGACCGTACTTCGACCGTGTGCTTAGCTGAAGTTTTAATTTCATTCTTTAACCTATGTTTGACTTGGTCGTTTGCAAGATAAAGTATGGATTAGTGACCTTGCGTGTTTTATGTTAAGATGTCAGTCATCACTTATGCATATGTGTGTGTCATCGTCAAAACTTATTCTTTGGTTAATCATCATACTTAAGTTTTTCGTTTAATTTATTAACCAACATTCAACCAACACTCTTCACAACTGACTGCTCATCTGCTACAATCGGGGAAGGGAGAACCAAGTCGGCCCCATCACCGGTATTTTGCTCCAGGTCTTGCGGAGCAACATCCGGCTCACCTCCAGGGTTCACCGGGACGATATCAAATTGGATGTCATCAAGATCAATAATTGTCATAGCAGTACTGAACTTCATTGTTGCTACAAACAAATAAACAAGGTTAGTGTGCAAAAAACTAACTAAATGACACAACAATTGGCTAGGATCAGTCTCCATCTGCTCCATTGTAATGAATGACAAGCTTGGTGTTTGGATCCGGCCATTGGTGACTAACTCCCCCCAGTAAAACCATGGCCTCTGGATAGGGCCGTTGGGGAAACCTAAAGTTCTGAATGGCCAGCATGCATGCCTTCTCGGCATCATTCAATTTTGGAACCTTATTGGCTCCCTTCTTTACATTAACTGCCCACTCACAGAGATCGACAAACTGTGCTGGTAGTTCTTTGCTGTCAATAAAAAAGAACGACTCTCGCCATTCCTTCAGAGAGGTATCCATATGATATGGCCAAAACGGACGGTTTTATTTGTGCGCTGTCGTTGGGTCACAACACGTCAGAATTAGCTACCAAAAGAGAGTAATGGTTTATTATTTATATTCAGCTGGGATCTCCTAGCTATAACTCACCTACTTTTCTTCCTTTTAACGAGTTAGTGGTAAATATAACGCATGCAAGTTCGTATTTTTGTATGTTTGCTCAGTAACGTGTGACAAAAGTGCCTAAATAGTTAACCCTAGCAACAAGTGATGATGGATTAAGATTAACTACTAATGCTATAATATAATTATAAAGATAAAGATAGATAGGTGTAAAGAATAGACTCCTGATGGGGAACTATCACAAGAGTGTAACTTCCTATAATAAACACTAAACCTCAATCAACTGGGCTATGAACCTAACTGATTTGTCACTAAGAGTTTAGGCCTTGAAGATTCTGGCTAAGACGGATATCCCTACTCCCAACGTTAACCTTAGAGGGTTTAAACGACCTTATGGATATAATCCTAGGTACATGAACAAAGTGGTATATCCCTAAAGGAAAATCTCAGCTTTTCTTAATCCTAGTTGGTCTAACTAAAGCAACATTCCACCACTTAATACTAAGCTATGCCTTAACATTAACAGATGTGCAATCTTAGATATTCTAAGGTACTGCTAATTGGATTAGAAGTCTCTCATTTGCGATCACTTACTCAACCCCGGATCATCTTACAACATCTCATGAACATTGCTTCTGACGCGAATCATGCTTCTGAGCAAGCCAGTGTTCACTGAACTCTATATTGCCTACTCTAATCACAGCCTAAATGGGCAGCTCTTCTTTGATGAATAAATAGTTATTCTTAAGTAGGTACTATATCCCTATTGTGACGTTAAGCACACATAACTACTTACCTTGTAACCTAGGGTTGATCAAGTCCCAATACTAGGTTATAGCCACGTGAATAAGCGGAAAGGGTGATCCGTAAATTAAACCTCTAAACCGTCAAGGTTTCAGCATAACAATAGCATAAGTTTCAGATAAAGTATTCAACACATAATAAACATTTGCAATGGATAGATAAACATGCAAGGTGAAAGCAACTTAACATAACTTTATTAAATTAAGGAAAGCGTTCACCGTTTACAGACGAGATCTGGACCATTACAAGTGCTGACATCCTCGAGACCACTCCTATTACAATATTCGGCGTTCGCCTCCGGGTATTTAATTTTCCGCTCAGAGGTGAGAAGGCCTTGAAAGTTCTAGTGAGAGAAAGTGTATTGTAGTGAGCGAGTGAGGAGAGGTGTGTTGAAAATGGATGACAAAAAGCCTTTAAATAGAAATGGAAATTACCTGCAAACGGCTGGCAGGCCGTTTGGTTTGCCAGGCCAGCCCGTTTGCCATGCCCGTTTGATTTGGGCTTGTGGCAGGCTGTTTGCCATACTGGCAAGCCATTTAGCAGCCCATTTGGCAAGCTGTTTGGCTTGCTGATTTGCTGGATCGTAACTTGATTTCTTGTCTTTCACCGTTTTTGCTCTAGAATCTTCGTTTTAGCTCCGATTCTCTTGATTCTTTTTGCATCATCTTCTAAATTACTTTAACTACAAATTTAACCGAAAAAGTGATTATTTTGCCGACAAAGTTTTGAACTTTATGCTTTTGGGACTCAATATCGGGGGTAAAAACATGACTTTTTAGCCGATATCACCATATCACTGGTAAAATTGAAGAATCCCCTTCGTTTTATGGAGAACCAACCAATCTCAGACCTCGACACGGTAAAGAAGTATTGAAACATGTGAACCGTCGGGAGTATGTGGTAATAGTTCAAATACATCTCCCACAATACCAACTTATGGTATGCGTGCGGATGTAACTGAGCAGGTGCTATTTTATAATGTGTAAAAAATTGGTACATAAATTCGGAATAGGGCAACCGGAAGTTGCCCACGGTAATGGCTGCACCGTACATGGTAACCATGTCCGATGGAGGTTTATGTGCTCGATGGGATGCATCAGGAACCCTTAAGACATAACTGGCCAAAAATGGGTACTTATTTACTAATTCATCGAGGTATTCATCACACACTCGGCTCATGATATCGTCGATATTTACAAAAGCGCTAGAAGACGATTCGGGAGCGTCTACGCTGGTAGATGTGGAAGGCTGATCCGCCATATTTATATATATATAAAAAAATTACAAATCGACAGGATAAAGTAAGAAGAAGAAAGAAGAAAAGAGGGTACCCTTTTTCGTGAAAAAACTGTTGATTTTTAGAAGGAGGAACGTTTGAAGATACAAAAGATGTAAAAAGTGAGAATAATGGGAAAGGTGGCAATTTATAGATTTCAAAGAAGTCGATCCAACGGTTCAGATTAAAGGAGGGATCCCTAAAGGTAATGATTAAAATTGCAAAAACATGTTCCTCGAATGTCGTTCCAAAAAGTTGAAAAATAAAAAAACCACAAAAAGGGGGCGTGTCTGCAGAAACTGTCTTTTCAAACTACCAGGCATTTAATGCACATCCAATCGAGAATGTGGTTTCATTTTCAATCTTGATGAAGGTAACCATTCCGGCTACCACTATCAAACTGGGGGACTTGGTGATAAGCATAACGATCCGTCTCAGAAAGGCACACTATTAGTAGCATTCCGACTAGAGTGTACCCGGCGTGAACCATCACTGGCAAAGAACATCTTCCCGGCCTCACCTTATTAACGTGATCAGAACGTTACTTATGTACGCATCCGGGAAGGATCATAACGGACAAAGGCTAGCCGGGACGCTACATAAAACTCAACCGGACCGGACAAGTGTGCTGGCTACCGACATCACCTAGCCGGATGCAAAGGCATTGAGAAGCCAAGAACCATATCGTCACAAAAAGGCCTGATGAACTATGAACGTCGAGCATCCGACAACCTTTACAAAGTTACCTATGAACTAACTACAATCTTGCACGGTCATAACACTACCGTGAAGAAACACTTGAAATAGACATCAAGTAAAACCCTCTTGCTAGAACAAAGAGCAAGGCATTCATCCGTCACGATCTAGACGGATCTACCACACTCTCGGAACTACCATGTCTTCCCAGCTTAGGTGTCCGGTCCCGGGACAAGTACGTTGTCCCGAAACAAGCACACCATCCCGGAACGAAGCACATTGTCCCGGAACGAGTGCACCGTCCCGGAACAAGCACATGATCCTGAAGCAAATACACAAACAAGCTGCACGCCACGTCAGCCCACGAATCTAGAAAAGTTTGTTAAGATCTGTTTGTTATTCCCATGAAAGGGACATGTGCCACGTCAACCCTCGAGATTAGCAAAGTTTGTTATAACCATGAAAATGACATGTGCCACGTCACCATTCCCTTATAACACCTATAAATACACGAACAAGATCATTCATTCAACAACACGAATAAAGTTAATCTCACCGATTGTTTTACGCCCTTGGAATTCAGATTTCAAATCAGGGTTTGCACAATTATTAGAGTTAAAACATTCGATCCACTCTTTTACACTAATCCAGCACTCAAATCCGAAATCACCTTCACCCTTAACGATTTTGATTTGATCAGTCCTCTAACCATGATCTTGTTACACGCTACACGTTTTAAATTATACGTTCCTTCCTGTTCATCTAATTATACATTTATTTAGGCATCATTGTATACAATCAGCATATACCAGACATATGGAAATTCTAAAACCAAGTTTGATTACGAAATCGCTGAGAGCACAATAATCAGTGGGACCATGACAAAGGTGACCTCATCTTTGACATTGTGTTTTCTTGTAGACTGTTAGTAGAAGGTAATTAGTTGTTGCGAAGTGGATGTATGCGGTAAACATATATACTATCCCGACATTAGTACTTTGACTAGTTAATTTGTCGAATAGTATCATGTAAAAAGTTCGACTTAAATTAACAAACTCGTGCTTGATTGTTGGTCTTTTACTGTTTGTATGGACCACGTTTTTATAACTGAAAGGAAGTAATGGAAATTTAACTCGGTGTTTATCATTTACTTGATAGCAACACATTTTTCATCGAACACTAAAGGTGTTGTTATTAGATTACTTTTTTCTCTAAATTTGCACCGTACACCACTAAAAAATAGTTAAAAATATAATTGAATGCATCGATCAAAAATCATACGTAACTGATTAAAATTAAAAGTGTTAGTTAATTAAGCTATGAAATAAAAACCCATTTATTTATTGGTTTATCTATTTCATGGCTATGAGATATGTAAGGTGCGGGTCCTATGAGAACTCAATTTATGAGAGAACTCAAGAAACTCGACGGTTGAACAATTTTTGAGGCGGGTAAACATTTTCAGTCTTGGTCGAACAAAAAATTTAGATGCATATGAAATCAATTTTGTTCTACAACATCTTGTTATACCTTTTTTGTTCGACTTCCTCCAATTTTGTTCGAATTCAGCATACTTTTGTTCGAATTCAACTTTTATTCTAAATTTAGCCCGATTTAGAGTTTAAGGTTTAGTGTTTTGGGTTTAGATCTCTAAACCTAAAACTAAAACCCTAAATCTCAAACTCTAAACAGTTCGTGTTAAGCGCTAAATCTAAATCCTAACCCTAACCTAAATCTAAACCTTAAACCCCAAATTCTAAATCTAAACCCTAAAATGTAGAATATGGATGTAGAACATAGGGGCGTGTTCAAACGAGAACCACAAAAAGAACGAGAACTACGAAAAATTTTTAATTTTATTTTTTTATTCCTTTAATTGCAGCAAATTGCATGAAAATGTTAATTAATGCTCATATCATTAACAAAATATGTTCATTATCACAAATTACATGTTAAATTATTAATTATATGAAATTTTTACATGTTCACAAACAAATATTCACATATGAACGAGAAACTATATATCGAATTATATACGTAAAATATAAGTTTTTTTGAATTATTTTATGTTCATTTTTACTCTCCATCAACATTTATGGGTGACTCAATCTACTCACATGTGAAATTTTTTGTAAATTAAAAGTTTTCGCAGTTGTTGCCCTTTTGTGGTTCTCGTTTAAACTTTTGGCGTAGAACATCAATGTATAAAAAAAACGTGTAGAACAAAAGAAATGTTCGGCCAGCTTCAAATATGTTCTCCCGTCCCTCTTTTTGTTCGACACAACAATTTCTCAGGATTCTCTAACCTAAAAAGGTTCTCATTTGAACTTGCTATATATATATATATATATATATATATATATATATATATATATATATATATATATATATATATATATATATATATATATATATATAGTTTTAAGGGATTTAATGAGAACTATTTAATTCTGGAAGAACCTTGAGAACAAGTAAGTCAAACAAAAAATGAGGACGGAGAACAATTTTGTTTGCAGATCAGACATTTTTGAGATGCATATGAAATCATGTTTTCGTTCTACAAAACCCCGAAGTCGAACAGAAAAAGCTCAATTCGGACAATTTTGTAAGTTGGTCGACCAAGTTTCTATTTTACACTCTGACAATTTTTTGTATGTTCGAATAATTTGTGATCTACACTCTTGAATTAAAACTAAAAAAGAGCAAGTCAAATAAAATAAGAGCAAGTCGAACAAAAAAGCTCAAATTCAAACATTAGCAAGTCGAATAGAAATTGCTCTATTCGAACAAAAATGTGTAATGGTTGAACAAAAATGGAAATTAGAGTTCTCATGGGATACTCACTCTATAGAAATTAATTTAAATTTTCTAACTACAGGTGTATTTTTGTTCTTTTACAATTTTTTTTCATTTATATTTTTAAGAAGATTTAATAGATAGTCATGCAAACTTGAGTGATTTGCATAATTAACTTCAAATATATATGAACTACAAAAATAAAATACTATAATTAGGTGACGTTAATATATAATTATAATTTATTATCCACATACATAAATGATACTCAAAATTTGTTTTTGCAAGTCCTGTCAAATATAAGGGCATTGTTAAATAAATAAAAATAGACTTCTTATACGGTTATGTATTTTATTTTTAAATTTTTATCTTTGATATATATAAATGGACTTGTGACGGTGGCCTATATTTTCGGGATCTTTTTCAATATTGGACTTTGTGTTACCACACCTTGTGCGCCTCAATATCCATAATTTGTTATGGACAGTTATTATTTTTAAAAAAAATTATTCCATAATTTGTTGTGGACAGTTATTTTTAAAAAATTTATTATATACGAGTACTATATGTCTATATATGAACTCATGTCGTCTGAAATGGTATTATGCATGAGTGGTCCATGAAAGACAATAAATACTGATAATCACTACGTATAACATAAGCCTAGTCCCCTACTGTACCTCGTTATTTCGTTCATTATATAGATAAAAACTTAATAAGGTATTACAGTATAATTTAATACAGGTATTACTTTAAATCAATTAATTTAACTAATTGATTAAGCTCAAATGAAATACTAGTTTCGATAGACATATTAAAGTAAGTTAATCACTAAAAAGACTCCAAACGAACTACCTATAATAAAATGACCCCTACAGAGTACAGGCCTACATTATATTCTACGTACTTCTTTGTCATATAATTAAAAGAAAACTACTACGGAGTAGCATATTTTTTGGAGCGATATGCATCTGTTTTGAATTTCTTAAAGTGTCCTCACAGGGAAAAGGGACACGGGCATTTCAACTTACGACCGAAGTCAAGGACTTGATTGGATTGATCACACCGATTGAATCTGAGACATACCTTCTCCTACTTTCTTCAAAGCTAAAGGATTAGCTACCAGATCGACTGCTGCTTCTCAACGACGTGGAACTCATAATTACATGAAAGGAAACAAAGTAAAATAGTAGTTGTGGCACATAAGGTAGCTTGCCACTACAAGAAAAAACAGAGCGGGCGACGAAGCCCTTTTGCGGCGCATATTTATCGCCGGCAATACGCCACTAAACGGCAAAATTTTCCATTTCTTTGACTCTTTTTTGGGTCCACGTGGGGTCCACAGCCCATTTGCGGCGACGTGTTTTTCAACCCATTTGTGGCCATGTCCGAAACGGAGCCTTGAACACTTGTACTATGCTTCGAAGTCAAGACTTCGATATGACATATTAATAGACTAAAAGTGTAATCTTTATATCTATGGATATTATTTCTGTTAACAACATTTTTTTTTTTTTTTTTTTTTTTTTTTTTTTTTTGAAAAGCAAATAATATTATTAATAATGGAATATCAAAGTTACAAGGCCCTATGTATACTATACAATTGTGAAATGGAGATGCACATTTAGGAACTAATTTAGCGAGGGTAGCGACGAGAACTATAACAAACTAAAGAGGGAATATGAACTTGAAGAAACAAGCCGAGAAAGAGAGGGAAACAGTGACGATCCAGCGCCTACAAAGCTTCCACACTCTATCCCGATTAATCAGACCCTCGATAGAAGAAATAGAATTCGCAGCTACACTACATTGAGAGGGTATGTCAACCTATGCCGACGACACGATGTGGTGGATCCGCGACGAAGAAGGAAGGATTGATGAGCCATTGGTGCCACATGATTGATTTCTTTTTGCGCAATCTTTTAGATATCCAACTATAACTTTGAGTTTGTATTTCGGAGAGAATCGAGACGGGAGACCACATTTTTTTGGAAAATACATTTAAGTTTCTATGTTTCCATATTGTGTAGCATGTGATCCATTTGGTTGCTTGCCATATTGAGTTTCCGAGTTTGTTGAGAGCGAAGGCTTGATCATTGATAATCGCATCGTTTACATTGGAGATTAGTGTGTTGTCTTGGGCCCACCAGTCAAGAACGTGTTTCCATATTAGAGCCGATTTCGGGCATAGTCCGAGAATGTGATCAGTGGTTTCGATTTCCAATTCACATAAAGGGCACAATGTGGAATCGAGATCAATGCCACGTTTGTCTAATTCGGATCTTACCGGTAACTTTTTTTGTAGGGCTCGCCATATGAAGATGAAGACTTTTTGAGGCACAAGTTTGTTGTGGGGTATCGTTGTGTTAAGAGTGTTACCACCAAATTTTAATATGTTAATCAGATGTGACATAGATTTGGTGGTGTAGGTACCCGAGGGATCAAGATTGTATTTCCAGGAATCGGGTTTGGCGGATAATGTGACCGATGAGATGATGTTGTTTAATTCCATTAATTCGTTAAGAGCTCGGCCAAACGGAGGTCTTGTCCAACACCAATTTCCAAAAGAGGGGCCGTTTTCTTGTGTAATTCTTTCAGCGACAGTTGCAACTTTGTTAGTCTCGAGCATATATAACCTGTGAAAAAGTGTGCTGAAACGTTCTGAGCCAAACCAAATGTCGTTCCAGAAATCGATGGAGGTGCCATTTCCGAGACTTTTTGTGATGGAGGATGAAAAACCAGTGCCTAAGTTGTTAGCAGCCTTGCCAGCTTTAATGATTTCTTTCCAAACCGTGCGACCTGAAATGTTCCTGCAAGAAACGTTAGAGTCCAGCCCCCCCCCCTTCCCATAAATACTTGTGATAATTTTGACCCATAATGCATTTTCCTCATTTTTAAATCGCCACCACCATTTACATAGTAGTGAGATGTTTTTGCTGAAAAGAGAGCCAATGTTTAAACCACCATTATCGTACGGTAGAATAATTTGATCCCATTTTATCCAATTAATTTTATTTTCAGAGGATGACCCACCCCAAAAAAATTTGCGTCTTTTGGCTTCAAGGAGGGTAAGGATGGAGGAAGGTGTGAGAAAGAGAGAGAAGTAGTAAAGCGGTATACTGCTTAGAATGGATTTGATGAGTGTGAGTCGGCCACCAAACGAGACCGTTTTGGCAGCCCAGTCGGAAAGTCTTTTATCAAACTTTTTAACTATTGGATGCCAAGATGAGGGGTGTGATGTAGGGATGCCAATGGGGAGACCGAGGTATGTGAAAGGAGTGGTACCGGTAGAGCAATTGATATAATTGGCCATTTCATCGGTTTCAGAGGGAGAAGTACCGATTCCGTAAAGTTTACTTTTTCGGAAATTAACTTTAAGACCAGAGATTTTCTCGAAGCATTTAAGGAGTTTGGAAATGTTTTTCGCATTCCTTTTACTCCATTCCCCGAAAAAGATCGTGTCATCAGCATACTGAAGATGAGTGACGGTGATGTTGTCGAACCCAACTTTAAGGCCATGAATCTGACCATTAGCTAATGCCCGTTTCGCGAGGATGTTGAGTCCTTCGGCGACGATGATGAAGAGGAAAGGTGAGATGGGATCACCTTGGCGTATGCCCCTACCTGGGGAGAATTCCTTAGTTGGGGAGCCATTGACGAGAATGGAAATGGATGAAGAAGAAAGGCATGCACGGATGAGACTAATCCATTTCAAGCCGAAACCCATGTATTGCATGGAGTTGAACAGAAAGTCCCATTCAATACAGTCGAAAGCTTTTTCGAAGTCGACTTTGAAAATTAGACCTTTGCGTTTTTTCCGTTTAAGTTCATCGATAATTTCGTTAGCAATGAGTACGCTGTCTAATATGTTGCGACCTTTGAGGAAGGCTGTTTGTTCAGCCCCGATGACCTTATGTATGACTTTGGCAAGGCGAGTAGAGAGGATTTTGGTAAGAATTTTGTAGTAGCTACCGATTAGACAAATAGGGCGATATTCATTTAGACCGATAGGATTGGGTTTTTTGGGAATGAGGGTGAAAAAAGATGCGTTACAGCCGTTCGAAATTTCAGAATTGGTCCAAAACCATTCTAAAGCTTTAATGAGGTCGTGTTTAATAAGGTCCCAATATTTTTTGAAGAATTTCATATTAAAACCATCAGGGCCGGGAGCCCTGGAGCTATCACAGTTAATGATAGCATCCCAGATTTCCCTTTCGTGTAGTTCGGACTCTAGTAAGACGTTATCTTGAGGGGAGATATATTGAAGGTGAGGAGCATTATCGAATGGACAGTGGTTGTTAAGATTGTTTGGTTTGAAGAGATTTTTGAAGTAGAGGAATGTTTCGTGTTTTATGACATTAGGATCTTCAATCCAATTACCATTAATGGAGATGCCGTGTATGTTGTTTTTGTTTGTTCTCTTTTTAATGAAGTTATGAAAGTATTTCGAATTTTCATCTCCTTCGAGGGCCCATTTAATTCTTGATTTTTGTTTTAACATGTTAGTTTTGGTTTTTTCTTTGTCGATGTGAGAGAGTTTGTCGTTTAACCATTTATTTTTCTCAATTTCGGACAGGGGTCTAGTTTCGGCTAAAGCTTCCCATTCGTTAATGGCATTAAGGTGATCTAGAATTTGAGAGTCGAGGTTATCGAGTTGTGAGCTGTGTTTTTTAAGTTCCATTTTTACATTTTTTAGTTTGTTACGGAATATACAGTCGGGGCGGTTACCGGTCGTAGGGATTGACCAAGCCCGAGCAATAACGGAATCAGCATCTTTGAGATCGAGCCATGTGTTGAAGACACGAATAGGTTTAGGTCCGGAATCAACGAATGTGTTTCTAAGGATAATGGGGCAATGATCAGAGAGGTCACGATCGAGGGTTTTGGAGGAAATGTTAGGCCATAATTTTAGGATTTCATCGGAGATGAGGAATCTATCAAGCTTACTAAATTTCATTCTTTTAATGCAGATTCGGGTGAATTTTTTCCCTCCAAGGGGTAGATCAATCAGGCCGGAGCTGTTAATGAAGTTGTTAAAGTTATTAGCCCATTGTTGATTAAATTCACAATTCATGCGTTCAAAGGTGTTTCTAACCTCATTAAAATCACCGAAGATGATAAACGGGAACGTGAGAGAGTTTACGAGGGAGGTTAATTCGGCCCAAAATCTGAGTTTTTTGGGGGACGAGTGTGGACCGTAAACATTAATTAATACAATCTTCGAGTCATAACCCGCCCATGACCCGCAGATAGCAAGAAAGAATTCTCCTTCAATAGCATAATCAAAGGAAAATATATTACAGTCCCATATCGTAATGATACCTCCTGATGCGCCAATCGAATCTTTTTGGACGAATTTATATTCAGAATTGTTCCAGAATGATTCAATGATGTAATCTTGGGAATGATCACTTTTTGTTTCTTGTAACCCTAAAATTGTAGGTTTTTCTTTAAGACAAATACGCTTGAGCCAACTAATTTTACCCAATTGCCCAATGCCCCGAATATTAAGAGAGATCGTACACATTTATAACAAAAATATAAACGAGAAAAAGGATGAGATGTTACCGAGCATTCCAGCGGATACCGATGCTTTGTCCGAATTCGTTTGTGTCAGTGCTTAAACCATTCGAGGAGCTCGTTGTCGGTTTGTTATTATTAAGTCTAGAAGATGTCTCCGAGCCAAGGTTCTGTTTAGATGATTTATCTCCGACAATGGAAGAGGTTTTGCCTTGTTTTGTTAATTGTGAGAATCTTAGTTTTTGGCCACTCCGAGCGAGATGTTTAATGTATAGTATGTTTGATCTTGGGCGGTTTTTTGGGTTCGGTATTGGGGCAACAGGTGGGATGTGACTCACGGGATTGGTTTTGAGGATATCTTCTTTGGAACTCCATTTGAAAGGATGTTCTTTATCTTTCGGGATCAAGGTGGATTTTGTGCGCTCTACCGATTTTGGTTTCTTTTTGGATTTGGCTTTGCGAATGGAAAGTAATTCATCTAGGTTAAAAGGGTCAGAGGAAGTCGAATGGGTATGTGTAGGGGGTGGATCAGGCATTAGGCTAACCGGAGAGATATGGTGGTGTAGATTAGGGGATATAGGTGTACTTGGGTTCGAGTCTGGTATAACAGTTTCTGTAGGGGGAGAAACGTTATTTGTATTCGCATTTGGAGTAGCTGGGTTACGGGTTGTGTTATAGATTGGGCCGCGAGATGAATTGGGCTGGGATGGAGTGTTAATGGGCTCACTTGAGATGTGTGGGCTTGGTATTACATGGTCTCCGATAGGATCAGAATTAGTTTGGGAGTCTGGTGGGATGACATTGGGAGTGGGATCAGGGTGTGTAGGTACAGGAGTAGAATCATTAATATTAGTAGGTATGTCTACGTTGGGGGTAGGACCGTTAGGGGCATTTATGGGGGAGGTTGGAGAATTACTTTGGAAATTGTGAGTTTCCATACGTTTAGAAGAGTGAGATGTTGAACCATTTTCCGAAAAAGAATTACCAGGGTTGTGATCCGGGGTGTTACCGGAGTGGATGTTGACGTGAGTATGTTGCGAGGGATCGTAATGAGGGTTATCGTCAAGAAGATCATCATCATCATCCATGTTTGATTCCTCATCGGAGATATGTTCGTTGATGTCCGAATCATAATCCGAATTGGATTCAAATGGTAAGTCATCCTGATAATTGAACATGGAAAAGTTTTGTACTTCTTTAACATAAACCGAGACATTCTTATTATCATCATGTATAATGACAGCTTGATCATCGATAGGTTTAAAGTTCATGGTCTTAATGATAACCGTACCATGCGATAAGTCTTGGTTGTTTTCGTTGGTAATGGAGCAATTAAAAGTTTCAACAATTTGGCCCCAATTACAAGCAATATCCCGAAAGGTGGACTCTAGCCAACAAGTGATCGGGACACCGAATATATTGATGCAAGCAAGACGGCCGGAAGTGGTATATGCTTCCGGATCCCACGGGTTAATATCGTCGAGCCAATTCCAAAGTGGGTTTTCCGGGTTATTAAGCATCTCAAGTGCAGGTCGTTTATCCTCGTAAATGAGCATTAGATCATGACCCCCGAGATATTTGATAGTGAACCCGGCAAGATTTTCACTTTGACAAATTTCATGAAAATATTCGAGATATTCTAAATCCTTGACCTTACCGATAACCGCGTGACCTAGTAAATCGATTAGGGGTTCGTTGACATTAACCTTGATAGTTGGAATTTTAGATTTGGAAGGCAGTTTGTTGGTGATCACCTCCATGAAACTTCGGTCGTCAGTAATATTAGAGGGAACAGGTTTGGGCTGTTGAACCTTAACTGGCTTAGTAGTCTGTTGAGTCTTGGGTTTTGGGTTATCAATTGAAGTGGTATCCCATGCCCTGTAAACCTTGAGGAGAAAGTCCCCGGAAACAACTAGACCTAAACGCCTAGCAAGTGAATCTTTGTCGAACTCCGGGACATCTATGAAACGAACAAACCCAAATTTTTTACCACTTTTAAGAGTTTTTTTAGGGATGTAAACTTCGTGGATGTTGCCATAACGTTTGAATATACCCCAGAAATCCACCGATGTCCAGTTTTCGGGGAAATTATGGAACATATACGAGGTGATGCGTGATTTATCAATCGGTTTCATGGGTGGAGGGGTGTTAGATTTAGGTTTACCGAATTGCTTGATGAGGCTGACAGAGGCTTCACGTTGTCTAAAGTGATTGTAGATGAGATTTGAAGATGAATTTAGATTGGTGATATTAAATTTAGGGTTATGAGGAGCGGGGATAGAAGTGTTGGGTGGCGGATTGATATGAGATTTGGAAGGTGATTTCTTGTTATTCCGATCGACTGGTACCCAGATACCTTCGTTAAGGGGACGGTACTGGATGTGGTTGGCGGTGGCGCCGGTGGATGTTGGGCGGCGGTCGTTGAGCTTGGGGGTGAAAGGAGAAGTATGAAGGGGATACATGATACCAGAATAAACAACATAAAATCGACTTAAACAAGATGTAAAATACGCATATATCAAATCGAAACCCTAATTGACAAAACTTACAGTTATAATTCCGGTAAGGAACTGAAAAAAAACAGCTTCAAAATCACAGATCCAGACGAAATTAATAAAGTTATAGTGAGATCAAAGATAATAATGACGAAAAGTGGAAGCAGATCGCTTCATCCAACTCCATTTTTACTCGAAAACGATTGATTCAGATGGATACAGATGTCTCAGATCTTAGATCTTAGATCTTAAGTTTATCATTGATGAATTTATAATTATGCAAATAAATATTGATAAATTAAACAAGTGATACGAATTATGAAATACAGAAATTAGTCTGTTAACAACATTTATCATGCATCCACTCAGCAAACAGCACGAATGTTATGAATAATAAGCAACAACGATTCAGTTCACATGTATTGTATAAACAAGTCAAAAATCAAACAAAAAGGACATGAGACAAATGTAAAGATATCATATTTTATAGATTAAATAAATAAATTAAAAACAAAGTCAATACCCAAACCATACATGAAACCAAAAGTATGGTGCGTTCTTGACTCCCTTTTCTGATCTAAAATGCAATAAATTTCAAAAGCACCACAAAAATTCAAAAAAAAAAAAAAGGAAAAAAAGAAAATAAATGAAGGTAAATGAATATAGTAGTTGAAGATGGTAAATGAAGTATGACAGAGAGCCACCAGCAACAGTAGCAGCAGCAGGATGATGCAGCATCAATAATCAATAATAATAATTAATATTATTAATTAATTCAGTTTCTGCCAATTGATGATGAAACCAGCTGCTTCCCTGCATTAAACACCTTCTCCCAACTAACCCCCAAAACTTGTCATTGACATTTAATTAAGTGGTAGTAGTAGTAGCAGCAGTAGTAGAACATCCATTGAATGAAGCTTTAATTTGATGCACTGTGTTTGTGATTAAGTTATTCACTGTTGCTAATGACTCTGGGCTCATTTTAGCTGATGGTAAACTGCTAACTTGTATCTGAAACACGATTGTAACGAGTGACCCTGTGGGACCTTGATCGTCATTGTTGTTGTTGTTACTAGTCGAAGCATCATTAGGATTAGGATTAGGATTGGTTAATTGTGATGTGATCTCATGGTGGCCGTCGGTTGTGATGATGAAACCAGATGGAAGTATCGGAATGTAGGACGGATCTTCACCGTTCATTGCTATGTTTATGGCTGGCAAGTCGACTGGACAGTATACGACTAGTGAACCTGATGCGTCTGTACAACTCTCTTGTAGTATTAACATGTCCTGGCTCGGAGTGTATGCCTGTTTAATCCATGAATAATCATAACAATTTATAAAATAAACATAAATTTGGTTTTATACAATGTCTGTTTAAGTGCTTGTCTGTTTATCGGTAAGTTTTATAAGAAATAAGCAAAAAAAAAAAAAGCAAATTAACAGGGATGGGCAAAAATACCCGTACCCAATGTGAAGACCTTATACCCGACATTTTTGAACCAGGTAGGGCCCGGGTCTGCAGTTAGGTATGAGGATGGTTTTAAATTTTTATGTGGGTTCCTATAAGGGGACTGAGAGAGTATTATTTAAAAAGACTTGAATCCGTATACCCGACCTGCTTGAATTGAAGTCAAATTTGTAAAAGAAAACTTGAAAAGTCAAAATGAGACTATTAAATTGGGACGGAGAGAGTATTATTTTATAACATATGTATATGTATATTATAAATTATAAATGGGGACACAAATACCCGTGGAGAAACCCGTTTACCCTATAGTTAATAAGTAAATGGGACCCGTCGGGTATGGGTCCGGGTTTGGGACAGAATTTCTTAATAAGTTCAGAGATTACCTAGACCCGGCCCAAACCGTCCCGAAGCCATCACTAATCTTAAATAGTTGTTTCTTAGAATAATAGCAGTATCTGAATAGGTGATTACCCGAAGGACGGATATACAGTTTCCTGGATGAGCACCATTTGAGATATGTGCAACTTCCTGTACTGGATTTTGGTTTGATAAAACGTCCCACTGCACACACATGCGCGAAAAAGAACATAAAGTCAAACAAGGGGTTATAAATTTGGTAAAGGCTGCTTAGATATTTGCTGACTACATACCTGAGGTCTAGTTCTTCCATCCCTGAAGAAATCGAAGACATTTGGTGGAGGAGTCGGAAGCCAAATAGTGGTGGATGCACTAAGAACCATGCCATTGGGTTGGGCTGGGTCAGTGCTCTTGTGTAATGTGGCTCGAACCTCAAACTCATTCATACCAGCAAGAGATGTCCATTGATGACCATTACTCGGATTTATGCTCGAACAGAAGTTAATCACCATTCTTTGTGCTAACTTCATCATGCTCCTCTTGCCTTCAGCAGAAGGAACTACTAACGATTTAAATCCAACAAATCATTAATCAGTCATATTATATTGCATCTATAACCGAATACATAATTTTTCGTAACTAAGCTTTTTTTTTTTTCTTTTAATAAAAAAGTAATATACCTCCTCCTAGATCATGAGATGAAGAAGTGGACATCATTAAAGCACTTCTTTCGCAAGCCCTTTGAAGAGAAGCGATCCATCGTTTGGCCCCAAATGCGAAACCACTATGGATAAAATCTCTATAAAGCCTATCAATCGGGCCCATTTCTTCTACCTCCATATGCTCGACCCATGTTACCTATTTGTAATTTAAAAAATACATTATAATATAGACATTGTTAAGTTTGAATATGAAAAATTAGACAAGATTGATAAATTACCTTTGAGCAGCCATTAGGCATATCCTGAATCAAACATCCAGAAGGTAGACGTCGTGCTTTATATCGTGACTGAGCGTATAGATCATACTGAGGAAGATCATACGATACATTCACAACGGCCCACGAGCCTTGCTCAATTTGCTGAACGAATCTAAGCACGTACATCTGTCTAGTTGGAACTAACGACGATAATACTTGTAATTCTTCATACATCTAGTAAAATTAACAGATTAAGTCCCAACACAAAGAACACTTAACCTAGTACCAATTAAATCACAAACAATGTGGTGCAAACTAAGTACTAATTACCAGCTGCAAAGTGCCACTTTGTGAACCTAACAATCCAGATGAGATCACTTCTATCGTTCTTGATCGTGACACGATTGATGGAAACAGTTCGATAAATCTGATCTGCAAGTGTAAAAGTTCATCATCCAAATGTAAAATTTAACAGTAATCAAAAGAAAATCATAATCAAACAATGAAGGGGTGAAATTGAAGTACTAACCGAGTCTACAAACATATCAACCAACTGCAAACTATTCACCATAACAACACCAGAAGCCCTCGACGCTTCGATTCTAACATTCGCGTTCTTCAAAGTATCATTAGGCCGAGGAAAGACACGACTGTAGTTATCAAGATTAAGTATTTCCATCCCTTCTTTACGACCTTTAATCCACAACGGCTCGTTTGTTTGCACAAGCCTAATGAACTCATCCATGGCATTAGTAGCGATTTCCGCCATTAATGACTTGTCGATATCAGAATGATGCACGGGGTTTTGAAACGGAGGGTCAGGATTGATTGTGCTAGATGATGCACCAATGGCTGAACCAGTTAATAGATCAAGATCCAAAGAAGGACCACTAGAGTTCATCATCATCATCATTCGTTGGTTGTTCGATGTACCACTACCACCACCACCATAACTAGCCATTGATAGATCAAGTGATGACATGTGAATTGGCTGTACTGGTGGAAGCTGTAACATTGGTCTACCTATGTACTTGGCTGCAATACTTGATACTCTATCCAACTATAAAAAAAAAAAAAAAAAAAAAAAAAAAAAATAAATAAATAAATAAATAAATAAATAAATGAATTTTCGCGTGTACAAAATCATTTCCGAAAACATATAATTCACATGGAAGCTTTACACATGAAAAAAGAAGCCAAAAACATGTGCTAAAAAGACAGAAAACTATAATGATGAGTACAACATGTACATATGACAAACCATATAAACAGGTAAACAGGTAAACGGATAAAAAAAGTTTTAAAATTGAGTGCTAGGTGTTTATATATTTACCTCTTCCTTCAACTGGGTGTTTTCGAATCGAAGTTTTTGCTCATCAAAGTAACATTCTTCTCCGACTGGAGGACCGCCACATGTTGGACACACCAAATTCTTCAACGCCTCTCGTATAACAATGTTTTCGCACCGTATCTTATCGTTTTCTGCTCTCAACGCGCAATTGTCCGCGCGTTCGTGTTGTGCCTACAACAACAAGCGAGACAATAAAATAATGAAGTTTTCTTGTTAGGGTTACTTGAAAGGCGAGTATTTTTACTTAAATATATATGTCGCCTAACCAGATTATTCATTGACCGTTATGTTGTAGGATTGTTTTTTGTTATGTAGTTTAGATAAAGAAATTAAATAACAAACCTTCATTTGGGTTCTTCGATTTTGAAACCAGAACTTAATCTGTCTTGGAGATAAACCCAACTCTCTACTTAATTGCATTCTTGTTTTCTCATCTGGATGTGGACATTCTTTAAAAGTACTACAAGAATATTTTTAATTTAAATTAAGAAGATAAAAAGTAAGAACTTAATTAATTAACAAATGATACAACAAAAATGGAGAAAAGAAAAAAAAAAAAAAAAAAAAAAAAAAAAAAAGTCTTACGATTCAAGAATCTGAATCTGGAGAGAAGTGTGACGGTGGTAACGTTTCTTTTTATCAGAAGAATCACCACCGGAGCCACCACCAGAGCCACCGCCGTAATCCATTGTCTCCGGTGACAATGTTTGATTATAAATTACTCTTATCAATTAGGCTGAAAATGCTGGAGAAATAAACATGATTACAAACAGGTTTTTATAGTAAGGTTAACAAGTGAAGTTATGCATGTTGTGGTGTAGTAGAATTGAAGTGTAATCGGCAATTTTTAACGTACGAAACATGTTTGCGGAAAACAGGTTTGACTAATTTCCGGTGAGAAACGGAAGGTAACGCCTGCGGTGATTTTTCCTGATATATCACGCACACACAATACACAAGCTACTTTTGCTTTACTTTGACTATATACTAAGGAGTATATATATATTTATTTATTTTTTATTTAAATATTTAATTTATATATGTGCGTGAGTGAATAAATAGAAAGAAAAAAATAAGGAGAAGATTGAGGGGTTAATTTCTTTGTGTGAGAGAGACGAAATTAATGCTTTCTTTCTTTTTATAAATTAAAATGAAAATGATAACAAAAAAAAAATAAAAAAAAAAATGGGTTGCAATGGAAGGTGGTAGTGTAAATACAATAGGGTTCTTTTAGCTTAGTTTATTTTCAAGACCCACCTAAGTTTAGCTACCTAGTTTCATTTCGATGAGATCAACATGTCTTTAATTCCTGTTTTTTGAGCAAAGTTAATATATAATATATGTTATAATTCAGTAGGCTTATAACTACCTTTAATGGTTATAAGAACAAAGAGAGAAAAAGAGAGAAGAAGGAGAGAAGAAATATTGATATTGATATTTCAAGAGAAATGGTACACCTTAAATGGTTACCATACATGTCTATTTATAGTATAAAATATTACTATGCAAGAAATATAATAATAATAAAATTAACATCCAATCTAGATATTTTATAACACAATCTAGATATTTTATAACACTCCCCCTTGGATGACAATTTTATTAGAGAATAACTAGTACTGCCTCGTTAAAAACCTTGCTAAAGAAAACTCATTGGGATAAAACTTTAGCTAAGGGAAAAAGAGTGCAGCATAGAGTTGACTCCCCCTCAAGTAGACAACGCTGAGTCGTCACATCTTTTGAACTTGCCTCATGCCAATATTGTGAACGTATGTTTTGAAAACATCGATTGACAGTGTTTTGGTATAAAGATCAGCAGAGTTGTTGATTGAACGTATCTCATTTTAATCTGGTTGTCTTTTACGAGATCTTGAGTATATGAGAAGAATCTGAGGTTTTCATCTGAAACTGTATCATCTAAATCTTTTATGTACAAGTTTGACCCTTGTGATTTGTCTACAGTCTCCTTCATGGTTTGCTCAAACTGTTGTTTCAATTCCTATTCCCTTTCAGTCTTTTTCTGAGCCTTACCAATATACCATTCTTTTCCATCAAACTTATGACCGTTAAGACCGTTTATAGCTTTAGCGCCTCGTCAACATTTATGTTTTGTTCTGTCATTTTTGATACTCTTCTTTCATTTGTACTATGTAAGCTGTATTATCTTCATAGATAGTTGTTGGGCTTTTATAGCGTTCTAGTCCACAAGAATCAATAATGATTTGTATCATTGATCTTAACTAAAATCATTCCCGAGTAGCTTCATGTAATGCAATCACTTCGGCATGATTTGATGATGTTGCAACAAGTGTTTGTTTTGAGAACGTCATGATATTGCGGTGCCTCCATTTAGGAATACATATCCAGTTTGAGATTTAGCTTTATGTAGATCAGATAAATAATCTGCATCTGTATAACCAAACAAATCTTGTTTCGAGTTGTTAGAATAAAATAATTATAAATCAGTAGTTCCCCGAAGGTATCAAACTATTTGTTTGATCCCATTCCAATGTCTTTTGGTAGGGGCTGAGCTGAACCTTGTCAACAAATTAACTGCAAAAGAAATGTCAGATCTTGTATAATCTATAAGATACATAAGAACCTCAATTGCACTAAAATATAGAACTTTCGATCTGTTAAAATTTTCATGATCTTCGCAGGGATGAAATAGATCAGTGTCAATATTGAGTGATCTAACAACAATGAGTTTGTCTTAAAAAAAAAATGTTTTAAAATCTTTTCGGTATAAGTTGTTTGATGTACAAGTAAACCATTAGGCATATGCTCAATTTGCAATCCAAGGTAATACTTGGTTTTTTCAAGATCTTTCATTTCAAAATAATTCTTTAGAAGTTGAATGATTTCATAGATCTCTTTATTTGTTCATATGATGTTAAGAACATTGACATAAACAACTACGATCTCATATCCGAACATTGTTTTTATAAAACATACGCGCAAAATAAGTTTATATTTATACCCTTTTTTTTATCAAGTAGTCCCGATTGTATAAACCCATTTAGAAATCTTTGTGATTTAATGGAATATATTCCCTTGGGTTTTGCATTAGATGCTTATGATACCTTAACCCTTCAGGTATATTCATATATATATATCACTATTAAGTGATCCATACAGATAAGTAGTAACAACATCCATGAGATGCATTTAAATAACTACCAGGTTGATTAAGTATCTAATAAGTAATTATATTCATTATAGGAGGATAAATTTTTCTCCTAATTCATTTCTGGTCTTTGTGGGAAATCTTGAGTTACAAGTCTAGTTTTGCCTTGTAACTTCATTTGCACATTTCTTTTCGGATAAAAATTCATTTGTATCCCATTGTTTCACATCTTTAAAAGTGATAACGATTGATCCAAAAACTTTTCTTTTATTGAGCGATTCTAATTCAGCTTGTATTGCTCCTTTCCGTTGAGTTCAATCACGTCTATTTTGATATTCAATGACAGATTTTGGTTCCAGATCATCATCTTTATTCATGATGTCATTGTAACATTATATGAAAATATCTCATCAAGATTTTTCATTTCATTTCAGTTTCATAATATTGCATAATTTATTGCAATTTATGTATTTACATTTATCAATATCCTCTGCAGAAGGAGTATTGATTTGTGGTTCTTCTTGAACACTTTCTTTTACCTCATTATCAGCTGATTTTCTTTTTCGAGGATTTTTATCTTCGGAACCAATTGATCTTCCACGTTTGATGCGTGGCAAAGACTCAACAGTGACATTATTGCCAGCTTTTGGAATTTCAGTTCGAGCTGGAGCATTTATCGCTGGTATATATGATTTAGTCACTTTTTTATATCTGTAAATGCATAAAGTAATTAATTTGCAAGTTCTTGCATATGCATTATTTTTTGAACTTTCGTTTCACATTCTTTTGTGCGAGTTCAATATACCTTAATTGATGTTCACATCATGAAGCATCATTTTTTTTTTTTTTATTTCTCCCCCTAATCTAGGGAACAATGTTTTATTAAAATGACAATCAGCAAAACGTGCTGTAAAAACATCACCCATCATGGGTTCAATATATCTTATGATTGAAGATGTTTTATATCCAAAATATATTATCATCTTTCTTTGAAGAACCATTTTATTGTGTTGTGGTGATACAATTGGAACATACACTGCACAACCAATGTTTTAAGGTAGAAAATATTTGGCTCTTGGCCAAAATCAAGTATTAAGTGAAAATATTTACGACTTCCACATGGTATAATGCGAATTAATGTCGCAGCATGTAAATTTACATGTCCACATATAAATATTGAGAGATTTGTACTCATTATCAATTGTCTAGTTATTAGCTGTAAGCGTTTATCTATTGATTCAGCTAAACCAATTTTGTGTATGCACATGAGCAACTGGATGTTCAACAACAATCCTTGTAGACATATAATAATCATTAAAAGCTTGAGATGTTAACTCACCAGCATTATCAAGTCTCATCCTTTTAATGGTGTAATCAGAATAATGTGTTCTTAATTTAATAATTTGTGCAAGAAACTTTGCAAATGCCATATTACGGCTTGATAACACACAAACATGAGACCATCCGTTAGATGCGTCTATTAGAAAAATGGTCCACATGATGGATGAATTGGTCCATATATATACCCTTGAATTCTTTCAAGAAACATTGGTGATTATTTCTCAATGTGCTTTTCATTAATCGCCATATGTGATTTTCATTAATCACCATATGTGTTTTTCGTTAATCACTATATGTGCTTTTCATTAATCACTATATGTGCTTTTCATTAATCACCATATGTAATTTTTTTTTTTTATCATATATCCTTTTCACCATATACGCTTTTAATCATATGCGCTGTGTTTTTCACCATATGCGCTTTTAATCATATGCGATTTTCATCATATGCGTTGTGCTTTTCATCATATTCGCTTTTTATCATATGTGCTTATCATATGCGATGCGCTTTTTATCATATGCGCTTTTTTATGTGAATAGTAAATTAATTAATTTCATTTTACTATTCATATGAATTAATTTAGATTTACTATTTTATTAATTGAGTAATATATATATACATCATATACTTGTGACTCCGAAGGCTCAAATGAATTTGACCATATAGTTATACATTGTACCTTGCACATTAATTTTCAGTAGAAGCTTTAGATGCATATTATTTTCAGTAGAAGCTTTAGATGCACTTTTTTTTTAATCACCAAATACCACAAACACTTTGTTTGCGTTTGTTCATAGTCATCAATGAAAACCATTTTCTTTAATTTTATTTTATACAATAAAATTAACGCATCATTATTCTTTTCAAAAACAATAATCTATTGTTATTGTTCACTTGTGCCATGTTTAACAACAAAAGTCAACAACCTCTGTCTTGTTTGTTGTGGCAACCAAAAACAACCTTTGCTTTTGTTACCGAGAATCCAAGACCAAAAAAACAATTAATTTTTAATTAATCTTTTATCAAAATCATAAATGATTTTATTGATCTACGTTGATATGGCCATAAAGAATTGACGGCTGACCTACTTTTGTAAGTGTATTTCGGCTATCATCCCGAAAACGCACAACGACCTTTTTTTTTTATGAACTATTTGTTTCATATCTAGCTTAGGCAATTATTGTGAACATTTGGTCCCTATAAGAGCATTTATTTTTTAGACTTTTAGTTGATTTGTACTTGTCACAATTAGGGATAGCACCCGCGGGTCATGGATGCGGATCCATTGGATCCATCACCCGTACCCGCGGATTTTTTTTAAGAGACATCCAATTGAACCCTTGTTCGTTGAAACAATTTGACTATATTTTTACTCCCCATTATTAAACGGGCCATTTTGATGCACACTCTTAAAAAAATAATTTGTTTTTTAAGTTTTATTATTCAACCTCCTTTTTTCAACGGTCACGTTTTTAACAAAACATTTGACAAGTTTGGAAAAAAGTTTTTTATTGATTATCATCAAAAGTTTTCTATTGTCACTCTACTGGATGGAATTATGGCATACAACCAAAATTGCAACCCAACACTACATAAGAACAAAAAAATGTTGTTTTTAATTAACATATGTATATGTGTTAAACTCGGAATAATAATAACTTATTTTAGAAAATTAACATAAGACATGTTGAAACATTTTTGTCACATTTAGCTCATCAAGTCTAATACTTATCATTGATAGATTTTATCACGTCTAGGAGATGTTTACTTTTTTCTTGTATTAAGTCCTACTTTCATTTACCTTTGTTTGGAAAAAAGTTTTTTTTTTACTTTGCTTTCCCCCTTTCTGTAAAACTCATTTAAACACTTTCTTTGTTTTTTTTTTTTTTTAAAAACTTCCTTTTTTTTACGTTACCCGTAAATTATAAATATATAAAAAAAACTTTTTGTTTAAATTTTTTTTTCTAGTTTTTAAAAGGCCACTTGACCAATTTTTTAATTCTTTCACAACACCTGATATCGTGATCGTGACCTTTCACCAAAGCAAGAGATATTCTTGATAAACTAAACACGGACTCGTGTTTGAAATTGTCGGCCACAAAAAAATTCATTTGATAAAAGTATATATATATTTTTTTAGTTATAGAAGGAGACCACTTCATTTTCAATACTTCATTTTTGACAAAAAACTATTCCATTTTACCATCCCTTTTTTTTCTTACTTTAACTTTTAAGATATACTTTTAATAAAAATACAAACTACTTTTTCTTATTTTAACTTTTAAGATTTACTTTTAATAAAAATACAAACTACTTTTTGTATTTTAACTTTTAAGATTTACTTTTAATAAAAGTACAAACTACTTTTTCTTATTTTAACTTTTAAGATTTACTTTTAATAAAAATACAAACTATTTTTTTATTTTAACTTTTAAAATTATAAATTTAAGAATAAACATTAGTATGCATGAAATAAATAATGATTAATTGCATAAGTAATCATAAATGTTAGATAACATATAAAGACCCCGTCGTATTCGTATTGATCGGAATTAATCTCGACCCATGGTACCGTGTTGTCAAATGACGTGTTGCGTACATAAAGTACCGTGTTGTCAAATGACGTGTTGCGTACAATCATGAGGTCTTATTAACATAAATATAAATGTTAGTGAAGTTAATAAAAGTTAGATTACAGAAATATAATTCAGGCGGTATAACCGACCATATATAACTTAAATAACATAAATATAAATGTTAGTGAAGTTAATAAAAGTTAGATAATTTCTTACCTTGATTAGTGACGTGTGCTTGCTTAGATAAACCTTGATTATACGGAGCACTTCGTGCTGATAACGTGTTATAATTCAGTAGGCTTATAACTACCTTTAATGGTTATAAGAACAAAGAGAGAAAAAGAGAGAAGAAGGAGAGAAGAAATATTGATATTGATATTTCAAGAGAAATGGTACACCTTAAATGGTTACCATACATGTCTATTTATAGTATAAAATATTACTATGCAAGAAATATAATAATAATAAAATTAACATCCAATCTAGATATTTTATAACACAATCTAGATATTTTATAACAATATATAATATATATGTATATACTACGAAGTATATATTAACTTTGTTCAAAGAAACAATGTGTGTGAGAGAGAGAGAAAATTACCGGATAAGTATTATTTTTTTTTTTTTTTTTTTTTTTTTTTTGGAGATAAGAGCGCTTTCAATTATGACAATTTTTCCCAACAGAACTAGCTGTCACATCAGCACTTCCTCACCAGCAACAATCCCATGACTAAACATTATCAATCATGACATACATCCTCAATATCTTTAATTATTTTTTTGTATTGTCTTTTTAAATTATAAAATCAATTAACTATAATTACAAATAATTATTGAAATAAACATAATATTTCACTAAAAAATAAAAACATTACAATAATATTAAAAAATACAATACTTCAAATACAAATAATTAAAATACGGCATTAATTAAAATAAAATACTAGAAAATAAATAATCAAAATACTTGTCTTCATCCGAAGCTTCCAATTGCTTCGCATATTTTCTCTTAATTCTCTCATGAGCCCTCATTAGCAGGTTTGTCGTGGCCTTTCGGGAACTTCATCATCCAATTCGTCGGGTAGTGTCGGATAATAGGGTGTCGTGTTTGGTGTTGATAATGTTGATGATGTTGATCCGGGTAGTATGCAATTCTTTTGTTGGGTCAGCATGAAAGTTGTTGTGGTTGTTGTTGTTGTTGTTGTTGTTGAACATTTTAAAGCATAGATGTAAATGGGCTGATGTTTGCAAATTGGGAAAAATCGCTAATTTGTTGTGAATCGAGTAAATGTTGAAACATATTTTGCTCAACGGCGTTTCGATCTTGAACATCTTGTCTTTGTTTTCCTTTCTCTTTGAAATTTTTTGTTTGAACTCATTTTTTGTGATACAATGTTGGTGAGATGAGAGTGTTAATTGTGTTAATTGAATTGGGAATGTATAAAATGGTTGAAATGAGTTAGGATATGGATGTATATATAGAGTATAATAAATAAATTAGGAAAAAAAAAATAAAGAAAGTAGTCGTTGCACTAGCTGTTACTTTTTTTGCAACTGGTACAATTTTTTGACATTTTATCCGTCCCGGTGTCTGCTCAAGAAAGAAATGAAAAAGGGCGAAGGAGGTAGGGCTGCTTGCTGCCATCAGCGCCCTCTTGGACAGACGTCGGGACGCTGAGGATGGTGGAACCGTTAGGAGTACTCTAAGGTGATAAGTAATTTATTATTTTAATATAACTTTAACATTAGTGTTTAGATTTTGATTTTTTTTAACTTCTGAGGTTAATATTCATTGTGTATATTCAGAAAAAATAAAAAAATTCATTTTTTAGTACATGTTATCATACATATAATGTATGACAGCCAAATATGAGGTTTTCTTTCTAAATGTAGCCCGATTTAGAGTTTAGAGTTTGTGATTTGATGTTTTAGGTTTAGATTCCTAAACCCTAAACTCTAAACCATTTGTGTTAAAAATTAAATCTAAACCCTAAACCTTAAAATATAAACATTAAACCCTAAGCTCTAATTTCTAAACCATAAACATTGTTTTTCATTAGTCGTTAGTCATTTTTCATTACTTTTGGATATCATACATCAGAGGTATAAATATAATATAATATAATATAAGAAGTATTTGAGTTGATTACCTGTTAAACAACTTAACTCGAATCCAATTATTTTTTTAAAGGCGAATATTTGGAATCACTGACGCGGAAAAAACTCACACACCCCATCATTTTTCAGCACACACGCGCTTTCGGGAAAAAATTCAAACCGCATTACCAGGACTCGATCCTTATACCATCCCGAGGGCAGGCGGAGCAAACTGAAACCCTTTAATACCGGTCGGTAAAACTTCCCCGGAGTCACTCCATAAACCAGGTAAATACCATGGAATATTTTAAGAGAGGAGGCTCGAACTTAAGACATCTCACCTCCACCCAGCACACAAGGTGTTTGGGTGTAGCACTAGGCCAGAAGGGTGAGTACATCTAATTATATTTTACTTACTTTTAATAATAAATCGGATTATCTAACTTATGCTTCAACGATACAAGTTATGACACTTTTTATAAATAATATAATTATATTGAATAATCATGTATAACTGAATTTTTTTCATTTATATATTGTAAAATCTAGTGTAGCCAACGATGGTATAATTTGTGTCCTTTGAGCGCAAACAGGCACGAGGTAATCACACGTTGTTGCGAGCGGAAAGTTTTTTATTGTATGTAAGTGTAAGTTTCAAATTAGAATATTTTATCGTTAATAAGCGTAACAAAATCAAAAGGACAATATTCCTTTACAACTGACAAAAAAAACCAAATTTAATCATTAATAATTAAATTAGTTAATCAACGTAATTTGAATACTTCTGTTAATGAATAGTAAAATGTTAGAAGAAAAAAAGTAAAATAAAAGATTTTATATAAAATATTATAAAAAGGGTTGAGAAAATGTGATGAAAAATAAAAAAGGTGGTCAAGAAAGAATAAAAAAGGTCATTAGAAAAATATTGTAAGAAAATTTTTGATTGAGAAAAGAATTAAAAATAAAAAAAATTAGAGACCTTAAAATGAAAAAATCAAATGAGGTGAGCGAGTGAGATGACTGAATTGAAAATAAAAACATTAAAGAGAACATTATGAAATATTAAAACAAAAAGAGGATCGAATCAACAATAACCAGGGAGCCTGTTTCAGCAATCCAAGCAGAGGCGGACCTATGAAGGGTCAGGATGGGTCGGCCGCTCCCGGTAAATTTGCAATTTTTAGTGTAAATTTTTTCGGTTTTTCGATTTTGTCCCCGGTGGAATTTTTTACCCCAAATCCTTCATATTTTGTCCCAAAATCTCCATATTTTGCCCCAAAACCTTCGTATTTTGCCAAAAAAATCTCTAAATTTTGCTCAAAAAACTCTATATTTTGCCCCAAAACCTCCATATTTTGCCAAAAAAAAATCTCTATGTTTTAGAAAAAAATTTCGCCCCCGGTGAAAAAATTTCCTGAATCCGCCACTGAATCCAAGGCTAGGGTTGGTTCCGAGCCATTCTTTCTAAATGATATAGTAGTGCTATATATAAATTAGTGTTATAATATGAGTACAAAAAGTCATATGGATGATAAATTTTAGTCAACTTTGTATAGCTTGCATAGTAATATTTTACACTATAAATAGGCATGTATGGTAGCCATTTAATTGTGTACTATTTCTCTTGAAATATCAATATCAATATTTCTTCTCTCTTTGTTCTTATATATTGTTACATATTTAAGTAGTTAATATGCCACTAAAGGTAGTTATAAGCCTATTGAATTATAACATGTTATCAGCACGAAGTGCTCCGTATAATCATGGTTTATCTAAGCAAGCACACGTCACTAATCAAGGTAAGAAATTATCTAACTTTTATTAACTTCACTAACATTTATATTTATGTTATTTAAGTTATATATGGTCGGTTATACCGCCTGAATTATATTTCTGTAATCTAACTTTTATTAACTTCACTAACATTTATATTTATGTTATTTAAGTTATACATGGTCGGTTATACCGCCTGAATTATACTTCTGTAATCTAACTTTTATTAACTTCACAAACATTTATATTTATGTTATTTAAGTTATATATGGTCGGTTATACCGCCTAAATTATATTTTCTATAATCTAACTCTTATTAACTTCACTAACATTTATATTTATGTTAATAAGACCTCATGATTGTACGCAACAGGTCATTTGACAACACGGTACTTTATGTACACAACACGTCATTTGACAACACGGTACCATGGGTCGAGATTAATTCTGATCAATACGAATACGATGGGGTCTTTATATGTTATCTAACATTTATGATTACTTATGCAATTAATCATTATTTATTTCATGCATACTAATGTTTATTCTTAAATTTATAATCTTAAAAGTTAAAATAAGAAAAAGTAGTTTGTATTTTTATTAAAAGTAAATCTTAAAAGTTAAAATAAGAAAAAGTAGTTTGTATTTTTATTAAAAGTAAATCTTAAAAGTTAAAATAAGAAAAAAGTAGTTTGTATTTTTATTAAAAGTAAATCTTAAAAGTTAAAATAAGAAAAGTAGTTTGTATTTTTATTAAAAGTAAATCTTAAAAGTTAAAATAAGAAAAAGTAGTTTGTATTTTTATTAAAAGTAAATCTTAAAAGTTAAAATAAAAAAAGTAGTTTGTATTTTTATTAAAAGTAAATCTTAAAAGTTAAAATAAGAAAAATATATTATAATAATATATATTATAACTTAATATATATTATAATAATATTATTAATAATATAATATGAACCTATATTCTATCATTCCCTTATAGTTTTATTATTTGTAATCATACAATTATTCCTTTGTTTGCTACTTATGAATCTAAACTAATTCTAATTTCATGTTGTTATTTGTCTATGAAAAAAAAAAATTTACTTATCTGTATCATTTGGTTGGATAAATATGTAGTCTGGTTAACCTCGCATGGACAACTCATATGGATGTGAAATCAAATTTGGGTGATGTTCCTTAAGTTGTTTTATGTCGTAATCTAATTTTCATATAGAAGTATGAAATTGACTTTTATGTCTAAGTGCTTTGACAAATAATTATATATACTAGTAGAATTCATTTCTATCTACAATATTATTATTTGGTAGAAAGACTTTTTGTAAACATAGTCTTTGAACAGCTCGACGAAACCTTTTTCGCCTAAGATTTTTGAGGAAATAATAATTTATTTGAGTAATCTAATAAATTTAGGAGTTTTTGCTTATTTATGTGCAAGCATGTTTTGAGATTGGCACAAGGGTATGTTTATTTATAATAGTTTATTTCATAAATAAATAAATAAAAAACACACACACACAAGAAAACACACACAATTATTTCTGCATTTTCAGTCAATTATTCAATTCCGGCTGTACACAGCTTTGGCCGTTGTACCCTGGGAAACAGACGACGTGTAGACGGCGAATCTGTTTTAAGGGAACCGTGTCAAACACGGCCTCGGCTCAACCTTTTGATGTTCATGGTAATATCTTTTTGATTTGGATCAGGTATGAACATGTTACTTTATATTTATTTGTATGATTATTCGTTTAGTTGTTAATCTAAATTCGTTTCGGGTACTATATGTATAACAATCTTAACAATCTTAAAACAGATTCTTTAATGAGTACCCGAATAAAAATTTGTATAACCTCGAAAATTTTATTTGGATGCAAATTAGAACGGTATCATGCGTCCATGAATGGAAGGAAATAGTTTATAGTTTATTTGAATTAAACGAAAATAAAAATAAACAAATATATGGTTTGAAACTCATTTTGTGTTTTGACGTGTCCTTATACTTTTGATTTTATATGGACTCTCTTTGTATGCAAGCATAAATTTGATATCTACTATGAGTCAAACTGATCCACAAAATTCAGATGTGAGTACATCCATGTGACATGGAAATCTGTGTAGATTAATGTCGTGCAGATGGGTGCTTTTTGATAATACTAATTATTTTTCGAATTCCAGTGAGAGTTTGATTATGTTTATGTGGTGTAATTAATGGCTAATGGATATATTAATCGGTAAAATGTTATGGGAACACGTTAATTGACGTAAATGGAGTTGAAACGTTTGGTTTACCCCGTTTCAATTTGAGAAGAGAGTGGAGATTGTTTTGGACTTGTGACCAAAATGTTTTTCTTTGGAATTTAACTAGTCTGTTGGCACATACTTGATAGATTTTGAGTGCTTTTGGCACTTTCAATTGGTTTTTATTTGAAAGGATAGACAGAAAATGAAAAATTTTAAGTATCACTGATAAGAATCGTGTAATTGAAAAACTACCAAGACTTCATTCTAGTTTACATTATACACATATAAATGTACCTGAAGTAAATGTGGTAGTTAAAGAAAAATCATGTGATCCTGTAATGATCAGTTTGTGGCATGAGAGATTAGACCACCCAGGATCAACAATGATGAAAAGAATAATACAAAATACATATGGGCATCCATTGGCGGATCAAAGGATCCCTCATGATGCACTTATCCCATGTACATCATGCTCACTTGAAAAGTTGATAATAAGACCTTCACCTCTTAAGGTTGAAAAAGAATCACCAATGTTTCTTGAAAGAATTCAAGGTGATATATGTGGACCAATTCATCCACCATGTGGACCATTTAGATATTTTATGGTTCTAATAGACGCATCTAGTAGATGGTCTCATGTTTGTCTATTATCAAGTTGAAATATGGCATTTGCAAAATTTCTTGCTCAAATTATTAAATTGAGAGCACATTTTCCTGATTATACTATTAAAAGGGTGAGACTAGATAATGCCGGTGAGTTTACGTCTCAAGCATTTAATAACTTTTGCATGTCTATTGGGATTATTGTTGAACATCATGTTGCCCATGTGCATACACAAAATGGTTTAGCTGAATCATTAATTAAACGATTGCAGCTAATAGCTAGACCATTGATAATGAGAACAAAACTCCCAGTATCTGTATGGGGTCATGCAATTTTGCATGCTGCATCATTGATTCGCATTAGACCAAGCGCAAGTCACACATATTCTCCCTTGCAACTTGCTTTTGGCCATCAGCCAAATATTTCCCACCTTAGAACATTTGGTTGTGCGGTTTATGTCCCTATCGCACCACCACAACGCACTAAAATGGGTCCTCAAAGAAGGATGGGAATATATGTTGGATATGAAACATCTTCAATAATAAGATATATTGAACCCATGACGGGTGATGTTTTTACAGCACGTTTTGCTGATTGTCACTTTAATGAAACATTATTCCCTAGATTAGGGGGAGAAATAAAAAATAAAGAAAATGATGTTTCATAGTGTGAACCTCAATTAATGTATCTTGATCCTCGCACAAAAGAATGCGAGACCGAAGTTCAAAAAATAATGCATATGCAAGAACTTGCGAATAAATTGTCTGATGCATTTACAGATACAAAAAGAGTGACTAAATCATATATACCAGCAGCAAATGCTCCAGCTCGAATTGAAATTCCAAAAACTGGCAATAATGTCATTCTTGAGTCTTTGCCACGCCAGAAACGTGGGAGACCAATTGGTTCTAAAGATAAAAATCCTTGGAAAAGAAAATCAGCTGATAATGAGGTAAAAGAAAGTGTTCAAGAAGAACCACAAATCAATACTCCTTCTGCAGAGGATATTGATAAATGTAAATTGCAATAAATTATGCAATAATATGGAACCGAAATGAAATGAAAAATCTTGATGAGATATTTTCATATAATGTTGCATATGACATCATGAATGATGATGATGATCTAGAACCAAATATGTCATGGAATGTCAAAATAGACATGATTGGTATCAATTGGAAAAGAGCAATATGAGCTGAATTTGAATCGCTCAATAAAAGAAAAGTTTTCGGATCTATCGTTCTCACACCTAAAGATGTGAAACGTATGAGATACAAATGAATTTTAATTCGAAAAGGAAATAAGAAAAATGAACTAACAAGGTCAAGCTAGAATTGTAACTCAAGATTTCTCTCCAAAAAAAAAAAATAAGGAATTGATTATGAGAAAACTTATTCTCCTGTTATGGATGAAATTACTTAATCAGTCTGGCAGTTTCTAAAGTTTTAGAAATGCATCTAATGGAAGTTATTAGTACTTATTTAAATGAATTACTTGATAGTGATATATACATGAAGGTTTTAAGGTATCAGAAGCATCTAATGCAAAACCCAAGGAAATGTATTCCATTAAATCACAAAGATTTTTATATGGGTTGATACAATGGTATAACTGATTAATTGATTACTTGATAACAAAAAGGGTATACAAATAATCTTATTTGCACATTTTTTTATTAAGAAAAAAAAATGTTTGGATATGTGATGGTAGTTATTTATGTCAATTATCTTAAATAAAGAAATCTATGAATTCATTCAATTTCTAAAAGAAGATTTTGAAATAAAAAAGTTTCTTGGAAAAATCAAGTATTACGTTGATTTACATATTGAGCATATGATTAATGATTTACTTATACATCAAACAAACTATACCGAAAAGTTTTTAAAATATTTTTAAAGACAAAACCATTGGTTGATATATCACTCAATATTGACACTGGTCCATTTCATCCTCGTGAAGATCATGAAGATCTTTACGGATCAGGAGTTCCATATCTTAGTGCAATTGGGGTTATTATGTATTTTACAAATTGTACAAGACCTGACATTTCTTTTGCAGTTAATTTGTTGACAAGGTTCAGCTCAACCCCTACAAAAAAGACATTGAAATGGGATCAAGCAGATATTTTGATACCCTTGAGGAACTGCTGATTTAAAATTATTTTAAAGCTTAAAAACAAGATTTGGTTGATTATGTATATGCAGGTCATTCATCAAATCCTCATAAAGATAAATCTCAAAATCAGTATGTATTCCTAAATGGAGGTACCACAAAATTATGGCGTTCTTAAAACAAACACTTGTTGCAATATCATCAAATCATGACGAAGTGATTGCATTATATGAAACTACTCGAAAAATGTGTTTGGTTGAGATCAATGACACAAACCATTATTGATTCTTATGGACTAGAACGCTATAAAAGACCAACAACTATCTTCACCAACAACTGTATATGAAGATAATACAGCTTGCATAATACAAATGAAAAAAGAGTATCAAAAGTGACAGAACAAAATATAAATGCTGACGAGGCGCCAAAGCCATAGACGATCTAAACGGTCATAAGTTTGATGGAAAAGAATGGTATGTTGGTAAGGCTCGGAAAAGAACGGTCATAAGTTTAAACGGTCATAAGATTTAGATGATAAAGTTTCAGATGAAAATCTCAGATTCTTCTCATATAAGACAACCAGATTAAAATGAGATACGTTCGATCAACAACTCTGCTGATCTTTATACCAAAGCACTGTCAACCGCTGTTTTCAGAACACACGTTCACAATATTGGCATGAAGCAAGTTCAAAATATGTGACGACTCAGCGATGTCTACTTGAGGGGGAGTCAACTCTATACTGCACTCTTTTTCCCTTGACTAAAGTTTTTATCCCACTGGGTTTTTCTTTAGCAAGGTTTTTAATGAGACAGTACTAGTTGCACTCTAATAAAATTGATCATCCAAGGGGGAGTGTTATAATATGAGTACAAAAAGTCATATGGATGATAAATTTTAGTCAACTTTGTATAGCTTGCATAGTAATATTTTACACTATAAATAGGCATGTATGGTAACCATTTAATTGTGTACCATTTCTCTTAAAATATCAATATCAATATTTCTTCTCTCTTTGTTCTTATATATTGTTACATATTTAAGTAGTTAATAGGCCACTAAAGGTAGTTATAAAGCCTACTGAATTATAACAATTAGCCAATAATCAAAATATTAATGTAAATAGTAATATATGTGTATGTGTATATTTTTAAATATATGTATTTATTATTTATTATAAATTAAAAATCAAAAATTCAAATACGAGTCAAGTCACGAATTAACAAGTAGAATGAAACCAACATGCATGTCCTTAATTGTTTGCTTTTATGTGTCATCAACTCAATATATTCTGTTCAAGCGGTCATATGTGTTTTTAATTTACATGACGAATTGTTTTTTAGATGGTTGGAGTTAGGGGTGGTCAGTATTTGGTTTGAAACTGTTTAACCCGAACACCAAACCGGAAAAAACCAAACCGAATTTGAAAAACGGTTTTCGGATCGAGTCAAAACCGAAACCGAATTTGAATTCGGTTTTCGGTTCGGTGTTCGGTTTTGAAAATTCTGAATTCGGTTTAACCGAAAACCGAATTCAAAACCGAATTCAAAATTTTTATATATTTAATTTGTATATTTATGTTTTAATGTCATTATAATTTATGATCCAATCAATAAAATAGTTTCTCACCAATATGACGATTTGGTAGCTCATATTAGAATTATGTTACTCAAATTATTATGTTTTTCTTCTTAATAATAGAAGCAATAAATGTCATAATTAAGCTGTAAATATTAATAAATCATCGAATTCTTGATAATTTAATATTATGTCATTGTTTTAGGTTGTAAATAACTAAGACATTAGTCATGCCAAAATTAAACTACCATCGTTCTCAAAATTTTCATAATATTTTGTTTTAACCGAAAACCGAACCGAATCCGAATTCTAATTCGGTTTTCGGTTCGGTTCGGTTTTAACTTTGAATTCGGTTTTCGGTTCGGTTTTCGGTTTTGCCTAAAAAAATTTCAAAACCGAATACACCGAACCGAATACACCGAACAAATCGAAAACCGAACCGATGAACACCCCTAGTTGGAGTAAGGGGCGGAGCTTATAAGGGGCAGGAGGGGGCCCTCGCCCTTCCAAAATTTTCAGTAAGTAATGGTATCATGTAGGCCTTTGAGTTACGGACGTTTGAGCTTTTGAATCAACTAAATCGGAGTCCGTTTGAAGAAGATATGACGAAAATGGTGAATGTGCGCAGATTTTGTTTTTATCAACAATCTACTTCATTTTTTTATATTTCTTGTAACATCCCGTCTTTTTCTGTTTACTTTCCGTTTATCTATTTTAAGTCCGTTATTTAATTATAACATCTTCCGTTTACTCTACGTAATGAAGGTAATTCGTTTGGTTAATTCACGCACCCGCTTCAAACTCGAGGGACTAATGTTGTCAAGTGGGCAAAGATGTTTCTAGGTCAAATGGTCAAACCACCATCTCTTCCACTCATTCACCTCTTCACTCCTTACTACTTTCACTTTATTCTCTCAAACACTAAATCAAAGAATCATCATCCATTTTGAATCTAGCAAGCGTTCTTCAAAACAGATTACATATTTGGAATCCTTGCATCTTCCTCTTCGAATCCATACCAACTTCATCTCGTTTGGGTAACTTTCTAAAAATACTAGATTTTATGTTCTTGATATTTTTGACTTATAAAAGTGTTAGTTAGTGTCTATGGCTCGAGTCTAACATGAAAATATAATTTGTATGCTCGATCTTGTTGTTTTAGTGTAACTAGCTTGAACTTGAAAAGTGTGTGTTTAATCTTGAGTTTTGGATGATTAAATGTTGTTGTTATGTTAAAGTTCGTGTATTAAATGTGTTACTAGCATCACTAGTTTCATTTTAATGTGTAGGTTGATTAAGAAAACTTAACTAACATGATTATTAATTTTGTGATTTTGGTTAGGGTTTGATAGACTTAATTATGAACTTTTGATGCATTGAATGCTATGAAATGTTATTGGTAAGTGTCTAGTTGTATTGTATGCGTAATTACCTACGAAACGACGTATTATATGTGTGTGTTAAGTTTCCGAATCATTGATTGCATTTATGAACTTGAATGTCATTAATGATGAACATTTAATGTGGTTTTGATTGTTGTAAATGCTAGAATTGATTGATGATATGTGGTTAGTTGCATTCCTTGTTAAAATACCTTTTCAACGATGTATGGTATGCTTTTTGAATGTTTTCGGATCATAAAAGGTGTTTGGGTGAAGTTTGATTCGTGCACTTGTGAAGTTTCAGCAAGTAGGATCTGTATACCATTTTGGACGCCGTCCAAATCATTGGACGACGTCCAATCCTTCATTGCTGGACGCCGTCCAGAACTTTTGGACGCCGTCCAAATGAACTGCCATGGACTGTCCAACTTGGTCATTTTTCGTTTAATTCCAGCTATGCTACGCACCTCCGATTAACATGTAACTTGTTCTAACATGCTCATATACGATTATAAAACTCAGAATAATTGTCCGAGGTCCGACCCTAACTTGTTGACTTTTTCTTTGACTTTGACTTGACAAAAGTTGACTTTTATTCAAACTTAACCGAATACTTATGCAATCATTCTAACATGCTTTTATATTTGTATCTTGCATGAAACTTGACAACGTGATTCACATGCTATATATAATCGAGTCGTAACGAGCCATAGGACTAATTGAACACTTTGATCGACTTCATGCTTACCGATATTGATACAACCTATTGTTTAGGTCGAGACTAGCATTCTTTCTTGCACACGTTTACTTTGTGAAGTACATTTACATTCGTGCACTCAAGGTGAGATCATAGTCCCACTTTTACTCTTTTATACTTACATTTGGGATGAGAAAACATGAACGTTTCGTTTTACAAAGTGAACACAAGTACGAAAACAAACATTCTACGTACGAGTTAGAACAAAAATGCCTCAATTCGATTATCATTAGTTACACTTGCCGGTGTAAGCGAGAACTTATGTTGTATGGCCATATGGGTTTGACAAACCCTCATTCGGACGGTTCGCTACCGTTATGCGGATGAAATATATTTTCGAGAATAAGTGTAGGTTCTAACACTATGTGTATGGGGTAACGTTAGTTAATCCTTGATAATTGGGTGCTTGTGATAACAAATTTTAGAATGATTTACTATTATTTCAACGTTATAAATCTTGTGGTTCAACTTACATACTCACTTACTAAACCTATGATTTCACCAACGTTTTCGTTGACAGTTTTCTGTATGTTTTCTCAGGACCTTGAACGCTAAGTGATACATGCTGCCGCACTCTATTTTGATACTTGCTTGGATGTCGAGTATACATGCATATTTGGAGCGTCTTTTGACTTACTTTTAAATCGTGTCGCATAGGTTTCATTTGTACTTTAAACGTTGTAATGTAACTAGTCGTTGAACTACTTTTGTAAACCTTGAAACATCCTTTCATTTGAAATGAATGCGACATATTTTTGGTCAAACGTTGTTTTAAAGACTTATGACCACGCAACGGGACTTAAGTAGACGGCGCCGTCAATGACGATTTTGTCGGGTCGCTACATCTCTTGGGCATTTTTACCTTAAAATCAATTTTAAAGTTAAAGTTTAAGAAGTTAATTTAGATAATGTACAATTAGAATCAGTATTGTCACATAAAATGCATATAAGATATGCAATTTTGTCCACCAAAGTTAGTGTTTTTTTTGCTAAAAATATAGCACATATTAGACAAATTTGGCTCCTCCTAACGCAACGTTCAAGCTCCGCCACTGGTTGAAGTGAACCATCACGATCATACAACTGTATTTTAATACGAAGAATGCTTTTAAGAAAAATTACTCAGAATTGTTTAGAAAAACAGTGTAACATTAAATTGAAAACATAATATATAAAATGTGGTCGGTAGTATTGTTGTTACAAATACACACACAAATATTGACATTTAGAGACTCGCCATTATAAAATTAATATTAATATTAACTACTATATATAATATTTAAATACATGTTAACAACAATTTCTAACATATACATATAAAAACATCATATATGAAATTAGGATAAATATTTTAATACATGAAATAATGATACATGTTAAATATTTTAAACATATCATATTTAAATTTTAAAACTTTATTGAATTAAATACAAAGCATAAATATTCATTTTTTAGCATCAACTTTTTTTATATAACTTTAGTATTAGTGTTATTCATGACAACAGTTAGTTATAAATGTGAAATTAATTTATATATAGAATGCTTAAACGTAATCCTTATGGTTATGTTTATCATTTTTCATGAAATAATTGATGTGAAGTATAAATAATAGAGTAGTAACTAGTGGTGCTAAGATGTAATCAAATCCTGTATTGGGCACGTTTAATTGTCAGAAAGTCTTCTTGATAAAGGATGTTGATAAATTTAACTCTAAAATTAATAGATTCTTTATTTTTTTTTATGTTGATGAGTCGTATAATATAACTTATTAATTAATTAATGCTTAAAATGAATTATCTATTAATTTTATTGTTGCAATCATCATTAGCCCTGGATGAATGTAAAATGTATTTGATAAAACTAATATGTTTTGTAAACATGTAAACTACTCGATTTAAAAAACAAAATTGCATTGGGGGTCCTTGTGGTTTGTTCAATACAACAAGTGGAGTTCAAAAGATTTTTTTTCACCTTGGGGGGTCACTATGGTTTGCAGATGTTTCACGGGGAGTCCAACGTCCTAACTTCTGTCAATATTTAACAGTTTTGGGCCTCACATGACTTGCACATGAGGGTAGTTCCGTCTTTTTAATTAACCCTCCATATTTTTTTATTTTATATTATTTTCACAGCTAAATAAAAAAGAAGATTAATTAAAAGAAAATTACATAGGGTTCTCTTTTGTTCATCGACTCACCCACCTACTCACCCTTGATTCATATTCCTATATTCATCATTCGTCGATCCCTAAATCAAATTAAATTCCCTTTTGTCCATCAACAATTCCATCATCATTAACAAATACAAATATATATAAGGAATAGAAGAAAAAAAATAAAAAATAGAACCAAGAAAAAGGGATAAGTGTGATGACAACACATTACAGAAAACCTCATTTTGTTTCCATGTGAACTTGGTTTTCTAATCTCTCTGATCTCCTTCTAAAAAATTTATTCGATGTAGTTTCCACCACCTCTGCCACAATCGATGAGGGATTTAACCACCGCCGCCGCTATCGACCAGATTCATCACCGCCGCCACCACAAAAGAGCGGATTCACCATGGCGACCACCATCGATGAACAGATGCACCGCCACCACTGACGCAGTCATCAACTCCCTCTGCAACCTCCTATTCTTCACCTCAAGCTAACAATTTTGAAAACCCACCTGATGTTAGTGATGTTGAAAATCATTTTTAATATAGGGTATTGGTTTGAAATTAATCGACAAAATCGATGGAGTGTGATGACAAAATTGTTATTTGATCTTAACAAGAAAGGTGGGTTCGCGCGTTGCAGCTTTAAAAATGTTAGCGATTTAACTTTAGAAAAAAAATATTAAAAAAATATTATATATTTTAAACCGTGTAATAGCAAGTGTATGCATTCATGTATTCGAGGAAAAAAATTAAAATGATGAATAGTGGGAAATTAAAAAAAAATTACTATTGATGAATAGGAGTCGGCCAATATAGTATATATAAAGTGAAAGTGGGAAAAAAAAAGTGAAAGTGTAAAAAAAAATGATGAATAGTGGTCGGCCACTATTGATGAATAGTGACCGACGGTTCGCGCGCTGATGCTTGAAAAGTGTTAGCGATTTAATTAAAAAAAAATTTAAAAATATTATATATTTTAAACCGTGTAATAGCGAGTGTATGTATTCATATATACTATCCTATCAACTTTCTCCAAATTGTAAAGACATAATAGGGCAAAAAAAAGACAAAAAAAATATTCAAAATGATGAACAGTGCTCGACTAATAGGGATTCGAAGAAATATATATATATATATATATATATATATATATATATATATATATATATATATATATATATATATATATATATATATATATATATATATATATATATATATATTTTAAACCGCGTAATAGCGAGTGTATGTATTCATGTATATTATCCTATCAACTTTCTCCAAATGATAAAGACGTAATAGGGCAAAAAAATAGACAAAAAAAATATTTAAAATGATGAACAGTGCTCGACTAATAGGGATCCGAATGGGAAAAGAAAAAGGTGAAGGGATAAAAAAAAGGTGAATAGTGGCCGGCCACTATTGATGAATAGTGACCGGCCACTATTGATGAATAGTGGCCGACCAATAGAATTTGAGCATTCCACTATGATCCTTAGTATATATAGTAATTAGAGTTTGATTTTATACATTAGATCTTGTTTTATACGAAGTATTTCTTTTCATGTTGAAATTAGATTTTGAAATAGTGAATTGAATGGTGAATTTGTTGGTCGAATAGAAAGTAGTTGGAAGTCGGGGAAAGAGAAGTGAAGTAGGAAAGGGTAAGTGAGATATAACTAGGAAAAGGAAAAGGAAAAGGATAAGGTATGAATTCAACAAATTTTAAAAAGACGAAAATACCCTCATGTGCAAGTCATGTGAGGCCCAAAACTGTTAAATGTTGACAGACGTTAGGACGTTGGACCCCCCATGAAACATCTGCAAACCATAGTGACCCCCCAAGGTGAAAAAAATCTTTTGGACTCCACTTGTTGTATTGAACAAACTACAGGGACCCCCCATGCAATTTTGTCATTTAAAAATGTATAAAATCAAATATTATTAATGGAGGTCCAAGTTCAATTCACACTCACTATTTTGTCTGACCAACATGTTACAAGTGAGTGATGAGATCCATTACGCGTGGAACCACCCACCTGAACATATATGGAACATCTTCTAGGAGGAAACCCACAACACCAACTCGAATTCGGGTCACGTAGTTTGAGCTGGGAAAATTCCTGGTGAGATTCGAACTCAAGTGACGTCCTTCGAATTACATGCTTAAGAATGAGCGGTACCCAGTGTTGTAAAAGTTCTCCGTCGGCCGATGCGTCGTTTTTTTGAGTTCTCCGTCCCGTTTTTTCTGAAAACACTCAAAAGACGGTCAAAGCTAAAAGTTCGGTCAAAGACGGTCAAAGTTGCTCAAAAACGGTCAAAATCATTCAAATTTTTGTCAAGATGTGATATGTTTTAAAATTAGGGTACATTTTCATTTTTTGGACCGCTCTTTTCTCTGTGTCCTTACTGATTATGTACTCGGTAACATTAATTAAATTTGAAGTTTGATTGTATTTAATTTCAAGTTTTTATTTAAGAAATTTATGGTACAGAATCAACTATTTTATACATATATAAATATATATTTAAGAAATTATCAATAAAGTCAACATTGGTCAACGACCGATGCGTCCCCGATGCGTCCCCGATGCGTCCCCGACTCGACCGACACGTCCATTTTACGTCTCGACCGACGCGTCCCCGACTCGCGACTTTTACAACCTTGGCGGTACCATTAAACTATAATCTCATTAATCCAATTTACATTGGGTATATTTCAAGGGTCTTGCCCTAAAAAAAAAAAAAAGCTTGTATTAGTAATTATGATAATAAAATCAAATAATTCGCTCATGCTTTAATATGTTTCAATGGAGTCGCATTTATATTTATCGTTTAGTATGTATAAAAAAGTTTAATAACGAGGAATGATTACTCCAACCTTTCCATTTCATCATTTATTGATCATATATAAATCTTTGATTTATTTATCATTCGACTAGTAATTTAAAGATGTAATGATTGTATTTTAGCTAATGTGCAAAAGTTACATTAAATATACATAATTTAAGTTGTTATGGTATGAAGAAGGTAGCTTGCACGTCTAACTCAATCTAGCTACAAATTTTAAAAATAATTACATAATGTCATAATCTATAATCTATTATTTCTATAATAAATTTGGGTAGTGTTCTTATATTCTAATTGTGGTGGTTTTTTTTTTTTTTTTTTTTTTTTTTTTTTTTTTTTTTTTTTTTTTTTTTGCTGTGAAAATTGTCGTTTCATTTTCATTTTGTAGGCTTCATTTTCTATTTTTATTTTATTTTTGTTTTAACAACTTTTTTATTTTTTAAAAATCAACTTTTATTAAGCACAAATAATTACATAGCGGGGCTAAAAACCGTATACAACGAAAATACAACTCTAGATAGATATAACACGAACTAACTAATGGTGAACACTAAAGTAGGAAAACACCCGTATCACTTAATTGAGACTATAGCCTAGAAAATGTCACTTGAAAACAAGCTGAGAATGAACAATAAGCAGTGCTAGAAATCCAGCTACAAAGCTTAATCGGCCCAACTCATTTTATTCCTAAACTACAGTTGATCAAGGATTCGGGTAAAAAAAAAAAACCTACGTGTCTTACGTGTCTTATTCTTTAATTAACATGTTTTGTTGATAAAAACTTGAACTCGTATGACATTATATTTAACTTTACGATTTAACTAAAACTCGTATGACATTATATTTAACTTTAGGATATCTAACTATAATGACTGTGATTTTTTTTTTTTTTAAAGCATGTTTATTAATATAACAAATAGCAGGAGAGATGCAGGGAGGCCCAAGATGAAGGCACCTACACCCAATACACGATACAGTTCACAAGTTTATGTGTTTGTAAAGATAGCAAACATAGTTCTAGTTCTATACAATGCTAACACATATTAAGATACACATGAGGATTATTCAATCAAGTAAGCCAATCAATCTTCTTTTCTTTGAATCTTTGAGAGATCCATTCGAATAATTTAGTTTGAATTTTGTTTATAGCCACCAGAGTATTCCACGATTTACCACGAAAGACCATGTTGTTTCGGTTCCTCCAAATATAATATGCGCACACCCATTCAACCGCCTACCAAACTTTCTTCCCGAGACTTGTCAATGTAACTAGAATTTCCATGAAAGATTTCATTGATGCTAAGGTTTGAGAAGTTGCCGAGACCCCACCAAATAAATACGCGATTCCAAATATCCATAGCCTGTTAGCAAAATATTAAGCTATGTTCTACGGATTCCAAATCATCATCACATAATGGACATCTTACGCTATGCAAGTCAATATCTCTTTTGTCTAACTCAACTTTGACTGGTAGTCTTTTCCTTATTGCCCGCCACACGTAAATTTTAAGTTTTTTGGTACAAGGTTGTTCCACAATGTTTCTTGATAGGAGGTGATATGTGAAAAAATTTGATCATCGATGATTGAGGTTTGTCTCTTGACAGTGAACCTGCCGTCTGCTGCCATCACCTAGTTCCACGAATCTGCCTTGTTTCGCTTGAAATTATAACATGCAATCATATATGTTAGCTCAATAAGTTCATTTTCTAATCGACCTCCAGGAGTACGCGTCCAATTCCATTGTGTATTTTCACTTCAGATCCATTCATGTCGATTCTATCTTTGATAAGTGCTTCCTTTGATGCTTCGAGCCTGTAAACCGCAGTTTCTCTCCATCGATCCATGCTTCATCCCAAAATGATGTCGAAGCTCCATCACCAACAATTTTGTGACTATGATTATAGAAAAAATGATGCATAAATGATAGTACAGAAAAGTATGAAGGTACTTATCGTGTTATTTAAGTTTCTAAAATAATAAATAGTAGCTTAAGAGTTGTGACGCAAAAAATTTGCTGGATTTTTGTATGGGACAAATTAAATATCGAATTGTCCCAGTAATATGATATTATATAGTATTTGTTAGATTGTTTAGAAGCCTAAAACCATATCAATAGTAATGTTGAATTAATGATAATAAAGCAAAAAAGTTGCAACCGAAATAAACAAATAACATGATATGGAAAACCATAATACTGGAAATATAGATATTTTGTAGTTAATTTTGGTCGAGTTTCTCTCCATGGCTGTAATTTTTTAACTCGTTGATGAATTGTATAAAGAACGAAGACCATTTGCTTTATTATGAGTATACTTTGAATCTTTATTGAGGTAAGAGCGTGTAATCTATCTACATGCAAGAAATTAAAATAAATAGCATTAGAACATTCCATGAAATAAAGAATTCACATGTGTGAATTATCACATAATGTTGAAAGATTTAACATATGAATGCTAAAGTGAAATACATCAAAATCACCCGATCTAAAAAGTTTTTCATAGCAGATAACTTGCCGGTTAATCATAATAATTTCGTGTAAGTAGAAAACACATATGAAAGACATACTCTCATTAACCTGATTTACCGATTAATCGCAATTATTTTACCATTAACCAACGAACCCTAACCGTGATTTATTCCAGTAATTTGACTCTCATATTTGATTGCATGAATCGATATTAAACTAATGATCGATTAAATAGCATGCGCATTATAAATTGATTACCCGACTTCATAGACTATAGGGTTCGTTTGTAATTCATATTCTTCAACGATAGCCGAATTTAGCTATTTGATTTGTTTCGTAGTCGGTGTAAGATTACCTAGACTTCAAAAATAACATTGAGATTCATCATCTTAAATCAGTCGATATTTTGGATGAAACATTTAAAATTGATTTTGATTATACGCGATTTGGAGGAGAAATTTAAGGTTTCTATATTTTCGGAATGCGTTAATCGTAGGTGTTTATCTCCCTATTTTGGTTAAGTTCTCGTGTGTGTTTTACCACTCTTAGGGGCTTTTTAGTCTCTTTACTTTAAAATATAACATTATGATACCACATAGATTGAGATGACAATTTTATTTTTATTGACTATGATGTGGTGAAGGATATTAAATAAAAGGCTAAGATTTGATTTTAAATTTTAATAGAGACTTTATTTTGGTTTTCTTATGACTCAAACATTTGATTTTGTTCAAATCAAATGAAACCTGAATGGTTTCGGTAATTGAAAAACTAAATATTTAACTATCACTCGTACTCGATTCTAGTTTTAATTCTAATAAAATTCAAATCAAACCGAACATTATCGTATAGTAACAGTACATCTATGTGACTACTCCGTAATAAGTGGTTAGAGATTTATGTGCTATGTTAAATGTTAAAGGTACAATTGTTTTCAGGAAGGGCTTTTATTTAGGCTGTATGTCACTAGAACGAACAACAATACCTAAATGTTGTTGTAGCTAATTTTTAAATCCCGACGTGACTATCACATCCAACAATACCTAAATGTTGTCGGTCGATCATCGTTCAAAATATCAAGTTAAAAGTTTTCTTATGGTCTACAAATTCGAAGATGTGCCATGGATTTCAATCATATATGTGAGATCAAAACTCATACATGCTATGTTGTTAGTTTGCATTCAAAGTCAATGTCTATGTATTTTCAATTAGTAGTTTATCGGTGTAAGTAGATATAGTTATCGATTCTCAATTGTAACTCCTCAACTGTAACTTTTTGCATTGTTATCATTCATCGTTTTGATGAAGGTAGCAAGTGTTGCTTTTATTAATATAATCTTTCTTCGCCGATTAAAAAAAAAGAAAATTAAAATTGGGGTGTAGATTTACAACTATGACCTTCATCCCCTCATTGTGCGAATTAAATATTTTTATTTTATTAATTATTTATTATTATTATATTATGTACAACCACAAGCATGGCATCCAAAATCAATTCATCACCACCTTATTATATTTTTATACGTATCTATCTATATATAGTTAATGTTAAAATCCTATAATAATAATTTCATAATTCGGCTAATTTCTTTGTTAAGAAAAAATCTAAAATAAAAAAAATCTAAGCATGGTAGGTGATGTCATTAATTTAAGTAATTTTGAATTAAAATTAAATCTTATTAATTAATTATTATTATTAAATCTGATTAATAATTATTTTAATTATTAAAATTAAATAATTTTGAATTATTTTATTTAATTATTTTAAATTGAGTACGAGAAGATATAAAAGCTAGGTAGAAGGAAACCAATTTTAAATTTATATTTTAATTTACACTTTTAAAATAAAATGACAACTAATATTATCTCTTATGATTGGATGTGGATTGTTTAATATACATTTTAGATGTTTGATGAAATGTTCAACTAACAAGTTTCTTAGTCGGACTATGTGGTTCCATGGGTCATTAATCTAAATGACTTTAGCATTTACTTTCACTTAATACCTAAAACATATCATTAAACTGTTTCGTTTAAACAAACCGGTAGTTTCACGGGTCATTTCACTAGTTTATAAATTAAAATCCTACTACATTACATATATTTCCTCTTGTTAATAATAGGGAAAAGTATATGAAAATGCATTCAACTTTCACTAAATTTCTATTGTATGCATCAAACTTTGAAATCTCCTATTGTATGCATTTACCTTTCTAAATTGTCCTATTGTATGTATTTAACCTGTTATAATAAGTAACCTTCAATTAGATATTTACATTATTAGTCCCTCATGTTTATAAATCCTAATTTCATTGGTCCCTTCATTATGTTTGTTAAAACTTCATCTTCCTTCCATTAGATATTTACAAAATGGTAACCCCAACCATCCAAACATCAATTAAAGTTAGTGAAATCAAAGATCCGCACTGCAATTTTGAGACAATTTTTGAAGGACACAAATTGTGAGTATTCATAAACTGTTGATGATGAATCGTCGAAAAAATGATACGGAGTATGAATATCTGGAAATTTAAATCTTCAAGACCACCATCAGATGTATGAGATATGGTTTATATTTGTATTGGTTTGATTTTAAGTTTTGAGGCCTTACCTTTTATGTTTCGTGGGTTTCATAAAGAGAATGGAGAAGAGAGGAGAAGGAAGGTGTAGTTTATGTAAAATACTTATGATGTTGAAGTTTAGGTTCTGAATGCTCGACAATCAAGTTTAATCCCATAAATCCACAAATTCATTCATATTGATTTGTTGATTTTTGTTGACTCAGAGATGAACACTAGATCTAATCTCGAATTGTTGATGAAAATGAAGTCTGATTGAAGTCGAAAGTTCGATTTTCAGTCAGGAATATGAATTCGAGCTTGATTTGCAGTTACTACCTAGAATATGAAAACACCTGATTTTTAGGTTAAAGATGCTGATGAACGAAGGTTGAAGATGTTGATGAACAAAGGTTGAAGATGAATATATAATTGGGTGTTTGATTTGATTTTGTGTGAAAAATAGGGTTTTACAGTTTGATTTGATTTTGCTAACATGAATAAACTTTTGGTGGAATTTGTAAAATAGAGAGATGAAGTTGAAGAATAGAGATGAAGATGAAGAAGATCAAGTTTTGTTATGATTTCGTTAGATAAATTGATATTTATTTTGATTTCGTTATGTTGAGGGACTAACTACGTCAAAAAATTAACTTTAGTAACCTGTTACCTGATTAATAAGCCATGGATTGCATACAATAGAATAATTTAGAAAGTTAAATGCATACAATAGGAGATTTCAATATTGAATGCATACAATAGAAATTTGATGAAAGTTCAATGCATTTTCATATACTTTTTCCTTAATAATATTGTTAAGATACAATACTCTAGATAAATTATGTATAGACATACTCATCAAAGAAGAGTGATGAAAAACCTGAAAGCTTTATAATTAAAGAATGATATATAAACACGTAACATTTTTCTCCTAACAAGATGTTAGAGGTATAGAGCAGAAATTACAAAAATTATATAATAGCGTATTTAAGAATTCGTTCATTATAGCAAGCGAAGGTATCAGTTACCTCTTAAACATGATCATTGATATCGGCTAAAAAGTCACGTTTTTACCCCCGATATTGGGCCTAGAATCCATTAATTTCCAAACTTTATCGCAAAAATAATTGCTTTGTCGGTTAATTTTGTAGAATAAGTAATTACGAAAGCGATGCAAAAAGAATCAAGTAAAACAGAGCTAAAACGAAGAATCTAGAGCGAAAACGGTGAAAGACAAGAAATCAAGTTACGATCCAGTGAAACCAGCTGACCAGGCAAGCCAAACGGCCTGCCAAACGGGCTGCCAAATGGCTTGCCTGGCTTGCAAACGGCATGCCACACGCCCAGATCAAACGGCCAGGTTAAACGGCCCCTGCAAATGGCTTGGCAAACGGCTTGCCAAACGGCCTGCCAGCCGTTTGCAGGCAAAACTCAAGTCTATTTAAAGGGCTCTCTCCATCCATTTCAACACGCACTCAATTTACAATTCATTTTATAATTTCAAGTTTTAGTTAGTTTTTAGTAGTAGTTAGCTTAGCTTTTATTTTCCGGAGGATATCCCAGCGAGTCCCTGCGATCTCGGGCAGATTTCTTCAGCCTTTTCAGATTTTTATCTGAAACTTTTGTCTTTTATATTAAACATGTATTCTTACCTTTTATGTTTAATAATGCGTTCCGATATTACCATGTTAGCTTAATTGTATGTTGCCATGATAGAAGTTTGAGTTAGCGTAGTTATGTTAAATTAATACGGTTACTGTCATTATGCTGAACTTGTGAGTTTGATAGATTTGTATGCTAGCATCTTGAGGATTGACCAACCTAGGTTGTGATCAGGACTTGTCCACCTATATGAACTTAGCTACTTCATAGGATTAAGACCCTTGGTTATACTGTATCTGAAGATTCTATAAACTCAGTATGGCCGGAGTTCCCGAGAGGCATCTAATGTGCTTTTAGGACACGGAACTTAGGAATTGAGACATGAATGACCTAGTATGCCTATTGACTGTTCCAAGGAGACCTCTTAGGAGCTGATAAGATCTAGCTAGTGTCTTAACTTTATAACCTAAACCTATTGCATGTTCTTGTTTGATTGTTGCCCTAGGATTAAGTCTTATCAACTTTTTAGGTATCTGCTAGGTTTCTATCTGCTTTACTTTCAGTATATCAACTGTAATGCTGTATAATATTTGATTTGGTTTGATCTCATTAGTATGATGAAATGAGTTTTAGTTTTCATTTAAGGTTTTGTCAACTTAACCCGACGGACTCCTTCCGTTTGTGATTAGTGTTCAATCAACACGTCACGTTGTTATTCAGTTAACTAAACTGATAACGAGGGTTAGGATTAGAACTCAACTCACTAATTAACCTAGTACTTTACTAAGAATAACCTCTGAGGTATAGTTACATTTCAATTATACAACCAAGTGACACACTTTTCACTACTCAACGAGAACTTTGAGAGTCTAGAGATAAGTAGGTCTGTGTAATTGGCTCATCCAACTAGATCTCCACCATTCCAATCATAGTCTTAATATCAATATAATTACCTTTCCCTAGCCCAAATTAATATCTTAGTAAACATTTCCTTGATCTGCATACTCCGGATATCCTTCCACTTTATTTACTTCTCCGCAATTAGGGCCTTTAGCTTAAACCAACTACAATCCTTTTATCCAGGTAATTTAAATAAAAAACAATTATCCTCTTGATCTTCAATTCGTTAAACCATTTAAAAACACGACCCTAGGTTAACTTACACCTTCTACATTAGAAAGTTAAAAGTAAATTTAGGCCCCGCACAATATAAATAAAATAAACCCCTGTATGCCATTCTGATCAACTGATTCTGACATCTTGCGGCCTAACGACACCTCATCAATAAAACTGTCCGTTTCGGCCATATCATTGTGGTAACAAGTTTTCTGGCGCCGCTGTCGAGGATCAAATATTTTGATTGAGAAAGATTTTGAACAGACAAAAAGTATTGTTTGGTGGTGCCTAAGAAAGACATTTATACACGGACTTGGTTGTTGGATTTTCCGAACAGTCTCCAATTATATTGAACAAAAGGATCCTGCCTCTCCGTAGTCAGCCTGGCCACCTAGATACTCAGTAATCTGTATGAAATCCTATCAATTGGAATATCGATAAGGTTAGCGACCGAATTTCAAGAATAATTATTTCTATTAAATTATCGATCCTTTTAGTCAATTAATATATTCTAAAAGTTACTTTTGAGTCTTTTTAAACAGAAAATCTTAAAAAATGGAACAACAAAACACCCTTGCTTCTATGCAAAAGTCATGTTTAGAAGAAAGAGGAGGACCAATCACCTTAGGAACCGAAGGAATTCTTGAAATCAGTTCACATATGATTAAGCTGGTCAGTATGATCTGCAAATTTCAAGGATTACCAACAGACGATCCAAACTTTCACTTAAACAAATTTATCAGTCTGGTTGACTCTTTTAAGAAGGAAGAGAACGAGAAAAACCTTTTGAAACTTCATCTTTTTCAATATTCTCTGTCTGCACGTGCTTTAACATGATTTGATGAGCTTAACCCGAATTCAATACATTCATGGGAAGAATTAGCCACTAAGTTTTTAAACAAATTTTATCCACCTTCCCTGCAAACCTGTTTAAGAAATGACATCATCAACTTTTCTCAAAAAGAAAATGAGTCATTATATCTAGCATGGAATAGAGTAAAAGTAATGATTAAAAGATGTCCGAATCACTCGTAAAGTCGGGCAGACATCATCTGCACACTTTATAATGGTTTGACCAAGGATGATAAGTCTCTCCTATACATGGCCTCGCAAGGCAATTTCATGTCACGAATAGCAGACGAAGCATGGAATCTTTTGGACACAATAGCCGGATAACAGGAAGATTGGAACAATGAAGCTGCTAAGAAGGATGACATCTTCACTCATACAGTACAAATACTGGAAATCAGGTTACAAGATCTCACCATCATTCTTCATTACCAATTCCTAAAAGTACCGATGCTACTAGAACCAATCTAAGGTATCCTTACCCTAAATGGGCATATAAACAGCAGAATAGCTCGGACTTTAATATACTCCCCCCATTACATCAACCTGCTACCCTCTCTAAGGAAACTTTAGTTGAATTTATGAAAAAGAAATACACGATAAACCTTCAAGTCATAGAATGTCAAAACAAGTTTGATACCCTGATAAAGACTTTTGAAGAATTAATAATCAATTTTCAGCTTACGCTTAAACGATTAACCACTAAAGTTGAATTAGAGTGTAGTAAGTCTGATGCCCTAGTAGTCACTAGAGGTGGGAAGGAAACAACCGTTAAAATACCCATACAAGATTTTTCCGATAAGGAACTTGTGCCAATTGACCCAGTTGTCAATCCACCAGAACCTATCTCTCCTAAGGCCCCGGAAATCATTCTACGCGCCCGCGTACCTTTCCCAGGTAGGCTTAGGAAGGAAAAAAAAGAAGCGCAATTCGCTAAGTATTGGGATATTATTAAGAATTTGCATTTGAATGTACGACTAGTAGATGCTTTAGTTGAAATGCCAAACTACGCTAAATTTTTCAAAGAACTGCTTTCAAATAAAGAGAGATTAGAGAGACAGTTAGCTTGCCCTTAAGTGAAGAATGCTTGTTAGTGTTACAACATGGTATTCCCCCTAAGTTAGGAGATACAGGAAGATTTACGGTACCTTGCAACCTGCAAAATGTCCAGATTAGCAATGCGTTACCAGACTTAGGAGCCAGTGTAAACCTAATGCCCTATTCATTATTCAAAAAGCTAGGATTAAAAGATTTACGACCAACCAGAATGACTTTCCAACTCGCGGACAGATTAGTTAAAATTCCTCGAGGAATAGCTGAGGATGTCCTAGTCAGAGTGGATAAGTTCGCATTTCCCGTTGATTTTGTCATTAATGATATTGAGGAAGACACGAAGGTCCTACTCATACTTGGCACACCATTCTTGAATACTGCCAAGGCCGTAATCGATGTTCACGAAAAATCGTTGAAATTAAGAGTTGGAAGTGAAGAAGTCACATTCAAAGTCGACCGACTCATGAGCCACCCTCGCGAAGAAGATGTCAGTCTCACCGATTCTTTTCAAGAACTCGTCAACAAATATCTGGAGGATACCATGGCTATATGCAGTCAAGATCAAATTTCTAAGGATATGTTCTTTACACATTTCGAAAGAAATCTCGACACCCATTCAACCATAGGTCCTGGTCAAAATAAATCTCCCCTCTCCGAAAGTAACTTTCTCGACAAAACTATCCAAGTAGCACCGCTAGGTCAAGGCATTCCCCTACCTCTGTTAAGGAGAAGACCGAATGAAGAAACAAATTTCATTCTGGTATTTCAGGAACACCAGTTAAAAGAAGACTGTGTGGATATTCATGAACCCATCTTCGAAACTAAAGAAGGCGTTTCTGAAGAATAAGAAGCATTAAGAAGGACAATTTCTAGAATCAAATAACAGATAGCATCAGTGACCACTATAAAGGATGAAGAATCAGAATTTCAGGAGAGATATGACTCGTTAAGACAGAGCAAAAATAGCTAGAATGAAGCCATCTATCGAGGAACCTCCGGAATTAGAATTGAAGAAGTTACCCGAACACCTGGAGTATGCATTTTTAGAAGGAGAATCGCAACTCCCTGTAATCATCTCGAAAAACCTCACACCACACGAGAAGGCGAAATTGATTCAGGTTCTGAAATCACATAAGAAAGCAATTGCTTGAAAGATTTCTGACATAAAAGGAATCAGTCCCAAGTATTGCACCCACAAGATCTTCATGGAAGATGATTTCGAACCCTATGATTCAAGAAGTCATCAAGAAATAAGTAATCAAACTTCTGGACGCCGGTCTGATCTATCCTATTTCCAATTCACCATGGGTCAGTCCTGTTCAAGTCGTACCTAAGAAAGGAGAAATGACCGTAATCCAAAATGAGAATAATGAACTTATTCCAACACGGGAGGTCACCGGTTGAAGGGTTTGCATAGATTATCGTAAACTTAATGATGCAACCCGGAAGGATCATTTTTCATTACCTTTCATCGATCAAATGTCAGAATGTCTATCAAGAAATGAATTCTATTGTTTCCTTGACGGTTTTTCCGGCTACTTTCAAATTCCTCTCGATCCAAAGGACCAAGAAAAGACAACCTTCACCTGTCCCTATAGAACATTTGCCTATCGACGCATGCCCTTTGGGTTATGCAATGCACCAGCTACATTTCAGCGATGCATGGAAGCAATATTCCACGACATGATTGAACATTGTATTGAAGTCTTCATGGTTGACTTATCAGTCTTTGGTAGTACCTTTGATTCGTGCCTTTCTAACCTTGACAAGATGCTCACCCGGTGTGAAGATTCGAATTTAGTTCTGAATTGGGAAAAATGTCACTTCATGGTGAAAGAAGGTATAGTTTTAGGACATAAGATTTCGAAATCAGGAATAGAAGTCGATAAGTGATATTGCACATTTCTCATATATTTATCATGGCAATATCCATCATTTTTTTGGGATACGGTTTTGGTTATTATTCGCGATTATTTGGAAAGTTATGATTTGAGAGCCGAGAAGTTTTATTTGATTGATTTATGGTGATTATGGCACGTTTACAGCAGTTTCTATGTTATCGGGTGAATTGGGTTGTGATCAAGTCGAGTTATAAGTAAAAACACGTGAGAAATGCTGAGTACAAAGGTGCGCGCCGCGCAATGGACTGCGCACCGCACGTTATAGCTTCGAAACACATCAGTCAGCCTTTAATTTTGTACAACTATTTTACTTTAGTAGTGCGCACCGCTCACCCAACTGCGCACTGCACAAATTAGGTCGGCCAGTTTTTAAATGCTATAAATAGGGAGCAGTTTTCATGATGAGGGGATTCTTTTTGACAGCCGATTTTGGGAGCACAAAGGGCGAATTTCAATCACTTTTAGGGAACTCCAAGGTTACTTTAACGCTCCAATCATTCTGTTTTTGAGGATCAATCTAAGCACTCACCAAGATTCATCGTGTTAGGTTGATTCTTAATTATCAAACAATGTTTTCTTTATTATTTATTATTTTGATTTCTATTGTTGCCATGATTATTGGCTAGTTATTTAATGTTTGTCTAGACTTATAAACCTATGTATTGGATGCTACTTATCAGTTATTATTTTAATTTATGATGATTTGATGTTTGAATTAAAGATCGATTCTTATTGAAGCTATACTTTTCGATTCAATTGGTTGTGTATTTGTTTGATAGGACGAGAGTTCATGAATTTAATACATAAATTTACAATTGGTTTGTCTTAATTGATTGTTTGCTTACTCGGAGACGAGAGTAAATTGAATTCAAAAGGCTAGAAGAAATAGGGGTGAATCATACACAACGAGAGTTGGTGTAATTGAAATTCGAGTCTTCATCTCAGTTAAGATATTTGGTCACAATTAGGAGGTCTTAGGCTATGGGAAATTCCGCGTCGTGTAATCTTAATTGAAGTGTTTGCGCTGGGGAATTCCAGGTGAACCGACTAGGTAATTCACATATGTTAGATTATATCTGGGGCTTAATCTTAATGCATCCAATACTAGGTATAAAAGGTCTAGACGAACATTTGTTCTTTTATTGATTAAAACTTTCTTATTTTTATTCGTTTGCTTTAAAGCTTAAATCTTAAAATACCAAAAATATTGTTCTTATCTGTTTTCAAATCAAATCTTGATTTGGCTAATCGTTAAATAGCCACAAAAACCATTATCTCGTACTTTCAATTTTCATAGATTAACTTAGTTTATTTCATTAGTTGCAATCTTAATTCTCGCAATTTAACTGTCCTTGGAACGATTTCGGATTTATCAACTTTATACTATTGCACGATCGGGTACACTGCCCGTTAGTGTGTAGTAATCTTTTAAACCGGCAATTTTCAGAGATAATTTATATACTAGATTTTACACATCAAGTTTTTGGAGCCGCTGCCGGGGACAGTTGTGTCAATTTGAGATTGCTATCTATTGGTGATTAATTAGGATTTATTTTCTAAGATTTTAGATATTTCTTGAGTCGGTGCGTTTAATCGTTTTATCATTTGTGTTTTACAAGATAGCAGGTAGTGTATGCCACATATGCGTTCTTCAGATTCTCCGATTCTTTAACCATTTGACGAACCCGAAAGAGAGTTATTTAGAGCGTAAAGTCAGGAGCAACAGACTACAGTGGATTCATCAGCTTCTTCGAGTGATAATATAATTCCATTGGGTAGTAGTTCTGAGACTGTGGTGCCCAATACACCACTTGAAATCAACGAAGAGGAAGACACTTACGTTTCATTAGATATTTTTGAGACTGAAGAGATGGCTGAAGAACAACCTCGTCCACAGACTATGGCAGAAAATTTGAAGGCCACCCGAGCTGGCCAAGGCAATTCGATTACTCAAACAAACATCACTCAGCCTTTCCAAATCACAGGTCGAATTCTGAGTTTGATAGCTTCTGATTGCTAATATTATGGCAAGGATAGTGAGGATGCTAACGAGCACCTTCGTGTTTTCAATGATGTTTACAACTTATTCAAGCCGAATGAGGTTACTGATACTTCGATCAAGACAAGGCTTTTTCCCTGGACTCTTAAGGGAGAAGCTAAGAGGTGGTTAGATAAGCAACTCGAGGGTACGTTTACCTCTTGGGATGGGTTGGTGATAAGTTTTTATCAAAGTTTTTCCCTGCGTCTCGAGCTGCTAGACTTCAAGCAGAAATTTCACAATTCAGACAAAAGAGCAGTGAGACATTATTTGATGCTTGGGAGCGTTATTCTAATATGTTACGCTCGTGTCCGCAACACGGGTTGAATGATTTACAAAAGGTCCAGATTTTCTACAAAGGTTGTGACATACCAACTCGTCAGAGTATTGATCAAGCAGCAGGAGGTACTTTAATGGATAAGACAGAAGAAGAGGCATTAGAAATTATTGAAAAGCAAGCTGCCTACCCTCACGAATGGCATCAAGATCATGAGTTATCCCGTTCAGCTTCAGTTAAGAGGACCGAGACCATTGGTACGTATGATGATTTTGGGTCTATAAATGCTAAGTTAGAAAAATTTGGTAGACATTTAGAGAAGATGGATAAGGATATTCATGGTATGAAGGTTGGTTGTGAATATTGTGGGGGACTACATTTAGCAAAAGATTGTGATGCGGGTATGACTATGAATCAGAAAGAAGAGATCGCCTTTATTAGTCAACAGAACAACAATCAGTTTCAGGGACGTTCTCAGTTTAATAGGAATTTCAACAATCCTTATAATCCTCAAGGTAATCAGAGTTCGAGGTTTCAGCAGGGATCTAGTGGAGGATTTCAACAGCAAGCTCCCGGGTATTTTCAAAAGCCACAAGTTGAAGAGAAAAAGTCCAACCTTGAAGCTATGATCGAAAATCTTATGATATCTCAAACTCAGCTTGTTACTACTGTTACCCAAAACAATGAGAAGAATGATCAAATGTTTCGAAATCAACAAGCAGCTATTCAGAATTTAGAGAAACAAATTGGTCAGTTTGCTAATTAGAGTAATGAGAGGAAACCGGGAGAGTTACCGAGTAAAACAGATACTAACCCGAAGAATGGGCACGTTAATGCTATCACTACCCGAAGTGGTTTAGCATATGATCCGTCGAGGAAGCCCGATGAGTATGATTTACGAGTACCGTTAGCTAAGGATAGTGAACCGGTTGTTGCTAGTGAACCGGAGGGGGAAAAGGAGCCGAAACAGGTGATTGAGAAAGTTGTAATGGTACCAAAAACCGTTGCTGCTAAACCGGTATTTAAAGAGTATCAACCACGTCTCCCATTCCCGAGGAAGTAGAGATTGGAGAAGCTGGAGGCATAAAAGTCCAAGTTCATGGACTTGATTAAAAAAGTTAACATAAATATGCCTTTTATTGATGTGATTGCAGGTATGCCAAAGTATGCAAGGTTTCTTAAGGATTTGCTAACTAAGGAGGAGTTCAAGGAACTCGATCGTGATGCTGATTACCAGAGCAAGTCTTTAATTGAAGAGCCTCCCAAGTTAGGATTGAAGCCACTTCCAGATCATTTGGAATACGCTTATTTGCAGGAGGAATCTAAGCTCCCGGTAATTATTTCTTCTTCTCTTACTGCAGGTCAGAAAACTGAGCTTGTAACCATGCTAAAGGCCCATAAACCGACCATTGCGTGGAAAATTCACGACATCAAGGGTATTAGTCCCTCCTATTGCACCCACAAAATCCTAATGCAGGATAACTCCAAACCTGTGGTGCAACGTTAAAGGAGGTTGAACCCTCACATGCAAGATGTCGTGAAGAAAGAGATCGTGAAGCTCCTTGATGCAGGTCTGATTTACCCGATTTCTAACAGTCCGTGGATTATCCCGGTACACTGTGTACCCAAGAAAGGTGGTATGACTGTTACCACCAATGATAAAAATGAGTTAATTTCCACTCGGACTGTCACGGGGTGGCGTGTTTGTATTGACTATCGTAAGTTGAATGACGCCACACGCAAAGACCACTTCCCGTTACCTTTCATGGATCAAATGCTAGAGAGGTTAGCGGGAAACAGCTTTTATTGTTTTCTTGATGGTTTTTCGGGCAATTTCCAAATCCCTATCTCGCCCAAAGACCAGGAGAAAACCACTTTCACGTGCCCGTATGGTACATTCTCATACCGTCGCATGCCCTTTGGCCTTTGTAACGCTCCGACCACTTTTTAAAGGTGCATGATGGCCATATTCCATGATATGATAGAAGATTGCATGGAGGTGTTCATGGGTGACTTTTCGGTCTTCGGTAACACTTTCGATTCATGCCTTCTTAATTTAGAACGGATGTTGGTATGGTGTGAGAAATTTAATCTTGTGCTCAATTGGGAAAAGTGCCATTTCATGGTACAAGGGGGCATCGTTCTCGCGCACAAGATTTCTAAGAACGGTATTGAGGTGGATCCCGCAAAGGTAACTGCTATTAAGAAACTTCCTCCTCCCACCGATGTTAAGGGTGTTCGGAGTTTTCTCGGGCACGCCGGTTTTTACCGGCGGTTCATTAAGGATTTTCCAAAATCGCTAACCCGATGAACAAACTCCTCAAAAAGGATACACCTTGGAACTTCTCCGAAGAGTGCCAAAAGACATTCGAACTTCTTAAGGAGAAACTCATCAATGCACCTATCATAATTGCTCTGAATTGGTCCGTTCCGTTCGAGCTTATGTGTGATGCATCCGATTTTGCTGTTGGCTCTGTTTTGGGCCAAAGGTTTGAGAAACATTTCCAACCCATCTATTATGCAAGAAAGACCTTGCAAAGAGCACAGTTGAATTACACTACCACTAAAAAAGAGCTCTTTGTGGTGGTCTTTTTATTCGATAAGTTCCGGTCCTATTTAGTCTTGTCTAAGACTATTGTTTTTACGGACCATTCGGCTTTAAAGTACCTATTCTCAAAACCGGATGCCAAACCTCGACTGCTTAGATGGATCTTGCTTTTGTAAGAATTCGACATCGAGATCCGGGATAAGAAAGGTGCTGAAAATCTTGCGGCCGACCATTTGTCTAGACTCGAGAATCCAAATCTCGAAGTCCTTTATGAGTCAAGTATTCATGATGATTTTCCCGACGAGTATCTCATGAAGGTGGACAAAGTTGACGAGCCATGGTATGTGGATATTGCTAACTACCTTGTTGGGAGATTCTTGGAGAAAGGTTGGTCACATCACAAAAGGAAGAAATTCTTTAGTGACCTCAAGTACTATTTCTGGGAGGACCCTTATCTTTTTAGGCGATGCCCCGATGGGATGATTCGCCGATGCGTTTTCGGAGATGAGTGTGTGACAACCGAAAATTTCTGATCAAATTTAAACTTAATCGTTAAATGATTTAATGTTTTTCACACGATAAGCAAAGTCTGTAATGTTGAAATCTCAAAAACTTTGAACTATGTTTATATATTCAATTACCCTTTGACTGTGCTCAATGATTCACGAACATTTATGTACATATAGAGATGTGTATATAATATATAGTTATATTAATTAAGAACGTTAACAAAGTATTGGATGTATAATACTTTATACGAAAGTATGTGTTTCAATATATGTTTAATATATTTATCAACGGAATTAAAAGATAATATCAAATGATTGAATTATCAGATACATTGTGATATGATTACGGGTCTCTGTTATGAGGTCCACTGTGATTTAAGAAATCTACTCGTTTTAACGATATTCGGAATAAATGATAAAGTGATTTACATGTAAGAATAAATATGTCAAATAACGAGAACTAGACAAGAGTTAGTGGAAATTCCTGTTTGATTTTCAATTAATGTTTTACAATATTTTCCTTGTGACTCTTGATACGGTAATTATTAGTTTTCATAATATTTAATGTGAAGATAATATTATAGAATATAGATAACTTAAAAAATAGATATCAACGTTTAACCTTTGGACCTGTATCTCACACTTCATCAACAAACGGTAATTTAAAAACTATGAATAACATTATTTAAAATACTCTTTTTATTTTGTTAACAAAGTTAATTACAAATATTTATATGTTAACAAAGGTAGGTTTATATAGGTAATATATAAATATGTACTATATATAATTATTGTAATATAAACAATTTATATATATAGATTTATAATAATTCATTTTATTAAATAATTATGAATTAATATGAAATTATATTAATATTATTATTATTATTATTATTATTATTATTATTATTAATATCATTATTATTATTATTAATTATTATTATCATTAATATAATTACTAATCTTATTATTAATATTATTAGTAAAATCACTATTACTAAAATTATTATAAATATTGTTATTGCTATTACAATACAACTAATTATCATTATCCCTAATAAAATTATTATTATTATTATATCAATATTTTTATTATTATTATTAATATTAATAGTATTATTATTATTAAGATATTTATTTATAACTAATATTAAATATAAATATAACATATAAAACAAATCTTACGCGTAATTTTTATTTATATACCACTATTAGTTTAATTTTTTTTCTGCCATCTATTCCACTCGTGAATATATGTCGATGGCTACAAAACAACAAATAATCGATCCTCATTTGATTCTTCAATCATACGATCACTCTATCATCAAATGCACGATCAATTTTTCTCTGTTGTCACTCAAAAATCAAACGAAAAATAAAGAAAACAGGGTAGGTTCTTCATTTTCGCAATCTGTTCAATCAATAGCTCAATCACAAATCAAATATCAAAATCTAATAAAACAGAGTTGTTAGGAATCATTCAAATAATCTATCTTCAAAATTTGGAGGTTCAATTCTTCCTATCAATTGTAAATTTTGAAGTCAAAGTAGAATTTCAAAAAGTCAACCAATTTATTCATGAAGAAATTCGAAATCATCCTGAGGTATTTGGATCAACTGATCATTTCTAAAGTTTCTAGGAACAATTTAACACTTATTTTATGTTGAAAGTTTAGGCTAAAACGTTCTTGAAATCAAAGTTAATTTTTTTTCTTTCCTCTTTACTTCCGAACAGCAGCAGTCTGCATTCTTTTTATTTTTTATTTTATTTTTTTAAGAAACCCAATTTATATTCTTCTGATTTTTACAACTCTTACATGAAATTACGAATCAGTTATTTGGTTAATGTTGAGGGTTGGATCGATTGGTTATTGATGAAGAAGATGATAGAACTCGAATTTGAGTTAAATAAATACAGTTGGGTTAATAATCAGAAAAACAGAAGGTTCTTGGATGGTTAAGGGTGTTAGTGTGTGGGCGAGAGGTCTCGGGTTCGAGCTCGGGTTGGGCCATTTTTTTTAAAGAAAGCTTTTGAGGTAGTTTTCATTACCAATATGATTATGATTATTATTGTTATTATTAGTATTATGTTAATTATTATTATAGCTTGTATTATTATTATTATGAGATTTACATTAAATACATGGTATTATGATTATGTTTGTGGATCAAAAGTTTAATGATAATAAACGACATAATTATAATTATAGTTTTAAGTATGCAAATATATATGAAAATACTATGAAGTAATTAAAAATATGATTAATAATATGATAATATTCATGATTATGACTATAATTATTATAAATAAACTATGGATATGAATATGAAGCTAATATGTTTATTTCATGGTTGTAATGCATGTAGAATCGAATTAGGATTAAACTTTAAGATTTTGGTTATTAAATATATATAAAAAGGTATTATTATTAAAGTTACTATCATTAATAGAAAAATTGTTATTAGTATAGTTATTATCATTATCAGTATTATTATTACTATCATTATTATTAAAAGTATTATTTTTAAATATAGCATTTTTATTAAAATTAGTATTATCATTAATATTAACATTTTTAAAATTATCATTTTTATTGAAATTATCATTTTATTATTATTAGCAGTATTAGAAAAATTATCATTTTTACCAAAATTATTATTATTATTATTATTAACATAATTATCATTATTGTTATTATCATTCTTATTATTATTTTTATCATTAGTATTAGAATTATCATTATTAGTAAAAGTATAATTTTTAACATTATTATCATTAGTAATATCATTAAAATTTTCATATTTATTAAAATTATCACTTTTAGAATTATCATTATTATTATCACTATTATTACTAGTATTAACAATATTTTATTTTAACATTATATTTATTATGATTATCATTATTTTAGGATTAATATAGTTATTATTTTAAAACAAATGATATTATATAAAAATATATTTAATACATATAATATAACTATATTTTTATTTTTATTTTAATTAATACATGAAACATATAAGTTATTAATGTAAAATAATATAACTAATAAATTTAGATATATATAAATTTGTTCGATTACAAATATATGTGTTAATATACATTAATGATATAGGTTCGTGAATCCAAGGCCAACCCTGCACTGTTCAGTATCGTCGTATGAATATTTTTACTACAAAATATTGTAGAGTGAGTTTCATTTGCTCCCTTTTTAAATGCTTTTGCAATATATATTTTTGGGACTGAGAATTCATGCACTTTTATAAATGTTTTACGAAATAGACACAAGTAATCGAAACTACATTCTATGGTTGAATTGTTATACCGGATATCGCCCTTGTTGAACTTGGTAGCCTAAGAATTGGTGTTTATTATAATTGTCACCAATTGACATGAATCCTAAAGATAGATCTATGGGCTTTGACACGCCCCAGTTAGAGAATTTGAACTGCTTTAGTACTTCGATGTTTATATGTTTGGGGATATTCTAGATGCATTTTGTTAATGTCGGTTACCAGCTGTTCAATCCATATGAATGAATTTTAAATACTTGCGAGTGTATGATTATTGAATAAATGAAATCTTGTGGTCTATTAAAATTATGGAAATGATTGTTTATGATAAACTAATGAACTCACCAACCTTTTAGTTGACACTTTAAAGCATGTTTATTCTCAGGTATGAAAGAAATCTTCTGCTGTGCATTTGCTCATATTAAAGATATTACTTGGAGTCATTCATGATATATTTCAAAAGACATTGCATTCGAGTCATTGAGTTCATCAAGATTATTATTAAAGTCAATTATAGTTGGATATATTATGAAATGGTATGCATACTGTCAACTTTCGATGTAAAGAAAGATTGTCTTTTAAAAATGAATGCAATGTTTGTAAAATTTATCATATAGAGGTCAAGTACCTCGCAATGTAACCAAATGTAATGTATTCGTCCAGATGGATTAGGACGGGTCGTCTCAGAGTGCACGCGTGATAATGCTAAAAACGAACATATATTTCATAGCATTATCCCTCAAGAAAGACAAGCTTTTAGTTGCAATTGTTCTATTTACAAGTGATATTCGTTTAAATAATAAAAGGTGAAGACAAAAGACGGATTTGACGAATTAAATACGCAAACGACCAAAAAGCTAAAAAGTACAAAGTACAATTAAAGTGGTTCAAATTATTGATGAGAAACGTCTCGAAATTACAAGAGTACAAGATGCAAAACGCAAAGTACAAGATATTAAATTGTACGCAAGGATGTTCGAAAATCCGGAACCAGGACCAGAGTCAACTCTCAACGCTTGACGCAACGGACTAAAAATTACGAGTCAACTATGCACATAAATATAATATAATATTTAAATAATTCTTAAAATTATTTATATATTATATATATTTATATAAACCGTCGGCAGAATGCAAACAAACTCTTGTGAGCTGGAAAAAGGGGCCATGCTGGAGGCTATAACTCCATGCGATCGCATGGTGAACAGTGACAGGTCAGGTCCTATAAAGTTCGCGAGTTTTGGATGAATTTTTACATATCTTTCCATCTATATCTAACTCAACGTATATATATATATATATATATATATATATATATATATATATATATATATATATATATATTATATTTTAATTTTAATTTTAATTTTAAATTCTAATAATAAGGGTATGTTAGCAAATGTTGTAAAGGTGTAAGTCGAAATTATGTCCGTGTAACGCTACGCTATTTTTAATCATTGTAAGTTATGTTCAACCTTTTTAATTTAATGTCTCGTAGCTAAGTTATTATTATGCTTATTTAATGCCGAAGTAATCGTGATGTTGGGTTAAATGTTAAAATTGGGTAATTGGGCTTTGGACCATAATTGGGGTTTGGATAAAAGAACGACACTTGTGGAAATTAGACTATGGGCTATTAATGGGCTTTATATTAACTAAATGATACCTCGTTAATTTAATATATAGACTTATAATTTGATGTATTTATATATAACCACATACGCTTGACTGGGCACGGTGGGCGGGATATCTATAAATACCAATAATTGTTCATTTAACCGGACACGGGATTGGATTAATAGTTAATAGACTTGTTGAAACAGGGGTGGATTACATTCAAGGGTAATTGGTGTAATTGTTAACAAAGTAGTAAAACCTTGGTTTACACGCAGTCGATAACCTGGTGTATTCAATAAACAAAGTATTAAGACCTTGTTACAATTCGAATCGACAATTAGTTGGAATATTTGACTTCGGGAATAAGAATAATTTGACGAAGACTTCCGCATTTTATGATTATGACTGATGGACTATTATGGACAAATCCGTATGGACATATCAAATAATCCAGGACAAAGGATAATTAACCCATGGTAATAAACTAAAAATAACACGTCGAACATCATGATTACGAAAGTTTAAATAAGCATAATTTATATATTTCATATTTAATTGCACTTTTAATTATCGCACTTTTATTTACTGTCATTATATTTAATTGCACTTTTAATTATCGTACTTTCTAATTATCGCACTTTATTTATTGTCATTTTATTTATCGCAATTCCATTATCATTATTTACTTTACGCTTTAAATTAAGTTGTATTTATTTTTAATATTTTACATTAGGTTTTAACTGCGACTTAAGTTTTAAAATCGACAAACCGGTCATTAAACGGTAAAAACCCCCTTTTATTATAATAATACTACTTATATATATTTTTGTATTTTTTATATAGCGTTAAACTTGGCTAAGTCTCTCTGTGGAATGAACCGGACTTACTAAAAACTACACTACTGTACGATTAGGTACACTGCCTATAAGTGTTGTAGCAAGGTTTAGGTATATCCACTCTATAAATAAATAAATAACTTGTATAAAATTGTATCGTATTTAATAGTTTTTCGTAGTAAAAATATAACTATTTTGTATACACCTCTACGCACATTAAGTATTTTTGGCGCCGCTGCCGGGGACACTAAAACGCCGGAAGCGAAACGCTATATAAAAGAAAAAAAAGATTTTTTATTAAGTTCTTTGTATAAAAAAAATACGTTTTAAATATTAAAAATTCAAAAATATAAAAAGAAAAACAAAATATATATATATTTAAGAGTTGTTCAAAAATATATAAAATTATAAAATATTTCTATTTCTATTTTTAGTTTGTAAAAATATAAGTTTTATTTAATTTATATAAATACTTTTTATAAATATTAAAACAAAAAATTAAAACATAAAAAAAAATAATAAAAGTAATCGGCCCGGTACTGTAGCAGCCCAGGTTCTGGCCCGAATTCGCAGACCATGCGACCGTATGGTATTACAACGGTCAGGCCATGCGATCGCATGACCTGATTTGACAAGTCTGAAACCTCAGCCTACCAGTTTAGGGTATAAATTATTAATAATTATTATTATTAAACCCTAATTAGGGTTATATTTAATAATAATTTGTTTTAGTTTTTATTTAATTTGTATTTTTAGTTTAATTAGTTTTATAAATATATGAAAGTAATAGTTTTATAAAATAAATAATATAAAATAATATTTTTATAAAAATTGTACTTTTTACAACTTTAAGTTAATTTTTATATTTTGTTTCTTTTTATTTGTTTTAGCGCAATATTTTTATATTTTTCGCTCGTATTTAGTTTTAAGTCATAGTTTTTGCCATAGTTATTTTTATTTCTAGATTTTTAGGCTTTGCCGTAAAATCCCTTAAGTACTTTTTCTTAAGACTAAGATTTAGGTGCTTTAGAATTTTGCGACGCCGTTTTAATATTTTAGTACCTTTTTAAGTTATTACCGTTTTGGATATAGTATTTCTTTTAAGCTTTAATACCTTTAGACGCAACTTTTAATTCTTAGTTTTTAGACTTTTAAGTTTCGACGAGCTACGTTCTTTTTATTATTTTTCGACCTTTTATTTTTCGACCTTTTTCGACGCGCTCTTTTTCTTTCTTATTTTTCGCCGCTCTAGTTTTTAGGACTTAGAATTTTTTTTCTATTTCTTATCTAAAATTTCTTTAAATTTCAACGAAAAATTATTTTAAGTGGTTAAATTGATAGACATCCAAAATTTTCTGGTTCGTAGTAATAGTTGGATTTGTTAGTAGCGAGTTGTGGGCTTCCGATTTAAAGGGTCCTGGCTACCTGCTGCATCTTTTGGCTATTCGAAACGTGAGCAAAATCAGAAAAGTCTTTTAATTTGATAACTTAAATAATTTTTATCTTTTATAACTAATAGGATATTCAGTGAATGCACCGAGCAAAACGTTCACCACCTTTTGTACGTTCACCACCTATAACTCGATCAAGACATCTAGCAAATATTGTCGCCGTTGATTTTTCTTTAGAATCGTCATCCAGTCAACCAAGTACTCCAATTCAAATTTTCGATAATTCATTTTTTGAACCAGACCTCATAATTGAGAATCCGGAGGATATTCAGGGACAATTCAGAGATCCTGAACCATTAATCTTTCTTCAGGAACTACCAATCATTCAAATAGAAATTGTCGAGGAACCAACCATTAAATCAGAATCCTCTAGTGATTCAGATTCAACAAATTCAATCATGGAGAATCTGGAACCTCTAAGTATGGAAGACCGAATGAGAGCTAAACGCACTGGCCAAGGTCACGCAATTACTCAACCTGACATAAATGCGCCAGATTATGAAATTAAAGGACAAATTCTACACATGATGACTAATCAATGCCAATTTAGTGGTGCACCGAAGGAAGATCCAAATGAACATCTTCGTACCTTTAACAGGATTTGTACTTTATTCAAAATAAGAGAAGTGGAGGATGAACAGATATATCTCATGTTATTTCCCTGGACTTTAAAGGGAGAAGCCAAAGATTGGTTGGAATCGTTACCTGAAGGGGCGATTGATACATGAGATGTTTTAGTTGAAAAATTTCTTAAACAATTTTTTCTTGCATCTAAAGCCGTAAGACTTCAAGGAGAAATAGTTACGTTCACACAAAAGCCAAATAAAACTCTATATGAGGCGTGGACAAGATTTGGAAAGTTATTAAGAGAATGTCCGCAACATGGTTTAGACACCTGTCAAATAGTACAAATATTCTACCAAGGATGCGACATCACTACAAGGAAAGACATCGATATAGCAGCTGGTGGTTCCATTATGAACAAAACAGCAACTGACGCTTACAGAATTATTGATAACACTGTTTCCCACTCACATGAGTGGCACCAAGAAAAAGATATCGTTAGATCATCTAAAGCAGCTAGAGCCGATTCTAGCCATGACTTAGATTCCATTTCCGCAAAGATAGATGCTGTCGAGAGACGAATGGAAAAAATGACTAAAGATATTCATTCAATATGAATTAGTTGTGAGCAGTGTGGAGGACCACATTTGACAAAAGATTGTCTCAGTATTGAACTAACAATGGAACAAAGAGAGAATGTTTCATACATAAACCAAAGGCCTGGAAATAATTATCAGAATAATTATCAACCGCCAAGACCAATATACAATCAAAACCAGAACTATAACTGAAATGTTCCATACAATAACCAACAAGGTCCTAGTAATCAACAAGTATCCAACAATACTTACAATCAGCAAAGACCTAATTTTAAAAACAAATCACCACAAACCGATGATAAAAAGCCAAATTTAGAAGATATGATGTCAAAGCTAGTTGAATCTCAAACGCAGTTTTTCACATCTCAGAAACAAATCAATGAACAAAATGCTCAAGCAGTGGTATTACAGCTAACCCCCGGAATGAAACAGCTAAAGCCATTACCACAAGAAGTGGTATTACACTTAAACCACCTGAAATGCCTGTAATTTCTGATGACTCTATTCCTACTCCACAAGAACCACAACATGAGCAAGATAAGGAAACAGAACCGGTAGTTGAAAAGGTTAATGAAGATAACACAGTTAAGGCTAAACCTTATGTTAAACCATACCAACCACCACTTCCTTACCCTAGTAAAATGAGAAAAGAGAGACTTGAAGCCGAGCAATCCAAATTCTTGGATATGTTTAAACAGATAAATGTCAATCTTCCTTTCATTGATGTAATTTCAGGAATGCCTAGATATGCTAAATTTCTAAAAGATCTAATCATAAATAGAAAGAAAATGGAAGAACTCTCGGCTGTTACAATGAATGCTAATTGTTCTGCAGTACTATTGAATAAGATACCAGAAAAACTATCTGATCCAGGAAGTTTCACAATTCCATGTTTTCTGGGTAGTCTTTGTTCAATAGAAGCATTGGCAGACTTAGGTGCTAGTATAAATCTAATGCCGTATTCACTATACGCTAAACTAGACCTTGGAGAATTGAAACCAACACGAATAAGTATACAACTAGCCGATCGATCAGTAAAATATCCTAGAGGGATAAAGGAGAACATGCTAGTTAAAGTTGGTACTTTAGTATTTCCAGTAGATTTTGTTATTCTGGATATGGAAGAAGATTCTCGAGTTCCTCTCATATTAGGAAGACCATTCTTAAACACGGCTAAAGCAATAATAGACGTGTTCGGTAAGAAACTGACCCTAAGTATAGAGGATGAGAGTGTTACCTTTTCTGTTGATAGAGCCATGCAACAACCACAATCTGCAGATGATACATGTTATTATATTCAAACTATAGATTCACATGCAGAATTGTTAGAAGAATTTCCAGAATTACAAGGAACAGGAGAATGTTCTTTAGGAGAAGGAACTGAACCAATTGATGAAACTGAAATGTTAGCTACACTTATGGCTAATGGATATGAACTAACAACATAAGAAATTCAAATGCTAAAAGAAGAAGAAAGATATCGATATAAATCATCGATAGAAGAACCACCGACATTAGAGTTAAAGCCACTTCCAAACCATTTGGAATACGCTTATTTACATGGTGAATCTGAATTACCTGTAATAATATCGTCTTCTCTTACTGAAAATGAAAAATCTCAACTCATTTCTGTGCTAAAAGCTCATAAACCAGCTATTGCATGGAAAATTCATGATATTAAAGGAATAAGTCCTTCATATTGCACACATAAAATTCTTATGGAAGAAGGTCATAAAACATATGTGCAACGCCAAAGAAGACTAAATCCTAATATGCAAGATGTTGTTAAGAAAGAAATTATTAAACTGCTTGATGCAGGTTTAATTTATCCAATCTCTGATAGTCCATGGATAAGCCCAGTTCAATGTGTACCTAAGAAGGGTGGCATGACTGTCATCATAAATGAGAAAAATGAGCTTATTCCTACTAGGACTGTAACAGGATGGCGTGTTTGTATTGATTATAGAAAATTAAATGACGCCACCAGAAAAGATCACTTTCCCTTACCTTTCATTGATCAAATGTTGGAAATATTAGCCGAAAATAGTTACTATTGTTTTCTTGATGGTTTTTTCGGATATTTTCAAATTCCAATAGCACCCGAGGATCAAGAGAAAACCACGTTCACGTGCCCTTATGGTACTTTTGCTTACAAACGCATGCCATTTGGACTTTGCAACGCCCCTGCAACCTTTCAAAGGTGCATGATGACGATTTTTCACGACATGATAGAAGAATGCATGGAAGTTTTCATGGATGACTTTTCAGTTTTCGGTGATACATTTGAATCATGTCTAATTAATCTTGAACGAATGTTTATTAGATGTGAACAATCAAATCTAGTTCTTAATTGGGAGAAATGCCATTTCATGGTTAAAGAAGGCATCGTTCTTGGTCATAAAATTTCAAAGGAAGGAATTGAAGTGGATAGAGCTAAAGTAGATGTAATTGCTAAGCTTCCACATCCTACTAATGTTAGAGGAGTTAGGAGTTTTCTAGGGCATGCCGGTTTTTACCGACGTTTCATAAAAGATTTTTCTAAAATTGCCACTCCTATGAATAAACTCCTAGAAAAGGATGCTCCATTCATCTTTTTAGATGAATGCATCAAATATTTTAATATTCTTAAAGAAAAACTCACTAATGCACCGATCATGATAACTCCAAACTGAAATCTACCGTTTGAACTTATGTGCGATGCAAGTGATTTTGCAATGGGAGTCATTTTAGGACAAAGGATTGAAAAACGATTTCAACCTATATATTATGCTAGTAAGACGTTACAAGGAGCACAAACGAATTATACAACTACTGAAAAAGAACTCCTTGCTATTGTCTTTGCTTTTGACAAATTTCGTTAATATCTCGTTCTAGCTAAAACGGTGGTCTATATCGACCATTCTGCTCTTAGATACCTATTTTCGAAACAAGATGCTAAACCAAGATTAATTCGTTGGATCTTACTCTTACAAGAGTTCGATATTGAAATCCGAGATAAAAAGGGAGCAGAAAATCTCGCCACTGATCATCTTTCTCGTCTTGAAAATCCTGAATTAGAAGTTCTAAATGAATCGGCCATACAAGACAACTTTCCTGATGAATATCTAATGAAGATAGATTATAATGAAATTCCATGGTTTGCAGACTATGCAAACTATTTAGTATGTGGATTCCTTGAAAAAGGATTGTCGTACCAAAAACGAAAGAAATTCTTTAGTGATATAAAACACTATTTCTGGAAAGATCCACATTTGTTTAAAAGTTGTCCCGATGGAATAATACGCCGATGTGTATTCGGAGATGAAGCCAGTCAAATCTTAAACCATTGTCACACAGGACCAACAGGAGGGCATTATGGGCCTCAGCTCACAGCAAGAAAAGTTTACGATGCTGGATTCTATCAGCCTACAATTTTCAAAGACGCACACCTTCTTTGCAAATCCTGTGATGCTTGTCAAAGGGCCGGAAAAATAAGTCAACGAGATGAAATGCCACAAAATATGATTCAAGTATGTCAAGTATTTGACATTTGGGGTATTGACTTTATGGGTCCATTTCTAAAATCTCATAATAATCTCTACATTCTCGTTGCCATTGATTATGTATCTAAATGAGCGAAAGCACAAGCTCTCCCAACTAACGATGCACGAGTTGTAGTCAACTTTTTGAAACGTCTTTTTACTAGGTTTGGAACACCGAAAGCTTTAATAAGTGATCGGGGTACTCATTTTTGTAATAATCAACTTGAGAAAGTTCTCAAAAGATATGGAGTAACTCATAAAATCTCCACTGCTTATCATCCACAGACAAGTGGACAAGTTGAAAATACCAACCGAGCTTTAAAATGTATTCTAGAGAAAACCGTAGGATCAAATCCGAAGGAATGGTCCATGAAATTGGAGGATGCACTCTGGGCTTTTAGAACAGCCTACAAAACTCCAATTGGAACCACACCTTTTAAACTCGTTTACGGAAAAGCATGTCATCTTCCAGTAGAAATTGAACACAAAGCATTTTGGGCTTTGAAAACATGTCATCTTGATTTACATGAAGACGGACGTCTACGATTAAGTCAACTAAACGAATTAGAATAATTAAGACATGAAGCATACGAAAATTCGTTAATCTATAAGGAAAGAACGAAGAAATGGCATGATAAAAGAATCAGAAGTTCAAAAGAATTTAAAGAAGGAGACATAGTTCTTCTTTTCAATTCACGACTCAAGCTATTTCCTGGAAAATTGAAATCAAGATGGTCTGGACCATTCATAGTCAAAAGAGTATTCTCGTACGGAACAATAGAGTTAATAAATTAAAATGGGATTGAATTTAAAGTTAATGGTCACAGAGTTAAACATTACATACATGGTCCGATGGAAGTTGACAATGAAGTCAATCACAATTTCAACACCACATCTAACTAAGTGTGGGGAGGTTCGAATCTTTTTAGGGTAATATGTATTTCTGTTAGAGTTAGATATTCTGTTTTCATGTAGTTCTCGAGAATGGAATCCGAATGGTCTTTCCCTAGCAGACCCTAAAGAACTAGTCTTCTCCCCCCATTCCGAATTTTTATTTTTTTAGGTTTTACGAGATGAAGAATTCCTGTGAACTAAACCATGGTCTAATGCTACACGCTTTGATCACTAAACGTAATAATGACACACTCCCGAGTGACTTGGTATCAGTAATAAGAGCCAAATTGGACGGAGTAAGAAAAGAACTCAGAAACGATCATAATAAGTTACATTTTGGTAAAAGAAAATCAAAATCCGCAGCGAAAAGAAGAGCACGACACCTTGAAAGATGTCACAAATGCGAAAAATGGTCACACGAAGGAAAATGCTCGACAAATCAGACATATTCCAATATCGAGTTTGTTACTTAATGCAGAGAAGGACCGTTCATATGTTTCAAAGAAAAATCATTGAATGCTCGAGGTTATGCCTATGTAGCTATGGAAAACCAATTAGTCCGACTATCTTATGAGTGGGCTAAAGCAGGTCACTGAGAATTCTATCTCACAGGTAAGTTTGTACAGTTTTTATTTTTATTTTATTGCTTTTAGCCTTTTGATAATAAACGCTAAATCGTTCGCTATAAAGTATTAAATTGGTATTCAATAAAATTAGGTTCTGTAACCGAAATTTTTGATATCATACAAAAATTTATTACATCACTGCGAAATTTACCGTTTATTCTTAAGGTATAAATATCTTTAATTAATCAAACCAAAATATTTCAAAAATTCGTCAGGAGTAAAATTAGGTCGTTGAACCGAAATTACTTTACCGAAAAGAGGGGCGTATATTTTTGATAATATTTGATTGATTAGAGTGGGATAAAAGACCAAAAAGATTTTTAATTTTATTTTTTTACATGTTTTTAAAATTAATATATAAATATTAAGTTAATATTGTAAATTTTTTTTAAATCAATATATTTAAATTTGTAAATATTTAAAAAAATTAATATTTTTAATATAAGTTTGATGTGAATTTTTAAAATTTTAATAATATGAATTTTTAATTTTATGCATTTTAAATTTAAGTTTGGTGTGAATTTAAAAACAAAAATTTACTTTATTTCGTTAAGTTTAAAATTGATTTTTAAAATTCGTCGTGAGTTGAAAACTAGGTCGTTGAACCGAAATTGCTCTACCCAAGGGAGGGACGAGAACTTTTATTATCATTATTTTTAATCTTATTGAATTAAAGTAAGCCAAAAACATTAAAAAACCCAAAAATCTTTACTTTTAAAACCGCGCTTTGAATTAACAAATTTTAAAATTTTGTCGAGGGACGGTCTAGGACAACGATCCGAAACACCCTCACTCCTAAAAAGAAACAAATTTTTAAATTTTTTTTTATTAATTTATGTTTTATTAGTATAAGGTTTTTTATATTAAAAAAAAAGCAAAAAGCACTGTACCCGGACCCCATGCGATCGCATGGGATTTGGCCTTCAGAGCCATGCGATCGCATGGAACTGAAAACCTGGCCAGAATCAAATATCAGTCGAGTTCTGCTTCTGTCTCCACTCCACACATACACAAACACATGAACACATACACACATATCACCCTAAAATCACCAATTTTTCACCAAAATCAACCAAATTTCTCGCTATAATCCGCTCTAAACATGAATTTGATAAGAAGTTTATCAAGAAGGGTAACAATTACGTCCCTAAACCTCTTTAAATTTGATTTTTAGTGTTCTTGAGCTATATTTTTCCTAATTTGATTTTGTTAATTTCTAGTATAATTAGAGTTAAATTGTTAGTATTTTATGCATGTATAACCTAGATTGATGCTATTTAACATGATTTGAAGCCAAAAACTTCAAAATTTTTAGGAATCTAGGGTTTGTGTTCTTGAGCAATTTGGGGCATTTCGATATAAACAGGTTATGGCCGATTTTTGTCATGAATTATTGCTAAATTAAGTAGTGTAACATGTTTAGGTAGCTAAATGATCCAAACTTTGATCCTAAACATGATTTTTGAGAATTAAAGTGGACTTTTTAGGTATAAAATTCATGAACTTGATTAAATTGATATAAATGTCATTTGAAACTTGTTTAATTGCTAGTAATGGTTGTTTTAACAAGTTATTTGAGTTGAATGCTTATGAACTTTGTAAACATTTTCATATATGCGTATTTGAAAAAGTGTAAAATTGTAAAAATTGTGAAAATGCGTATAAGTTTAATTTTGATTGAACATGTTATTATAATTGTTTTAAGTTGTTATTTTGCTAACACTAATGCATATTTGGATGCACAAATTTTGTGTTTAATGTGTTTTGCAGAGATTTACTAATACTGATGGTGCATCATCATCATCTAGACAACCTGCTCCAGAACCTGAACCAGAAATGCAATACGAACCAGAACCCGAACAAGAACCACAACAGGAACAACAACATCAACCTGATCAACACGTACCTTATTATGATCCGCTACAATTTGTTGATGCCTTTATAGTATTTCCGATGCATCCGCCAGGAGAATACCCAACGATTCCTGAATGCACGTTGCATCCTAATCTGAGATTCGATAGAAGCTGGAGAGATTACCCAACATATCAAAGTAACAAATTCAAACTGATACCGAAAAATGTAGAAGTGACAAGGGTAATCGATTGGGAGCCTTTAGAAAGGGTCCAACTAGTTAACTCAGTTAGGGAGCATCTGATCCAAAGGTATGGCAGCTCTTCTTTTCACGATTGGGAACGTTTATTAAGCATTTGTAGACCTGTATATAAGGAATGGTGCATTGAGCTTATGAGTACTATAGCGTTAAATACAGATGTAGATAGATTAGATGATAAAAGTTTTCTTAGATTTATACTTGGCCGTAGGATGTACAGGATGTCCATGCTGGACATGGCCAGGGCTTTGCAGATATATACTCCTGGTGAATTACTACTACCCGATTGTATGAATTTGATTTATCGTGGTGAAAGGGTAGATAGAAATTTTGACGCGAACGCCGTCTGGAGGCGTATGTCAGACTATAATGTTTTTACGCTGGGAGGAAAACACTCATACTTACATATTAACAAAGCCGAGCTTCGTATAATTCATAGATTTTTGGCTAATTACACAGAGAGGTCACAATAAGGAGAAAATGAACTTACATGATTTATTTTACCTAAAGTGTATTCGAGACCCAAGAGGCTTTGTTAATATCCCTTACTGTGTTGGTTTTTATTTGTCTAAGATGGTGGAAGGAATACAGGAAGGGGGAATAATAGGAGGAGGTATTTTTGTTACTCTCATTGGAGAGTATTTGGGTGTAGATAGGGACCAAGGGGGTCCACTTTTGAAATGTAGGGAACAGGTTGAGCCTTTAGGATTGAAGGTCTATCAGGGTGCTAAGGTATTAAAGAGCAGACGAAACCAGGCAGTACCCTATGAAGGTTATCATCCACAGGTAGAGAGAGGATCAGATGAGGAAATGGAGGAAGCGGATGACATTAGGGATGTCATTAGGGAGGCTATGACTGACGTCTACCAGCGTGTAGATGAGGTAGATATGACAAACGGGGAGAGATTTAGTCGGATGGAGCAGTGGCAAGCCCGGAATGATTACGAGCATTCCAGGCAATGACAGCATGATAGATGGGACTATCATCAGCGTCAGATCATGAGCTAGCTGTCACCTCAGGATCACTACGTCCCGACTCGACCCGCTTACTATCCTCCACACCAGCCCGAGATGAGACCACCATATACTCTCTACGACCCTAACCAGGCCTACCAGTACACCTCTCACCAACCATGGAACCCGGACGACAACATGAACTGGAACCCCTATCCAGATTGATATAGTTCCGTTGGTGATTTCTATGATTTTTATTATTTATTATTTCTATTTATTTATGTTTGAACACATTATATTTTGATACTTTTATGTAAGTTTAATATTTTTATTATGTTGTACTAATATTTCATATTTGATTTGAAAGTGAGATTTAAAGTCCCATTTCAAATTACCATGCATGTTTATATTTGTATGTATGTATATTTTCAATTGTACACAACAGGGTAAAACAGCGCATTTTCAAAGACTGACATTAAGTTCAGCAAAAGCTACTGATTTTGATGACAAAACGAAAAACCAATGTGATGTAACAACAAGACGGAATGAACAAATGATGTGCACCATTTATCATTCAACAAACAAACGCCAATATGTTTGGAAACTTTGGTAAAATTTAATAATGTTTCTACGCTAATCACCCTCAATAATTTAAATTGTTACTAATTTCTTGCAAATGAGGGCATTGCAAGATCTAAAGTGTAGGAAGGGGTTAAATTATTTAGGATTTTTAAAAAATTTTGACTTATACACTTGGTTACCATTAAAAATACTAGTAACGCAGTAGTTGTATTAGAATCTAGTGCTCTCTGATAATAAAGAACAGCCCTAGTCTTATATACTGACTACCCAATTCTAGTAAAAATTTTCAAAAATTTCAATTAAATGAACTCAAAATCATGTTTATACATATTTATGAACGATAAAACAAGGTGTTAAACACCGAAATTATTGTTACCTCGGAAAGGACATAAATTGAGAAACAACCCAAAATGTTAGAATTCATTTAAAATGGAATAGAGGACAATCAAAAGGTAAATAATGGAAAATAAAAGCCAAGTGTGGGAAAAATTTACCAAGTTATTTTGAACATATATCACATATTTTTGTAACAAATAATTGAAGATACTTTTGCTTTGGACTAAAACTAATCTGTTTTACCCGGAAAATTATAATATATTTGAAAGAAAAGATGGATCTACACGATGAATCAATTCCATCATTAAAAGGAAGTAAAGTCTTCCGAAAAAGACACGCGCTTCTTGATTTAGGTCAGGAAGTTGTCGTCCAGACCAGTTGTAGAGTCTACGAAAAACCTTGAAAAGTTTTCTCGAAAATCAGCTGGAAATCCACGGACCTCAGCATCAAACAGGGTCGCCAAGTGGTCAGACTTATCCTAACCATGAGAGGATCTGTCTCGTAAAATGGGGAGGGCGCCATGCAAATTAGCTTGATAAGACTAATGAATCAGACACTCAGAAAAGGATAATCTCCTTAAAGATTAAACATCAGCTTTTAAGCCTGATATTACTCAATCCTAAAGATTAACCTTAAAGATTGAGAATTACAAACTCATGGAATTCGATGATATCTAAACTCGAGCTTGAACGAGAAAATATTTTGATCAAATTACAAACCGATTTGTTTTATGAAAACCCATTTTTAATGCGTTCATTACCATTGAATGTAAAATCCTAGGAATTCACCTGGAATTCATTAGGTCACCTGAACCAAATCGGGTGTCAACCGTAAGAACGGTTGTTGCATAGCATGGTCGAAGACAGGACCTTGTGCCAGACTGAAAAACTATAGGGTAAGCTTTACTATTGCTCCTACCAAGGATAGTAATTGCATCCGACACGTTATAGACCATAATTAAAAGCATGTCAGGGGACATTGCCTTAACAGTTGCTTGTTCAAACGCTTTCCTTTACAACCAGACGGTAGTTTACCGAAAGGTAATATACGGAGCAAGTAAACTGGATGTGTTGCTTTCCCAATACAAGGTTAGCAAGTGGGTGACATAAAATCGCAAGTTTTGAGCTAAAATTTTCAAATCTGAAACCCACTAAACCCACAAAAACAATTTGCAAACACCGGTGAAGGGTTATTCCGGAAAACTTATCTAGGGTAAAAGCTAGATTTAATTTTCAAAAAGATCAAATATTTTTATAAAGATCCAATTTCCTTAAGGATCTAAATTTTCATAGTCATGTGGGACTGTAAACCACATCGTTACTACCATTGTTCATACCGCTGTATAGAAATCACTGATGTACAAAGTGTGAAGAATAAAGAAGTGATTCTAGTATTTTTATTTCAAGACTATATTGCTTGAGGACAAGCAACGCTCAAGTGTGAGAATATTTGATAATGCTAAAAATGAACATATATTTCATAGCATTATCCCTCAAGAAAGACAAGCTTTTAGTTGCAATTGTTCTATTTACAAGTGATATTCGTTTAAATAATAAAACGTGAAGACAAAAGACAGATTCAACGAATTGAAGACGCAAACGACCAAAAAGCTAAAAAGTACAAAGTACAATCAAAGTGGTTCAAATTATTGATGAGAAACGTCTCGAAATTACAAGATTACAAGACGCAAAATGCAAAGTACAAGATATTAAATTGTACGCAAGGACGTTCGAAAATTCGGAACCGGGACCAGAGTCAACTCTCAACGCTCGACACAACGGACTAAAAATTACGAGTCAACTATGCACATAAATATAATATAATATTTAGATATTTCTTAAAATTATTTATATATTATATATATTTATATAAACCGTCGGTAGAATGCAAACAAACTCTTTTGAGCTAGAAAAAGGGGCCATGCGATCACATGGCCTGGAGGCTATAACTCCATGCGATCGCATGGTGAACAGTGACAGGTCAGGTCCTATAAAGTTCGCGAGTTTTGGACGAATTTTTACATATCTTTCCATCTATCTCTCACTCAACGTATATATATATATATATATATATATATATATATATATATATATATATATATATATATATATATATATATATATCTATATATATATATATATATATATATATATATATTATATTTTTATTTTAATTTTAATTTTAAATTCTAATAATAAGGGTATGTTAGCAAATGTTGTAAAGGTGTAAGTCGAAATTCTGTCCGTGTAACGCTACGCTATTTTTAATCATTGTAAGTTATGTTTAACCTTTTTAATTTAATGTCTCGTAGCTAAGTTATTATTATGCTTATTTAATGCCGAAGTAATCGTGATGTTGGGCAAAATATTAAAATTGGGTAATTGGGCTTTGGACCATAATTGGGGTTTGGATAAAAGAACGACACTTGTGGAAATTAGACTATGGGCTATTAATGGGCTTTATATTAACTAAACGATACCTCGTTAATTTAATATATAGACTTATAATTTGATGTATTTATATATAACTACATACGCTTGACTGGGCACGGTGGGCGGGATATCTATAAATACCAATAATTGTTCATTTAACCGGACACGGGATTGGATTAATAGTTAATAGACTTGTTGAAACAGGGGTGGATTACATTCAAGGGTAATTGGTGTAATTGTTAACAAAGTAGTAAAACCTTGGTTTACACGCAGTCGATAACCTGGTGTATTCATTAAACAAAGTATTAAGTCCTTGTTACAATTCGAATCCCCAATTAGTTGGAATATTTGACTTCGGGAATAAGAATAATTTGACGAAGACTTCCGCATTTTATGATTATGACTGATGGACTATTATGGACAAATCCGTATGGACATATCAAATAATCCAGGACAAAGGATAATTAACCCATGGTACTAAACTAAAAACAACACGTCGAACATCATGATTACAGAAGTTTAAATAAGCATAATTTATATATTTCATATTTAATTGCACTTTTAATTATCACACTTTTATTTACTGTCATTGTATTTAATTGCACTTTTAATTATCATATTTTCTAATTATCGCACTTTATTTATTGTCATTTTATTTATCGCAATTCCATTATCATTATTTACTTTACGCTTTAAATTAAGTTGTATTTATTTTTAATATTTTACATTAGGTTTTAACTGCGACTTAAGTTTTAAAATCGACAAACCGGTCATTAAACGGTAAAAATCCCCTTTTATTATAATAATACTATTATATATATTTTTGTATTTTTTATATAGCGTTAAACTTGGTTAAGTCTCCCTGTGGAACGAACCGGACTTACTAAAAACTACACTACTGTATGATCAGGTACACTGCCTATAAGTGTTGTAGCAAGGTTTAGGTATATCCACTCTATAAATAAATAAATAACTTGTGTAAAATTGTATCGTATTTAATAGTTTTTCGTAGTAAAAATATAACTATTTTGTATACACCTCTACGCACATCAACGCGCATTCTTATCCAATGTCATCATGGACCTACGGGTGGGCATTATGGTCCCCAAGTTACGGGGAGAAAAGTCTATGAGGCTGGTTTCTATTGGCCTACTATCTTCAAGGATGCCCACCAAATATGTCAATCGTGCGATTCATGCGAACGGGCAGGTCAAATAACCCAACGAGTTGAGATGCCTCAAAATGTCATTCAAGTGTGCGAGGTTTTTGATATACGGGGGATTGACTTCATGTGCCCGTTTCCAAAATCTAATAACAAGCTCTGCATTCTCGTTGCCATCGATTATGTTTCAAAATAGGTCGAAGCGCAAGCTTTGCCCACTAATGATGCACGAGTTGTTGTTTCATTTCTTAAACAACTCTTTTCTCAGGTTTGTGCCCCGAAAGCTTTAATTAGTGATCGGGAACTCACTTTTGCAATGCCCAACTTGAAAAGGTGTTGAAACGATATGGGGTGACCCATAAAGTTTCTACATCCTACCATCCTCAAACGAATGGGCAAGTCAAAAACACCAATCGAGCTTTAAAGAGGATTCTTGAAAAAACGGTTGGATCTAATCCAAAGGAGTGGTCATTCAAGCTTGATGATGCCTTATGCGCATTTAGAACGGCGTACAAAACGCCAACCGGAACCACTCCCTTCCGTTTACTCTATGGTAAAGCATGTCATCTCCCCGTGGAGATAGAGCATAAAGCTTTTTGGGCTCTCAAGACGAGTAATCTAGATCTTAAGGAGGCGGGTCGCCTTCGTTTGAGCCAATTAAATGAGTTGGATGAATTGAGGCTTGAAGCCTATGAGAATTCGTTGATTAGTAAAGAAAGGACAAAGAAGTGGCACGATAGTCGGTTGAAGGATCCTAAGGAATTTAAGGAAGGAGATTGTGTGCTTCTTTTCAATTCGCGTTTTCGTTTGTTTCGGGGAAAGTTAAAGTCGAAGTGGTCGGGACCATTTATTGTTCGTAAGGTGTTTCCCCATGGGGCCGTTGATTTGGTTAATTCGAAGGGGGAAGAATTTAAGGTGAACGATCATCGGATTAAACATTATGTCAATGGACCGTAAGAGGTGGACGATGAGATTAAACTCATCTTTACCTCTAACGACGCGTGAAAATCTTGGTTATAATTGTTTGTTGTAGAGTTTGTATAATTTTTGTTTTTCTTTGTATGTTTTATGCTTGTAACAGGTGCGATATAATCAACGTTTTGGTTTTGGTTCATGGGAAATTGAATGGGATGAGTAAAAAGGAACTATGTGTGAAAAAAAATGTGAAAAACGTGTCTGTAGGTTTGCGCGCCGCGCACTCAACTGCGCATCGCGCAATTGTAAAGAAAAATAGCTGGGTATTTTGCTAGATTTCTGATCTCGTTTCATGTTATAGTGCGCACCTCGCACCTCCACGCACGCCGCGCAATTTTTTTTAGTGCAAAAGCGCACCGCGCGTATCTGCACACCTCGCATATCACTTTCCTGGCCCCGTCGCTGTTTAAAGTAACCCGAATCCAAATTGTTATAACCCGAATTTAAATGGGTCCAGACGCGTTTTTAAGGGCTTTTAAGCTATTTTACACCAATTTACACCCAAACTAACACACACAAACACATACTATCAATGCCTCAAGCTAGGGTTTCTTCAATTTTCAAACTTTTTATGATTTTCTCTCAAATTGATTGTGAATCATGCCTCTTAGGGTCCGTTTCTCTTACTCTTACACTTAATTTCATCTTTATTGTTGCTAGTTATGCTTAAATTGATGATTAATTGAAGTTCAAGTGTGGGGTTAACCCTAATTCGTTTAATTCTTGATTATTCACATGATTAGTGTTAATAATGCCTAATATGCTTTGTTTGTATGATGTTTACATGTGATTAGTGCATATTATTGATGCTAGGATTTTCTATGAGATTAAATCCGAATTTGAAATTTTAATTTGGGGTTTTTGTGTGTGAGATGGTTAATTGCTATAACAGAAGTAGTTCATGATAGTGTGGGGTAATTTGGGCGGGTCAAGTGTGAAGTTGTTTGATTTTTGATATTTTGAGTTGGATTGTTAGTGAAGTTGATAATTATGTGTATGTTTGAGTATGTTAGGAGTTTTTCATGCGTTGTAGTTGTTTTAGAAGATGATTTTGAGTTGGTTAAATTTTTATGTTCAAGAATTGTTAAGCCTAGTTTGTTTGGAAATTTAATTTTATTCTTATGCGAGCTTTTCATGTAAAATGAAATGATATTGTTTATGCGGATTTAGTTGGTTGAGTTTGTAATGAAAGATATTGTTAATTTGAAAACATGCTCTTATGTGATGTTCAATTGGAAAAAGGAAAATTAATAAATAAGAGGATGTTTGCGAGTTTAAATTTAGCTAACACTAACTTTTGAGTTTTTGTGGTTGTTTTGTGGTTAAAATTGTGAATGCAGGGTCAAGCAAAGCGTACTAGAACTGCGTCAGGTGCTTCAGCACAAGCACAACAAGAAGATCCTAGGGATTAGATTGAGTACGTAAGGAATGAGTATCCGATTGAGTTTGCAAGGATAAATGATAGGGTTATTGGTCTCACTTGGTATTTTGATTGGTGCTTTCTTGAGGAAGCTCAAGTTCGCCGAGAGGTTGATACTATGCTGATGTTGTCTTATAATAACACGATTCTTCGCCCGTGGGAGAGGGTGTTTTCACTCCATGATGATATTTATCCATTGTTGTGCAAGGAGTTTTTCTCTTCGTTGGTAGTTACCAATACCCGCGATCCTAGTGACAAAATCAATTGATGAGTTGGTCCCAAATTGCTCGAGCTTTAGATTTATATCCGGAATTGGATGATATCCGACTTCCGAATTATTTGATTAGGACTGAATTTTACAAGCAGGAGCCTTTTAACATTGTTGCTTTTTGGGGTAGAATAACTGGAGGTGACATTTTTCATGCAGGGAGAGTAGGTTATGAGAAAATTAAATTACCGTTTGATAGGTTATTGCAAAGGTTGGTGGCTTGTACTTTCAATGCGCGGGTTAATGGAAATGAGAAACCGAATAATAAGGATTTATGATACATGGATCAAATCAAAAGGGGGAAGCATACGGATATTGTTGGTTCTATCGCTACTTACTTGAGCAAATGTGCACGCGATACGGCTCCGAAAAAGAAGCTTTTAGGTTGTCATTATATTACTAAATTCGCGAAAAATTGAATGTTGATTTGAGCAGGTTGCGTACTACAGATCAGAGTATGTCAGTGTTTGGTTCGTTGTTTTATACAACTGGGAAGATTTTGATGCATGAATTTGAGAATCGGTTGGTTATGTATCGGGAACCTGTGGGTTCTAATGCAGCAGGTACCAGCTGCAGGTGGTTCATCATCAGGACCTAGTACGGGAGCTGGTCCATCAGCTAGTTCACATTTTGCAGGTTCTTGGTTCCCGAGTCAGAAAGGTTGGGACAGTTTGATAAACAGTGTGAATAGGATGGGTTCAGATTATGGAGATGTTGCGGGTCAGGTAGAGAATCATGTGTTTCAGTACACTATGGATCAAGCTGATAATGTGGAGTTTCAGAGTGACATTCGCAGGCATAACGAGGCGGTGGAGAGACATAATGAGGAGGTTAGTCGACATCATGAACGTATGTGGCAGAGTCAGCAGCGACAGGAGGAGCTCACAAGAGCTAATTATTATGATACTGGGATGATTGCATATGGTGTTGATTGGGGACGCCATAATTCGCGTTTATATTATTCTAATCCGGACCAGTATTATGCTACAGCAAGTCAGGAGTTAGCTTACTACTATGATCAGAATCGTCCTGAGCATCCACCGAGGTATAATGAGAGAGCGGCTATGAGGGACGCACAGTTGAGGTTCCAACAGGAGTACCCGGACGGGCGTCTGAACAGGCACAGTTCAGGAACTTCAGGATGGCCATTCGATGACTATCAGGGATGAGGGCCTGCGTGCCTGTTGATCATGTTGTATCTTGTTTTTAGACATTTTATTTGGTTCTGTACTAAGATAATTATTTACTTTGATTATGTACTGTAAGGCTTATTTAGGGATAAGGCGTTTCGGTTACCGGGTGGTGTCACCTTATCCCGTTTATGTAGTTCTTTTGTTTTTCCTTTTATTAGGTTGGTTGGTGGAACGAATTTTAAAGTCTGGCATTAAGTTCAGCAAAACTATATGATTGATGATATTGGTGTGATGATCAGGAATGGACGATGTTCTTATACTGGCAGTCAGTTCAGCGCCATCTGTCACTGGCATTCCGCGATCAGTGGTTAAACTCGATAAGTTTTTACATTTTCTTTCTCACATTACCCTTTCGATTTTAATCTATTTTTGATTTCAAGTGATGGGAATATTACTTGATCTCAAGTGTGGGGTGAGGGATGTAAAATCTCTCGGGTTGGTTGTTAATTGAGTCATCGTCATATTAGTTTTGATATAAAAAGACTTAACGTTTCACGGGTTTTGGTCGTAAAAAAAATTGAAAAATTATGGGTAAAATAAAAAAATATAGAAAAGTTAGTTTAAAAATAAATAAAAAAGTAGAAAAACAATTGAAAATTCGGCCAAAACCTTAGTTATGAAAATTGGTTTTGATATGGCTTGGTATTTTTATGGTCTAATTTGTTATTTCAAAGAAGCCTAAATTGTTCCACATGTTCATTATTTTGGACATGAAATCCTACGAGTTCTTGGAACTGAATAGTAGGTCACCTGTACCCAAACATGTGTAAACCGTGAGAGAGCGGTGATTGCATAGCGTGATTGTGACCGAATCACGTGCCAGATCAAAAACTTTTGGTTACTTGGTATAGCAGACTTCCGAAACTATACCATTTTATTATTACATCATTTAATGGTGTGATACTGTGGGAAGAGGAGCCGTGAGCTTCACCAGTGTTGTCCTTTTTAGGAACAATAGCTACGTGCTTGTGTTTGCTTAGACAACACAACCCATAGCCAAAAGCTATGGCACCCAAAGGTTTTTGGGATTTATCGGAAGGGTAGTATCTACTTCTACCTTTCTTAAAACAAGCAGAATAGCTTGTCATGTGGGAAGTAGGCAACTTGGAAATAATTCCAACCACGTTCATTACCATTGAATGTGAAATCCTACGAATTCTTTAAGAATTCAATCGTAGGTCACCTGCACCAAGGCGGGTGTCAACCGTATGAATGGTGATTGGATCGTGTGGTCAAAACTGGGCCATGAGCTAGATCGAAACACTTAAACAGGGCGATCCTCATTATTTCTCCTAACAAGGATAATGTTGCGTCCAACCACTTTATATAACCCTAGGAGTAAAGTCTCCAAATCGACACACTTGCAGATTTATTTCAGAAGTTGTAGTCCAGACCAGTTGTAGGGTGACGAAAAATCTTGAAAAGTCATTGCTAAAATCAACTGGAAATCTACCAGGCCTCAACATCAAATAAGGAAACTGGTAGTCAGACTTATCTCGATGAGGGAGATCTGTCTCGTCAAATGGGGAGCGCACCATGATACACAAATCTGTGATTGATCAGATCCCCAGTTGGATAACCTCCGGAAAGGTAAGATATCAGCTTTTAAGCCTGATGAACTTCAATCTTTATGATTAACTTGACGGATTAGATGAACACCTCATGATTATCGATGGTATCCGGACGTAATGTGTATCCTCATAAGCACAATATTTTCTTATCGACATATCGCGATGTTAGGTACCGTGGGAGGCATTGGCTTGACCAATCGCGGGGTAGCCCGTATGGTTCGTATGGTTCTTTGGTTCGAGGTTTTCACTTTCTCGGCTCATGACTTCCACTTGTATCCGTGTTTCATATAATTGAAGACATTATCAGGTTCGAGATTCTCTACATTTATTTGGATCACATATTTGGCACTTTGTTCGAGTATTATTTTGTTTAAATTCTTTATTTGGGGATGTTGGAGACTTTGGAATTACAAATGGAAGTCACATGGTTGATTTGTTATTCTTAAAACCGTTCCCACGCTAGTTGCTCTTTTGGTTCATGTTCGTTGGTTCTACTTATACTTATGAAGACGTTATCAATTGGTAGAAGATTATTTTCGAGTTGAATTTGCTTGAGGACAAGCAAGACTCTAGTGTGAGGTGATTTGATATTGCACATTTCTCATATATTTATCATGGCAATATCCGTCATTTTTAGTCCATTCAGATACAGTTTTGGTTATTATTCGCGATTATTTGGAAGGTTATGATTTGAGAGCCGAGAAGTTTTATTTGATTAATTTATGGTGATTCTGGCGCGTTTACAACAGTTTCTATGTTATCGAGTGAATTGGGTTGTGATTAAGTCGAGTTATAAGTAAAAACACGTGAGAAATGCTGAGTACAAAGGTGCGCACCGCGCAATGGACTGCGCACCGCGCGTTATAGCTTCGAAACACATCAGTCAGCCTTTAATTTTGTACAGCTATTTTGCTTTAGTAGTGTGCACCGCACACCCAACTGCGCACCGCGCAAATTAGGTCGGCCAGTTTTTAAATGCTATAAATAGGGAGCAGTTTTCATGACGAGGGGATTCTTTTTGAGAGCCGATTTTGGGAGCACAAAGGGCGAATTTCAGTCACTTTTGGGGAACTCCAAGGTTACTTTAACGCTCCAATCATTCCGTTTTTGAGGATCAATCCAAGCACTCACTAAGATTCATCGTGTTAGGTTGATTCTTAATTATCAAACAATGTTTTCTTTATTATTTATTAGTTTGATTTCTATTGTTGCCATGATTATTGGCTAGTTATTTAATGTTTGTCTAGACTTATAAACCTATGTATTGGATGCTACTTATCAGTTATTATTTTAATTTATGATGATTTGATGTTTGAATTAAAGATCGATTCTTATTGAAGCTAGACTTTTCGATTCAATTGGTTGTGTATTTGTTTGATAGGACGAGAGTTCATTAATTTAATACATAAATTTACAATTCTTTTGTCTTAATTGGTTGTTTGCTTACTCGGAGATGAGAGTAAATTGAATTCAAAAGGCTAGACAAAATAGGGGTGAATCATACACAACGAGAGTTGGTGTGCTTGAAATTCAAGTCTTCATCTCAGTTGAGATATTTGGTCACAATTAGGAGGTCTTAGACTACGGGGAATTCCGCGTCGTGTAATCTTAATTAAAGTGTTTGCGCTGGGGAATTCCAGGTGAACCGACTGGGTAATTCACATATGTTAGATTATAACTGGGGCTTAATCTTAATGCATCCAATACTAGGTGTAAAAGGTCTAGACGAACATTTGTTCTTTTATTGATTAAAACTTTCTTATTTTTATTCGTTTGCTTTAAAGCTTAAATCTTAAAATACCAAAAATATTGTTCTTATCTGTTTTCAAATCACATCTTGATTTGGCTAATCGTTAAATAGCCACAAAAACCATTATCTCGTACTTTCAATTTTTATAGATTAACTTAGTTTATTTCATTAGTTGCAATCTTAATTCTCGCAATTTAACTGTCCTTGGAACGATTTCGAATTTATCAACTTTATACTATTACACGATCGGGTACACTGCCCGTTAGTGTGTAGTAATCTTTTAAACCGGCAATTTTCAGAGATAGTTTATATACTAGATTTTACACATCAAGTTTTTGGTGCCGCTGCAGGGGACAGTTGTGTCAATTTGAGATTGCTATCTAATTGTGATTAATTAGGATTTATTTTCTTAGATTTTAGATATTTCTTGAGTCGGTGCGTTTAATTGTTTTATCGTTTGTGTCTTGCAAGATAGCAGGTAGTGTATGCCACATACGCGTTCTTCAGATTCTCCGATTCTTCAACCATTTGACGAACTCGAAAGAGAGTTATTTAGAGCATTAAGACAAGAGCAACAGATTACAGCGGATTCATTAGCTTCTTCGAGTGATAATATAATTCCATTGGGTAGTAGTTTTGAGACTGTGGTGCCCAATACACCACTTGAAATCAACGACGAGGAAGACACTTACGTTTCATTAGATATTTTTGAGACTGAAGAGATGGCTGAAGAACAACCTCGTCCACAGACTATGACAGAAAAGTTGAAGGCCACCCGAGCTGGCCAAGGCAATTCGATTACTCAACCAAACATCACTCAGCCTTTCCAAATCACAGGTCCAATTCTGAGTTTGATAGCTTCTGATTGCCAATTTTATGGCAAGGATAGTGAGGATGCTAACGAGCACCTTCGTGTTTTCAATGATGTTTGCAACTTATTCAAGCTGAATGAGGTTGTTGATACTTCGATCAAGACAAGGCTTTTTCCCTGGACACTTAAGGGAGAAGCTAAGAGGTGGTTAGATAAGCAACCTGAGGGTACGTTTACCTCTTGGGATGGGTTGATAGATAAATTTTTATCAAAGTTTTTCCCTGCGTCTCGAGCTGCTAGACTTCAAGCAGAAATTTCACAATTCAGACAAAAGAGCAGTGAGACATTATTTTATTCTTTAGACCATTATTCTAATATGTTACGCTCATGTCCGCAACACGGGTTGAATGATTTACAAAAGGTCCAGATTTTCTACAAAGGTTGTGACATACCAACTCTTCAGAGTATTGATCAAGTAGCAGGAGGTACTTTAATGGATAAGACAGAAGAAGAGGCGTTAGAAATTATTGAAAAGCAAGCTGCCTACACTCACGAATGGCATCAAGGTCATGAGTTATCCCGTTCAGCTTCAGTTAAGAGGACCGAGACCACTGGTGCTTATGATGATTTTGGGTTTATAAATGCTAAGTTAGATAAATTTGGTAGACATTTAGAGAAGATGGATAAGGATATTCATGGTATGAAGGTTGGTTGTGAATATTGTGGGGGACTACATTTAGCAAAAGATTGTGATGCTGGTTTGACTATGAATCAGAAAGAAGAGATCGCCTTTATTAGTCAACAGAACAACAATCAGTTTCAGGTACATGCTCAGTTTAATAGGAATTTCAACAATCCTTATAATTCTCAAGGTAATCAGGGTTCGAGGTTTCAGCCGGGATCTAGTGGAGGATTTCAACAGCAAGCTCCCGGGTATTTTCAAAAGCCACAAGTTGAAGAGAAAAAGTCCAACCTTGAAGCTATGATCGAAAAGCTTGTGATATCTCAAACTCAGCTTGTTACTACTGTTACCCAAAACAATGAGAAGAATGATCAAATGTTTCAAAATCAACAAGCAGCTATTCAGAATTTAGAGAAACAAATTGGTCAACTTGCTAATCAGAGTAATGAGAGGAAACCGGGAGAGTTACCGAGTAAAATAGATACTAACCCGAAGAATGGGCACGTTAATGCTATCACTACCTGAAGTGGATTAGCATATGATCCGATGAGGAAGCCCGATGAGTATGATTTGCGAGTGCCGTTAGCTAAGGATAGTGAACCGGAGGGGAAAAAGGAGCCGGAACAGGTGATTGAGAAAGTTGTAAGGGTACCGGAAACCGTTGCTGTTAAACCGGTAGTTAAAGAGTATCAACCACCGCTCCCATTCCCGAGGAAGCAGAGATTGGAGAAGTTGGAGGTAGAAAAGTCCAATTCATGGACTTGATTAAAAAAGTTAACATAAATATGCCTTTTATTGATGTGATTGCAGGTATGCCAAAGTATGCAAGGTTTCTTAAGGATTTGCTAACTAACAGGAAGAAGCTGAAGAACGTGTCTTCAGTCAGGTTGAATGCCGCATGCTCAGGGGCAGTGGCAAACAAGCTTCCCGAGAAGCTTGAGGATCCTGGGAGTTTCACCATTCCTTGTTTACCTGGTAATTTAGATTGTGTGGTGGCGTTGGCGGACTTGGGGGCTAGCATAAATTTAATGCCTTATTCTATTTATTTATAGCTAGACCCCGGGGAGTTAAAACCCACGCATATGGCTATTCAGCTAGCTGACCGCTCTATTAAATTCCCTCGTCGAATTATAGAGAATATGCTAGTTAAGACTGGGTCGTTGGTTTTTCCGGCCGATTTTGTGGTTTTGGATATGGAAGTGGATGAAAGGATTCCACTTATTTTAGGTCGGCCATTTTTGAATACTGCTAGGTGTATCATCGATGTTTATGGCCAAAAGTTGACCCTTAGGATAGATGACATGAGTGCAACATTCTCAATCGACCATGCTTTAAAATACCCCGCGAACACTGATGATACATGTTATTTTCTTAACACTGTGGATGTCCAGTCTGAGTTTTTGCAGGAATTCCCAGAGTTACAGGGTTCAGGAGAATGCTCATTGGTTGAAATTGATTAGGAGTTGCAGGTTGAGGAGGTGGATATTTTGACCGCCTTGATGGAAAACGGCTATGAGCCGAATGAGGAGGAGTTCAAGGAACTCGATCGTGATGCTGATTACCAGAGTAAGTCTTCAATTGAAGAACCTCCCGAGTTAGAATTGAAGCCACTTCCAGATCATTTGGAATACGCTTATTTGCAGGAGGAATCTAAGCTCCCGGTAATTATTTCTTCTTCTCTTACTGCAGGTCAGAAAACTGAGCTTGTAACCATGCTAAAGGCCCATAAACCGACCATTGAGTGGAAAATTCACGACATCAAGGGTATTAGTCCCTCCTATTGCACCCACAAAATTCTAATGCAGGATAACTCCAAACATGTGGTGCAACGTCAAAGGAGGTTGAACCCTCACATGCAAGATGTCGTGAAGAAAGAGATCGTGAAGCTCCTCGATACAGGTCAGATTTACCCAATTTCTGACAGTCCGTTGATTAGCCCGGTACACTGTGTACCCAAGAAAGGTGGTATGACTGTTACCATGATAATGCTAAAAACGAACATATATTTCATAGCATTGTCCCTCAAGGAAGACAAGCTATTAGTTGCAATTGTTCTATTTACAAGTGATATTCGTTTAAATAATAAAAGGGGAAGACAAAAGACAGATTCGATGAATTGAAGACGCAAACGACCAAAAAGCTCAAAAGTACAAAGTACAATCAAAATGGTTCAAATTATTGATGAGAAACGTCTCAAAATTACAAGAGTACAAGACGCGAAACGCAAAGTACAAGATATTAAATTGTACGCAAGGACGTTCGAAAAACCGGAACCGGGACCAAAGTCAACTCTCAACGCTCAACGCAACGGACTAAAAATTATAAGTCAACTATGCACATAAATATAATATAATATTTAAATAATTCTTAAAATTATTTATATATTATATTTATTTATTAAACCGTCGGCAAACAAGAAAACAAAGGAGGATGAGCTGATACCTACCTCCATGCAATCGCATGGCCTGTAGGCTTATTTTCAATGCGATCGCATGGCCCTGAAATCCAGGCCACATGCTATAAATTCGCGTGTTTTGGCTCAGTTTATATCATATATCCATCCATCTCTCTATCTCACTCACGTATATATATATATATATATATATATATATATATATATATATATATATATATATATTATAATTTTAATTTTAATTTTAAATTATAATAATAAGGGTATGTTAGCGAATGTTGTAAGAGTATAAGTCGAAATTCTGTCCGTGTAACGCTACGCTATTTTTAATCACTGTAAGTTATGGTTAATGTTATTTTTAATTTAATGTCTCGTAGCTAAGTTATTATTATGCTTATTTAATGCCGAAGTAATCGTGATGTTGGGCTAAATATTAAAATTGGGTAATTGGGCTTTTTACCATAATTGGGGTTTGGAAAAAAGAACGACACTTGTGGAAATTAGACTATCGGCTATTAATGGGCTTTATATTAACTAAATGACACCTCGTTAATTTAATATATAGACTTATAATTTGACGTATTTATATATAACCACATACGCTTGACTGGGTACGGTGGGCGGGATATCTATAAATACCAATAATTATTCATTTTACCGGACACGGAACTGGATTAATAGTTAATAGACTTGTTGAAATAGGGATGGATTACATTCAAGGGTAATTGGTGTAATTGTTAACAAAGTAGTAAAACCTTGGTCTACACGCAGTCGATAACCTGGAGTATTCATTAAACAAAGTATTAAGACCTTGTTACAATTCGAATCTCCAATTAGTTGGAATATTTGACTTCGGGAATAAGAATAATTTGACGAAGACTTTCGCACTTTATGATTATGACTGATGGACTATTATGGACAAATCCGTATGGACATATCGAATAATTCAGGACAAAGGACAATTAACCCATGGTAATAAAACTAAAATCAACACGTCAAACATCATGATTACGGAAGTTTAAATAAGCATAATTTATATATTTCATATTTAATTGCACTTTTAATTATCGCACTTTTATTTATTGTTATTTTATTTAATTGCATTTTTAATTATCGTACTCTTTAATTATCGCAATTTTATCATATTTTTATTTATCGCAATTTCATTATCGTTATTTACTTTACGCTTAAAATTAAGTTATATTTATTTTTAATATTTTACATTAGGTTTTAACTGCGACTAAAGTTTTAAAATTGACAAACCGGTCATTAAACGGTAAAAACTCCCTTTTATAATAATAATACTACTTATATATATTTTTGTATTTTTACAATCATAAGTTAAAAATATAGCGTTAAACTTGGCTAAGTCTCCCTGTGGAACGAACCGAACTTACTAAAAACTACACTACTGTACGATTAGGTACACTGCCTATAAGTGTTGTAGGAAGGTTTAGGTATATCCACTCTATAAATAAATAAATCACTTGTGTAAAATTGTATCGTATTTAATAGTATTTCCTTGTAAAAATTAATACTATTTCATATACCCCTCGCATAACATCAAGTATTTTTGGCGCCGCTGCCGGGGAAATTCTTGCTTAAACGTCGGAAGCGCAACGCTATAAAAAAAAGATTTTTATTAATTTTTAGTTTACTTTTATAAAAATACGCTTTTTTAAAAATACATTTTAAATATACGAAAATATAAAAAGAAAAAAAAATATAAGTATTTTTAAGAGTTTGTTAAATATATATACATAATTATAAAGTTTCTTTATTTTTATTTTGTAAAAATATAAGTTTTATTTACTTAATATAAATATTTTATATAAATATTAAAACAGAAAAAAATAAAAAATAAAATAAATAAGTATACGGGCCCGAACTGTAGCAGCCCAACCCACCTGGCCAGAAATCCTTATCCATGCGACCGCATGGATTTTTAACGTGAGGACCATGCAATCGCATGGCCCTGTCTGACACGCCACAGTTTGACCTAATCCAGCATTAATTACGGAGTATATTATTATTATTATTATTATTTAATTAAACCCTAATTAGGTTTTTATTTATTTATTATTTAGTTTAGTTTTATTAATTAATTTGTATTTTTAGTTTATTTAGTTTTATTAAATATATAAAATTAATAGTTTTATAAAATAAATAATATAAAAATAATATTTTTATAAAATTGTACTTTTTACAACTTTAAGTTTTATTTTTATATTTTGTATCTTTTTATTTGTTTTAGCGTAATATTTGTATTTTTCGCTCATATTTAGTTTTAGGTTATAGTTTTTGCCATTGTTATTTTTATTTCTAGATTTTTAGGCTTTGCCGTAAAATCCCTTAAGTGCTTTTTCTTTAGACTAAGATTTAGGTACTTTAGAATTTTGCGACGCCGTTTTTAATATCTTAGTACCTTTTTAAGTTATTTCCGTTTTGGGATATAGTATTTCTCTAAGCTTTAATATTTTTAGACGTAACTTTTAATTCTTAGTTTTTAGTTCATTTTTAAGTTTCGACGCGCTACTTTTTTTTTAATTTTTGACCTTTTATTTTTCGACATTTTTTGACGCGTAATTTTTTTCTTTCTTATTTCTCGACGCTCTAGTTTATAGGACATAGAATTTTTTTTCTATTTCTTCTCTAAAATTTCAAAACGAAAAATTATTTTAAGTGGTTAAATTTATAGACATCCATTTTCTGGTTCGTAGTAATAGTTGGATTTGTACGTGAACTGGGTTATTGGAGCCAAACAGTACTCAATTATATTGAGACCAAACGAATCCTGCCCCTCTGCTGCATCTTTTGGCTATTCGAAACGTGGGCAAAATCAGAAAAGTCTATTAATTTGATAACTTATATAATTTTTCTTATTTTTATAACTAATAGGATATTCAGTGAATGCACCGAGCAAAACGTTCAACACCTTTTGTACGTTCACCACCTGTAACTCGATCAAGACATCTAGAAAATATTGTCGCCGTTGATTTTTCTTTAGAATCGTCATCCAGTCGAACAAGTACTCCAATTCAAATTTCCGATAATCCATTTTTTGAACCAGACCACACAATTGAGAATCCGGAGGATATTCAAGGACAATTCAGAGATCCTGAATCATTAATCTTTCCTCCGGAACCACCAATCATTCAAATAGAGATTGTTGAGGAACCTACCATTAAATCAGAATACTCTAGTGATTCAGATTTAACAAATTCAATTATGGAGAATCTGGAACCTTTAAGTATGGAAGATCGAATGCGAGCTAAACGCACTGGCTAAGGTCACGCAATTACTCAACCAGACATTAATGCGCCAGATTATGAAATCAAAGGACAAATTCTACACATGGTAACTAATCAATGCCAATTTAGTGGTGCGCCGAAGGAAGATCCAAACTAACATCTTCGTACCTTTAATAGGATCTGTACACTATTTATAATCCGAGAAGTGGAGGATGAACATATATATCTCATGTTATTTCCCTGGACTTTAAAGGGAGAAGCCAAAGATTGGTTAGAATAGTTACCTGAAGGGGCGATTGATACATGGGACGTTTTAGTTGAAAAATTTCTTAAACAATTCTTTCTGGCATCTAAAGCCGTAAGACTTCAAGGAGAAATTGTTACGTTCACACAAAAGCCAAATGAAACTCTATATGAGGCGTGGACAAGATTTGGAAAGTTATTGAGGGGATGTCCGCAACATGGTTTAGACACCTGTCAAATAGTACAAATATTCTACCAAGGATGCGACATCACTACACGCAAAGACATCGATATAACAGCTGGTGGTTCTATTATGAAGAAAACAGCAACTGACGCTTACAAAATTATTGATAACACTGCTTCCCACTCACATGAGTGGCACCAAGAAAAAGATATCGTTAGATCATCTAAAGCAGCTAGAGCCGATTCTAGCCATGACTTAGATTCCATTTCCGCAAAGATAGATGTTGTTGAGAGACGAATGGAAAAGATGACTAAAGATATTCACTCAATACGAATTAGTTGTGAGCAGTGTGGAGAACCACATTTGACAAAAGATTGTCTCAGTATTGAACTAACAATGGAACAAAGAGAGAATGTTTCATACATAAACCAAAGGCCTGGAAATAATTATCAGAATAATTATCAACCGCCAAGACCAATTTACAATCAAAACCAGAATTATAACTGAAATGTTCCATACAACAACCAACAAGGTCCTAGCAATCAACAAGTATCCAATAATACTTACAATCAGCAAAGACCTATTTTTCAAAACAAACCACCACAAACCGATGATAAAAAGCCAAATTTAGAAGATATGATGTCAAAGCTAGTTAAATCTCAAACTCAGTTTTTCACATCTGATGTTATGCGAGGTGTATATAAAATAGTTATTAATTTTAGCAGAAAACACTATTAAATACGATACAATTTTACACAAGATATTTATTTATTTATAGAATGGATATACTTAAACCTTGCTACAACACTTATAGGCAGTGTACCTAATCGTACAGTAGTGTAGTTTTTAGTAAGTCCGGTTCGTTCCACAGGGAAATCTTTAAACAAAGCTCAACGCTATATTAGTTTACTTTTATTAAAAATACAAATATATATATAAGTAATATTATTATTATAAAGGGGGGTTTTTACCGTTTAATGACCGGTTTGTCGATTTTAAGACTTTAGTCGCAGTTAAAACCTAATGTAAAATATAAAATAAATACAAGACTTAAATTAAAGCGTAAAGTAAATAACGATAATGAAATTGCGAATAATAAAAGTGCGATAAAATAAAATTGCGATA